>NC_132940.1:17755000-18089166 GCF_034638445.1 Ciconia boyciana | reverse complement strand
GAAAGCAAGGGAAAGCAGCTAATTAAAATTAGCACAGGGTTCCTGAATGACCAGCATTGCATTGTTGCCCTAACCTGCTTAATTGCTTGTTTATTAATAATATGTTTTTATTTTCCCCTCTTCTGCATTTAACAAAATTATTAAAGAAACTAAAATGTTTTAAAGAGAATCTGACTATGTATACTTATCAGAATATGCAATGCAGATATAACCCAGGGAATTACGTACAAGGCAAGCCAACATCATTCAGAAGTCATAACTTTTCTTCATATTAATAATGTTTTCTTCCAGAGTCACATTCATATGTCAATCACGTCCATGGACAAGAAAAATGGTCTTTGGCACGATTGCCGAATTGCAGCATTTTGTAGCTGCTTTATTTTTAAAACCTCTTGAATAGTAAATTGTTAGCTAAAATACAGGTAATAAATCTAAGAGTAATCAATAATAAATTATGGAAAACATGAGCAAAAATACCATCTAAATTAAAAGAAAGCTTTATACAGTCTCAGCCTTTTTTAGCAAAACTTGTGCTAAATTGACCATCTGCAATAGGTAGGTCTGTTCTCAGAAAAGATAAAACTTAGTATTCCAAGGTTTCCAGCATATTTGTCCTTCACTTGAGGAATATCTGTATCAGACATCTGACTTTCACTTCCTAGTCTCTCATAAGCTGTTTTAAGTTTCACTTTATTAGCATAAAACTATAGGAAATAGTTGGGAGGGGTGTTAATCTACACACTTTAAACAAATATACAGTATAATACAATGAAGACAACTAAAAATAGAGCAAAATGCTAATTTATTTTTTTTATATTTAGGTATAATCAAGTCAAGTTAAAGCAGACATGATGTTTTCCACACTGATTTAGTATTTATACTGTACCTCTGATGTGAAAGGCTCAGATGCATAATAATTTACATACATATACATTTTAAACAGTAAAAATTCATAAAAATGTGAAGTTCTATATGGAAAGGTAGCAGATCCCTAAGAAAGCAGGTTAAATCATGGGAATTATGCTTATGGAACTGATAAGCAATTAAAACAAGAAGTTAATTTTAACTTCATGAATAGTAGAGAATATTCAGCAGACATTACATACATTATTTTATAGGTCCATGTTTTTATGAACAAAGAAGAGGATTCTGCTCTGTGTTATAGGATAGTAAAGAAAGATCCAAGTCACAGATTTCAATGCGAATTTTCTGCAGTATCTGATCAGCATTTTGAACCAGCGTATATAACAGAAATAACTTTGAAGGTTGTAGAGAGATAGGATTGGCACTGTTCAAGTGGTTATTGTATTTGACATCCAAAGGAGAGGAAGATATCTAGTATAACTCACATAAATAGTGGAAGTCCTTGAGTACTTTAAAAATAATATCTTCCTAAATTTTAAAAAGCAAACAGCTAAACAAAAAAAGTGGAGAGAAGTAGAAAAGAAAGAAAAAAGAAGGGGGGGGAATCCCCATGAGATTAAACAAATGACCTAATTAAGTCTTACAAAGAATTTTTAGTAGCATCTTATTGCCATAACAACCATCTTGCATCATCAAAGGGATACATGACAACTTTTTTAGTAATCAATGTGGTGTATAATTAATGGTGGCATTTCTTTGTGCTCTGGCAATGGATAAATAAAAGTTTGGTATTCTTTTTTAATTGAAAGGTTCCTTGGCCTTCTGTTAGGTCATGGTCATCGTAATTATGACTAAAACCTTTCATTAACCTTTCTATAGTCTATTTCCTCAAGTTAATATCTGTAAAATTGTAAAAGCCGCAAAAAGTCCACTATCTGAAGGACAGACTAGCGAAACTGTCAGACATTATTCCTGTAAGTGATGTAAATTATTCCTAGTCCTAGTCCTATTCCTATTTATCCTATTGCTATTCCCACTTTTATTCATGTAGGGTTCTGGTAAATGTGTTCTGGTAGATTTAAGCTACAATGGTTTAAGACATTACAATGGCTTAAAATATCCACTCTGCCTCTCTTTTGGAGGCCCCTGCTCCAGTGTTGGGATATATCCCCTCCCAGCTGCCATAGTCCATAGCATTTTAGACTCATAAGGAGTGTGGGCCTGCATTTGTATGCAGGAGCATATTACACCACATCTCTGCTGTGAGGAGGTAACCTCACATGAATGGTAGTAATAACATCTTAAGCTTTGCACCTACATCTACCAGAGCCTTACTGTAGTTTACCAGTCTCCACCCAAAACATCACTTACCAATCTACTGCTAATGAGAACACATTTTCTCATCCTTGACACATCGGGCTTTTATCTTAGTTTTCAGAATATTGATATGACATGTAAATATATTGCTAAAAGAAATTTTTAAGATGGGCGGTGAATCAAATTGTGGAAGATGTTTTTTTGTTTCATATGTCTTTTTGCTAGCTTCAGTTTAACCTGAAGAAGTTCTCCGCTTTGGGGTATTTCTGTTACTAAAATATTGTCGTGGTTTAGCCCCAGCCGGGAACTAAGCACCACGCAGCTGCTCGCTCACTCCCCCCCGGTGGGATGGGGGAGAGAATTGGAAGAGCAAAAGTAAGAAAACTCGAGGGTTGAGATAAAGACAGTTTAATAGGTAAAGCAAAAGCTGTGCACGCAAGCAAAGCAAAGCAAGGAATTCCTTCGCTACTTCCCATGGGCAGGCAGGTGTTCAGCCATCTCCAGGAAAGCAGGGCTCCATCACGCGTAATGGTTACTTGGGAAGACAAACGCCATCACTCCAAATGTCCCCCCCTCCCTTCTTCTTCCCCAGCTTTATATACTGAGCATGACGTCATGTGGTGTGGAATAGCCCTTTGGGCAGTTTGGATCAACTGTCCTGGCTGTGTCCCCTCCCAGCTTCTTCTGCACCTGGCAGAGCATGGGAAGCTGAAAAGTCCTTGACTGGTGCAGCAACAACTAAAACATCTCTGTATTATCAACACTGTTTTCAGCACAAATCCAAAACATAGCCCCATACCAGCCACTATAAAGAAAATTAACTCTATCTCAGCTGAAACCAGGACAAATATCTAAATGTGCCAAAATCTTTTCATTGTTTAACCCTGAAATACCCTGGAGTTGTAGTTGTAAGTGCTCTTAACTCTACTGTATAGAGATAATCTCACTCACTTGCTCAAGGCACAGAGGAAACAGTGACTTGAACTAGGGTCTTGTACATCCAGGTGTAACGCTGTTATTGCTGGCCAATATTGTGTTTCTCCCTCTGCAAGCCTGGGCTTCTTTGTTTCCTTTTATCCTCAGTAAGGACATCAGAGCTTACTACAGCAAAAAGTGGGCTCTTTATAGGATAATTTATTCCTCTGACATGTGCTAGCACTATAAATATTTTGCAATTGAATTTTATTGATATGCAGAAAAGGCCAATCCTAAAATGTGATGAGACCCTGCAGGAGGTTCAACTACTCAGATGTTTGCTTACAACTTAATAGAGTCAGAGAAATAAATACTTGAAGCAAGAAGATGTGACTGACTCTGATGTAGTGCCAGACTTGCTTTTGGCATTTAGTGAGGTAAGCGAACTACTTCCAGCATATATTGGAAACTTCTGTATAGTACAACATGGCTGCTAGGTGCTTGTAGCCTCCTATTTCACAGTAGGACTGAGATTTACAGGGGAATAGGGATTTGATTTTACTTTATGTATTTATAATGCCATTTTAAAATATCAGAATAAAAAAAAAGATATAAATAGCTCCTATATTTATAAACGATTAAGGATACTAATTTGTGTGGCATCTAAAATACACTGCCTTTATTTAGCATTAATGAAGAACATGATCATCTTGTAGAACATCCCAACAGGGGAGTCACAACAACTTCTTAGTAGAGAGTGTTAGCAGCAAGCATGATCTGATTAACTGTGGCATTTCATTGTGGTATGGCAGTAGTGTTAAAGGAATGTGTTGAGGGAGTTTAATTGTTAAAGCTGCCATTTCTCTTGCCCCTTTGCTTCATCATGGTCACTGCAATCATGACTGAAACCTTTCATTAACCTTTCTCTATTTAATTCAATCTTCAGAGCTAACAGCATTAGAACATGAGATCTACAAAATGTGTGTGCCATTTTACACAGAGAAGTGCCTCACCTCCCTGCTCTCTGTAGTTGGGCAAAAAGGTACAATACTTACTGGCTTGTTAAAAGCATGTTTTAAGGGCATGATTTTGAGCACGCTGGAGAGGTAGGCTTGTGATGTAAGACAGTCCTGGGTTTTTTTCCCCTTTTACAACACAGATAAGCACTGACAAGCTGAGTGAGTTTTGTGCTGATGGAGGGTATATAATTGGCGAAGCATTGTGCCAGAAATAGTAAGGCTAGGTGAGAGATGAAATAAAAATTAGTTGGAGCACGCAACATCACAAAGAGGTGGAGAACCCAGTGCTGATGCGGTAAGCAAGTAACTGTATCATCCTAACACCAAAAAATGACGCAAAACACCTAACAAAGGCAGGCTATCTGCAGCCAGTCTGCGACCTGCACAGAAGCAGGTGCTGCTATGCACTGCTTGCTGACCGTGAAGAAAGGAGATTTTAACAAAATCCTGAATACCGTTGGAAGGCTAGCAGGTTTTGTAGTAAATAGAGCTCAAATAAACAAACATGCTACTTGTATCTACCAGTTTAGACTGGTTAAATGTCAGCAGTGTTAGTGCAATCCCACGAGGTCTTCGTTGCTCCTTATGGTAAAAACCTTTCTAGGTCATATAGCTGATATCTGAGTGCACGTGTCGTGTAGCAAAGTGTGAGCATCAATAATCTACCACTGGCCAACACTTGCCAGTATCCTTAACACCTCTAACCCAGATTGCAAAGAAGCAATGATGATCATGCAGTGGATGATTCATCTGTTTCCAAAAAGAGGAAGCAAAAATTCAGGTTTATATATTTCGTAGTCTTTAGCAGTTTTGCCATATGTTGCCACCAATTTATATGTGGAATATCATCAGCATGGGTCAAGGGAACCATCCATGTTCCTTTCTGTAGGCTCACAATGGACAATTTCTATTCATTTCAGAGTGTATTCACTTGAGATGGAGGAACCTAACAAGGCAAAATGTTTTGTCCCAATCATTGCTAAATATCAATTATGCTGTATAAAGTTGTCATGAGTTTCTGCAGGCTCAAACAGAGGTAGTATATGGTATATTCTGAAACAGTGCAGCATCTGTATTTGAAATAAATATCTACTTCTGATCTACAGGCAAAAAAGTACATAAATGGAATAGCTGAATACAATCCAGTTTAAGTATGGTGGAGGTGACAATGATATATGAAAGACAAGAATCTGGAAGTCTTTTGGAAAAGGTGGCTAATTAATATCAAGCATATAGGTATATGCAACATTATGAGTGAATTGTGTGCAAATGTCCAGGTTAAAACATAACCTTTTTTAACAGCCAGCTGGCCTAAAGCTGCCCCTGCTTCTCACAGATATAGACAAGGCCATATCAATCTGCGGTTTTGGAACTGTAGAAATAACAGATAATCATGAGCATCCAGTACTAGAAAGAACAGCATGTATTCTAGGCAGAGCAAGTGAGTATGAATCACTTGGGGAAGTCTGCTCCTCAATTTGGCAACCAAGTCAATACATAGGTCTTCCAAGGCTGAGACCTAATGACATTAAAAAAAAAATTCATTCTCTGACTCATGATCCTAATTCATTCCTATTGTACCTTGAGCAAAATAAGCTGGGCGTGAAAACAAGTCATATCTTCATTTCAAGGAGGACTTGTGAAACTATTTGCCATACGTATGCATAACAAGTTCATGCCTTGCTATTTTCACAACATAAGGTTGTGAGATGCACATCAGACCTCATCACCTAACAAGACAGATTTCCTTACAATGAAGCAGAGAAACTCTAATGAAACAAACATTAATGGATTTTGAGACTTTGATAGTCATAACTTTCTCTCATATGACTGTGACAGGGGGAAATGGAAGAACTCTGACTGACTTTACTGGGTCAGGATTTTATTCATAGAGAAAAGAATTTTAAAACCCAAACATTATGGAATCTGGTACAGCCATAACAACTGTGCCCTGTTGCTACCATAACTGTGCTTTACAGGAGTTATCTGCATAAGGTAAAAAGTTAATGTAGACATCTGATAAAATCAGGCCACTGTTACTGAATTTGGAAAGCCAAATCAAAAAATGTCCAATCTGAACAAATCAAAGACAAAATGAGGATGGTGCTTAGAATGCCAGTCGGAAGAAAAGAGCAAGCCATCACGCATTGTAAATCAATCAAAATTAACTATTTCATCTTTTAGAAGGCACAACAGTTGCCAATACAATATGCATAAATGACTGGAGAAAAGTTAGTGCTCTAATAACTAGCATCAGTAGAACCACTTCGATAGGAATCAAAGAATGAGAGAAGTATCATCCCAGCAGAGTAAATGGCAGGCTCAAAGGAGAAAAAACACATGGCACCCTGACATTTTTGGTGATTTCTCACTTAATGGATTGAGTACACAGTAAGCACAGAAACAGCAAGGACATGTGGACTGATTTGCTTACCAGAGCCTAGTAGATAATTTCCGTATTGAAATTCGAGTTACCTTTTTTGTGTTCTAGATGTTAACAGAGCGTGTCTGAGTGGTTCTTTTTAATCAGTATTTTCTCTCTAGTCTACTGCCTAGCATTTGTGCCTAATCCTACACTTTTGGAAGTTGTTGGTCGAGCTCCTATAATATTAAGCAGCTATTAGTGATCTCTTAGAGCTGTACTGAGTTGTTTTAATTAACATCTCATATGTCAGATAATGCCATTTGTGATGGTCAATTTATGTCGCTATCTGCCTACCAGTAAATGTGTTCAGATTACTAGTCCATCTTAGAAGCCAATGAAAAAGAAAATATTTTTTAGCATTCAACCCTATCAGCCCTTCTAGATTTTCTACTTGTTTCTGTAAAAGTAGCACAAACAGCAAAGTATTTTTTTTCCATAGAGCTATAATGGCATGAGTTGGACATGTCTGTTCTGAAATCACCTGGCTTTGGGGCTTTAAGTAGGACCTTTAACATTGTTATTTGTGTTTAATTTTACATAGCATTGAAATGTTACCTTGCCCTAAGCAGTGGAAGACACTGCTATCCTCTCCAGTAGCCACTTTTTAGCACCCTGTCCTTGACTTCATAATCCTCAAATACCAAGCTTGGAAATCTGCTTCTGGCAGAACAAGATCTCTTCATCTTTCGGGTCATGTTCCAGGCTTTTGTTCAGTCACAAGTTCTGTTTGGATTTATCTTCAGTATGTCTACTTGAATATTCAAAAAATCATCAGCTAGTCTAATTTGTTTTTTTTGAAGTCATGTAAAAGACTGATTTGCTTTGACAGGTGGATCAGAAACAGAATTGGAGCTATTTTATCTGGACCTAATTAAACAACCTTCATTACTGGCAGGTATGTGTTTGTGATGACTAGAAATTAGCTTGATTGGAATTAAAACTCAAAATATAAGGCATTGAATTGACTTGTTTTTAAAAAAATATACAGTTTAAAAATATATCTGTGAAGTACATTTTTAAATGTGGCAAGTGCATGTCTAAATTTTAAATATCTCATCATGCTCAATTCCACTTTGTATTTTATGTTAATGGCACTTGTCACAGGTATTCATGAGGATATTGCCAACACTTATAGAATGGCATCACACTAGTTCAGAACTATGAGACTTTAATAAAACATTAGTAACAGTCCTTTTTTCCTCTTGCAGGCACAGAATTTCTGCAGTATTTTGTGTGGTGTATTTGGGGTGAATTTCAGTCATGCAAATGAGGCCAGCATGAGGCAGATGCAATGCTTATGCCCTCAAAGAGGGTTTTAGTGGGCCTTAAAGTAATGCAAGTATGTTGGTCCTCTTTTACCTTCACAGAGCCCAGTTATTTCCAACTAGTAAAATAAACTCTATGTCTGTTGAATTAAGGGAACATTTCTCTCACTGCCCATTGCAACTCCAGCCTGTGGAATAGATGTCACACCTCCTCAATGTCACTTGAATGGCATGCTGAAGTCATTAAATCCTATGATAAATTCTGTCTGTCCTATTTGCCTTCTCCTATGTTGAAACCAGGCATAACTTTTTAGGAAAGTCTTCCAATGACCCTGACTGTTCACCCAGTCCAAATATGCCGCCTGAGGGTTTCAACACCTACCTTAAAAAAACTAAGTGTACACATACAGATCCATACTTCTGAGATACTTGAGTGCATATTGCACTGTTAAGCACTTCTATATCATAGTTTTCTATGGCTGTTCTGATTATGGAGAGTTTAGGGCAAGGCATCTTGGAAGAGATTTTTCAGAGCAATTGAAACATTGCTCTGAGTGAGTACTAAACAGCTGGTTCAACAGCTTTTGGTATGGATATGACATAGCTGTGAAGAGGAGAGTATCATGTGGAGAGAAGAGGAGAGTGTCATGGTGAACTAGCCAACAAAATAAATACAGCTTTCTTTCAAATAAAAAATAATAGTGGAGTAATGTTATCTATGCCAAATGGAAATATTGTATGTTTATCTCAGTTTCATGGACCTAAAATGCTGCAAAGTGTGTTAAAAGTCCAAATGATATTTCTGAGAGGCATTTTGCATTCTTCCCTATAGATAACAGATGTGAAAAATCCTGTATTAGAAAGGCAGCTCCTAGGGACAGGATATCTGGGGAAGTTCAAGCTATTCTGGTTATTGTCAACACTAATATAAGAATAGAATATTCTCCCTTTCAGCCTCAGATGGTGGCAGACAAGTAAGGACTGTGTTTTGCTAATTATACCCTTTAAACTACATCATGTAGGGGGATGCAGCACTCATGCTAGTTACATGAACAGGAAATATAATTTGTCCTTCTGAAGGACAAAAATGCATGTGTGCAAATCCTTGGGTTCTCTTTAGCTAAGGAGAGGCATTAAACATGACCATAAAATCAAAGACTAACTTTCTGAATCCATAGTGCAATTCTGCTGGATAAAATTAGGTCCATTTTACCAGTTTAGGATGTAACTGTTACCAATTTAACAAAGCATGTGTTTAAACTTTGAATTTCCAAAATGTGTCTAATTAAAAGTTCCAGGATGAGAGTACATGATAATGCAACAGATTACATTTTAAATCAAACATGAAAACAACTAAAACATGGCAACAAATGTCCTCCTGTTTTCTCAGTCAATAACTACACTGTCAGAATAGCCCCCAAAGAGTTGAAATTTCTCCTGTCTTAAGCTCCTCTTTCCCAAGAAGAGCTTCTTACTTGTCTGAGTGTACATATTAGTCAATCCAAAACTGTCACGTAGGTCCTACTAATACAATGATTTCTCTGTATAACTTCTTATGCATTAAACTAGGACAAAAGGTCTTTATAGGGCTATCTGTACAGTGGTGTATAAACTGCAAACCATTTCCCCTCAGAGAACTTTCAGACTGGGAAAGTCCAGCAACTGCCATCAGTAGCAATTATCTGTCGATAAAATATCACTCATAACATGTTTCTGTAAGTAAATTAGAAATGCCAAGGCTAAAGCACTATCACAAATGCAAAATGAGAGTAGGCAATTTGGTCCTGAAATGTGCTGATCCAGGCAAGAGCCTTGTATTTTGTTTTTGTCTCCATTGCTGGGTGACCTAGGGAATTTGTGTCATCTGTGTGGTTCCATTCCCTATCAATAGAAATGGGAGTGATACCTGCTTGCTTTTGTAATGAGCTTTGAGATCTGTATGTATGCACTAAGTATCATTATTTTCACATACTGACGTTAAGAAGCAGCAATGCCTACTCTGGAATGCACATTTTTTCCATAGTTTATTGGAAACTTAATGTGCTTACACATCCTTGCTGGGATGTGAAGAAAGGTATTTCACATAACATTTTGCTAGGTTGACTTAAAAGCCTTGCCTTCATGCAATCACAAACATCTGTTTGCAAAACTCCTATGCATTAATTGTATTCTCTTACACATTGGTCATTGCCTGTGAACCTTACTCAGTAATGACTTGTGCACTAGTTAACAGGGAATTCATTTAGAAAGGGAAGTGAAACAAACCAACAGAGTGCACATATCATTAGTTTCATCCCTCAGATATTTCTTTTCCCATATGCATTGGGCTAACTGTACCAGGCTGTGATCAATGTGCAGACCATGAAAACAGACAAAACCAGCTGAAAAAGCAACCTTGTGCCTCTTTAAGAAAAAGGAAAAACTTTTCCAATTGATTTAGTGCTTCATAAATTAGCCTAGGGACAACTTTAAATTGTGCTCTTATTATGCATACAGGATTCTACTCATCTAATAATTTTGCTATTCAATAAAAAAAAAAAGATGTTTTGAATAGCAACCAAACATGCCATAAAAATACACTATCCACATTCTGCAAAGAGTGAAAATGTAAATGAATGGATTGAAAATGTCCCCAGTATGATTTCTCTCTTGTTGACTTTCCAATTTAATTTTTCATAGGGAAAAAGATGTACTGGGAAATAGAATGCATGATCTACAAGTAGGAGTTTAGGAAAGTCATTATATACCCATTAGTTATGTGCATTTATTAAATCTGTCTGGTAAAATTAAGGGAGCTAAAATTTTATGTATTTATTTCTAGCTAGTGTACCTAGTGTATCTTGTATGCCAGTCAGCATTTAAGATAAGTGAATTAACTGACTGTATCAGAGAACAGAAGCCTTGAACTGGGAAGAATATACCCACTGAAGAAACTCTCTTGAGATTGTGTAGTTGTGGTCCCTGGGTGAGTTTGGGATACTATCCATTTTCATTTAAAGGTCGAAGTCTTTCATGACTATCTTTCAAAAACTATAGGAAATATAAACAACTACTTCCTCAGCATTTTCATTCAAGCTCTAGGAAATCCTTCAGGCTGCCCTGGAAAGGGGCACTGGTCTGTCTGTAGTTACGGTGTTTGGCCAGTGCATAGTCCTAAGAGCCTTTACTATAGCTATAAGACCAGTTATTCATCCCCTAAGGGCCATGGTGGTGAGAATATTTATTTACTTAGATACTATCTTACTCAAAGCAAAGCCAGAAGAGCTCCTTAGACTGCATATCTTGGCCTGAGTCTATCCAGTAAGGGCCCTAGGGTTTTTAATAAGTACCCAAAACCCTCTTACATTAACCAATTCTCCCAGTTTAGACTTACTGATATTCATGGGACATGCCAGGATTTGCATCTTAAATTTTTACTGGTCAAAAAAGGAATACAAATAGTATCAGTAATAGATGTTTATTTTATCCCTTTCCCATAGGAAACAGGATTGGGGACTTCTGCTAATACTGCTTTTTGCTTTCGGTATGTCTGCTTTCTATTATAGCAGCATCCAAATGTGATTAATGAGTGCAAGGAATGGGAAAGCAATGGACAAGTAAGCATTTGCTTTTCACAGACCACTTGGTTCACTCTGGCATGGTGGAATTTAAACTCAACAGGGTTAGAACTAAATTTTCTTTTAAAAGAATGCTCCAAAGATCCTAGGTATGGATGCATCAGTCTTGCCTTGGTCATCTGTCTAAAGATTTGGTAAAAGGGCTTTCTGAGCATAAATGTGAATGACTCATGGTCTGGAAAGAAAGAATCAGTGAGGTTACATATAATATAGCACAGGTGCTGTCAGACACTGCCACTTTCAGGCCCCTGTCCCTGTAAGCTAGAAAGAACCAAATGAAAGTGGCCATGATAATAGAGGCTAATGTCATAACAGCATGGAGCTATTGCCAAAGCTGGAAACATTCCCCAAATGTTTCACATATTCCAGTGGGAATAAAATGTTTATAGTCTTTCTGGCATGTGTTATCAGCAGCAACAAGGATCTGATTCAAAACCTGAAAGACTCCTCTGGAAATTAGCAAACCCATCAATCTGAGCCTCCTCTAAGTAAACTAGTTAAAATAAAATACTCTTGCTGACTGCCCTTACTGGGCAATAGTTCCATTCCTACAAGCACTGACTAAGCACAGGGCAAAGAAGGCACAATTCTTTAAAAGAATCTTTGAAAGAAAGAAACTTTAGTTTTGGCAATCACAGCCTAAGTTTATATGAATAGTAGGTTAAGAAACTACCCCATAGTCCCAGGAGTGCATTCTTTGGTCTTTTGCACTTTTTTTTAAGCTGCCTCTGTAGAAAGAGAAGGTGGCAAATGATGGACAAATTATTGTTGATATCCTGTTTCCTGCATACCCTTCCCTTCCCTTCCCTTCCCTTCCCTTCCCTTCCCTTCCCTTCCCTTCCCTTCCCTTCCCTTCCCTTCCCTTCCCTTCCCTTCCCTTCCCTTCCTTCCCTTCCCTTCCCTTCCTTCCTTCCCTTCCCTTCCCTTCCCTTCCCTTCCCTTCCCTTCCCTTCCCTTCCCTTCCCTTCCCTTCCCTTCCCTTCCCTTCCCTTCCCTTCCCTGTATTTCTTGTGCAGTTCATCTATGATTGATTAAGTCAGAAAGTTTACAAAAGAAATTTCAACCCTGGCTTGTAGGTTTTATGGCTTGTAAAGGAAAACATTCCCTATCCTTTCCATCTACCTTCCTTTAAGCTTCAATGCATCTCTGATCTCTGGGGTGTCACTACGTTTGGTTGGGATGGCCAGTCTAGTTATGCAGCTGCTAGCCGTGCTCTTGTTATGCAGACTATGTCTTGCTGTTGTTGCTGCTCCTTCTTTGTTTCCCTCATGATGCCGCATGTGTTTTCTAAAGATCTGGCCTCACTGTGTTAGTGATTTCATCAGGTGTTTGCTAGGGGGAGGTAGGTTTGTTCTGCTGCCCATACTGCTTTGTTCTTATGCCTTGTGGCCCCAGTAAATGACTGCTGCGTGTGCATGGTCAGAATGATATAGGGGAAACTTTGTGTGAAATAATGAATAATTTGGTTTCTTAGGGGTTGTTCTCGTTGCCAGCCTATAGACATCCTCTTTCTTTGTCCCAAAGGATGTTTAAGCAGTTTAAACAGAGTAGAACAGCCTCAATGAGCGATACTGAGAAAGACTTGCGTCTGAGGATCTTATACTGCCTGGGAGGAGGGAGACCTAAGTTCAGTCATTGCTCCAGATCAGACAGGGGAATTGACAGTGTGTCCTGAGTATTACAGCAATGGCTAGATTTACTAGGCTGAGTGGCAGCAAAACGGAACCTCCAGCTTGCTGCGTTCTGTGTGGGATTGGCAGTGCTCTAGAGACAGCTTTCTGATTAACTCTGTTGAGGTGATAGATAGGTGTCTAATTTTTGAAGGCTCTCAGGTCTAGGTGTGGATCAGTCACCGAGCTGCTTCACATGGTCACGTTTAAGCAGTTTCCACCTTGCTACCAGTAGAAATTCAGGGGCCTTTGTGAAGGTATTGCAAAGAACAGTGATTTTTAAGAATCCCAATGACACTTAGAGGATGGATTTAAGAATCTAAATCACTTTTACCCTCAAAGTGTGATGCCAATAAGTGTAATGCCAATAAGGAAGTAAGAGCTTCCTGTTCTTACCTGTTGTCTATATGGCAGCGTGAAAACACTGAAGTGCTCCTCAAGAGGCGTCATCACTAAGAGATGCAAAATTCTAAGGAATAAAATTTTCCTGGTTCTACGCATTTTTGTAAGCTCTAAGTCTGGACATGAAACATAGGCCAAAAGATTTCTCTGAATTAATTCCTCCGTCAAGTTCTATAGCTGTGGCAAAGCTAGAAAAAGTATTTTAGGATGAGATCCAAACCATAGTCCTCCTCTGCTCTGAATGATCAGTACTGTGATGCTCAGTTACGAGAGGAACAGAAAACAGTATATGTATAGTAAAGGATTCTGATAATGTAAATTCTGTCTGAAAATGAAGGACTTTGATGAAAATGCAGTTACCTGTATGCATTAGGTTTACAGTGATATTTTTAGGATGTGGAATAAAATTAAAAAACATTTGGGAGTGTTTTCCAAAGATAATTGACTACTTAGCAAACAAAGTTAGAAAAAGAATGTCTTCTGCCGTCGTTCAGACACATGACTCATTGCTGGCATCCATTTTGCCTGGAGTAAGAGGAATCAGGGAATTCAGAATGCTGGTTAGAGTCCTACATAAATTACTTCATATCTAGTGACATGACCTCCTGAAGCAGCAGTCTGAGCTGCAAAATGTCTTGTAGCTCTTATTTTATTTTTTTCTGCCAGGGCATCAGAATTAACTCTTCTAAAATTCAATAAAAATCAGGTAATGAAAAAAAAAAAAAAGAAAGAAAAAAAAAGGTAAAGGTTTGTGTTGTGGTTTAGCCCGAGTTGGCAATTAAGTACCACACAGCCGCTTGCTCACCCTCCCCCACCTGGGGGGATGAGGGAGAGAATCAGAAGAGCAAAAGTAAGAAAACTCATGGGTTGAGATAAGAACAGTTTAATAATTGGAAAATAATAATAATAATAAAAATAAAAATAATGTTAATGAGAAGGAAAACAACAAGAGAACGAGAGAAGAACAAAACCCCGGGAAAAAAACAAGTGATACAACCGCTCACCACCCACTGACCGACGCCCATCCCATCCCCGAGCAGCAATCGCTGCCCCCCGGCCAACTCCCTCCAGTTTCTATACTGAGCATGACGTCATATGGTATGGAATAGCCCTTTGGTCAGTTTGGATCAACTGTCCTGGCTGTGCCCCCTCCCAGCTTCTTGTGCACCTGGCAGAGCATGGGAAGCTGAAAAGTCCTTGACTGGTGTAAGCACTGCTCAGCAACAACTAAAACATCAGTGTGTTATCAACATTATTCTCATCCTAAAATCCAAAACACAGCACTATACCAGCTACTAGGAAGAAAATTAAATCTATCCCAGCCGAGACCAGGACAGTATGAATTTCTGCAGTTGAAAGAATAAAACCCAACAGATAGCAGTGAATTATACCTTTTCTGAATGTGTAGAAGGCAATTAGATCTTTTGATTACAGAAACACAAGGGAGATTCTCAGGGCAGAGATGGTGTGAGGTAAGTACATATGGTGTGAACCCTGTCATTGGAGCTTCAGGGGTGCCAGTGTAGCATTCAGATACTTGGAAGAGGCCAAACTCTTCCAGTACAGCATTTTATGCTATTCAGTCACTAGCTAACACATAATGACTCCCAAGGCACAATGAATATTAGCTCTGTTTGCTGCAGTTCATTGGACTAGTTCTGGGAGACTATAGAACTTTTCATGTGATGGTTTGAAAGTGTGCCTGAGTAGACATGACATTACTAAACTAAAAAGTAACCTCTTTCTTTCCATTTGGTGCAAGTATAGCCCAAAATTCCCTTTCCTGTAATACATCCAATCGAAATAATGGCGCTGAATGATGAACAAGTCCACCTCCACCACCACATGTAATTAATTTGCATCCCAAATACCTGCCTAAGTCTTTGCAGGTAATTGGTAGTTGGGTAATCTGCCTATTAATTTCTTCATTTCTAGCCAGTCTCTAGTTAATAATCAATAGTCCTCTTTTCTAATGAAGAAATGGCCTTGACATCCTGGCCTTTGTGCAGTGTTAAAATAACATTGATCGTTATCATTATCATATGTCCTTGATATACTGTATAAGGGCAAGGATATCAGTCTTACAGTACAGGAACACTTAATAAGCTTGGATAAATAATTGTGATTGGCCAAAGAAGTATGCACAATTTTCTGGGCAAAGATGTGTGGGAGAGAATTAATAAGATGTTGTATATTAGTTCTATCTCCGGATCTAAATAGAAGACAATCTCCCTAAAGATATATGGAAGATGTACAAAGACATATGAAAGCACTCTATATCATAGAGTCAAGCTGGAGACGGGGTTATGTTTCTCCTCATTGTATTGGACATCTTCAAAGAAAAGATCTTTCTTGCTCTGTAGTTGGATGCTCCCACTGGTCATTTCTCCTTTCCGTGATTAGGGTGAACCCTTACCAGTTTTAGTGAGGGAGGAAGTCTGTGGATAACACGTCAACTACAGTAACTCAGTTTGCATTTTTTTATTTTATGCTTTTCTGTTAGTCTCCTCCACTATTAGTAGAGCTTCAAAACTTTTATTTATTGCAGGAGCCTCTTTTTTCCTGAGAGAAATCAAAATATTAATTCTGTGCTCTTGGACTCTTTAAGTAGAACTTGAGGACCATTTTTCATCAATGACATACTACAGACCAGAGCATGGTCTATATTTGGATCTTTTGACTAAGGTAGAATGTCTAATTTTAAAAATAATGGTACTGTAGATCTTACTTTACTATTCTTCCATAATAATAAGATCTTTTTCTGCTTCCAGAATTTATATGCTGCTATTAAATAAGGAAAATCTTTTGTACAGTAGGTGTAAAATTACATCACTGTCAAGCCATTATTTTAAAAAAAAAAATCAGGGGTCCTGCGCTAAGATTAAAAATCAGAAATGAGTTACATTTGAAAGGTCTACGGCAAAATGCTGGTACCCACTGAGAAGTCTTCCACAGCAACCTACAGAAACCCTAACTTAGTTTGGGGTTGACTCGCAAATTTGGTTATGGTTGACATTTTTGTGTTTTGAATGTCCATTTCAAAAGCAAGGTTTCTGGAAATGGCAATGAAACAAGGACTTCTGGATTTTGTTGAAATAGGTTATGGGAATTCATGCCTTTGTTCTGGAACATAAACACAATCTCCAAGTACCATTTGTTGTGTATCTATAAATGCACTTATGGGGGCAGAGGAATTTATACCAAATTTTTTTTGAGAATTGATAGATAAGTTTATAATTATACCCAGCTGCATTATATCAGCACAGGTTATGTACCTCAAGAGTCAGCAGAGTGTGCATAATTTGTACTAGTTCCTTTGTTGCAACATGACCTGTGGACTGCACGAGGCAGTGTGGGTGAGATGAGAGGGGGAGACCATGGCCACCTGGGCAGTGGGTGCCTGGTAAATGAAATAAGCTTATGCTTTTTGAGGTCCCTAAACCAAGATATAACATTTTGGATTTATGTTCAATAATTTACATGTGTATATAAAATACAGCTTGCTGTTTAAAAATGTTAAAGTGATTTTTATTAAGCATGCACAAGAACATCTTGTATGTGGGCTGAGTTAGCTAACTGTAGTCTGCGTTTCTCTCCACATACATGTGGTGCTCCCCTGCAGAAAAGCGCTACAGCAGCTATGTGATATGCTCCTTTACTGACTGTCATAAGAGGGACAGATTCCTAAATAATTGTCATTAGATTATTTTAAGACTGCCAAATATTCCATTCATAACTTAAATATTTTATAAAAGTATTTTATAAAAGTTTGGACACTTGGAAAGTGTTTAATGTTAAAGTGTAAGACACTTGAGCCTCTTCCTTCAAACACCATTTTGGTTTTCAAAAGTGAATAAATAACGAGACTCTTAGCACTTGGTTTTGAGTCTTCTCAGTACTACTTGTAAGTGCAGAGAGAGCAGCTATTATTATCTTTATAAATGTTTGGCACTGCATGGCCTTGATACGCAATCATGTCTGTTCAAAGAATGTCTAGTGAACAAAGGAACTGGTCTCAGGGCATGAATGTTATCCTGAAGCAACTAAAGGATACAAGCCTTGTCACTTCTTGTCTCATTTTCATTAAGAAAATCATGTGGTTTAGCTTTAGGGGGGTGGTGATGAATCAACCATGTGACTAAAGGCAGGTGGCCATCTTAAAGCAGCTCTTATTCCTAGTAAAAATAAGAATTAAAAGGAAGGGATTGGGGCGGGGGTGGGGGGGTGGGGGGTGTTCAGCTCCATAAAATGTTCACTCACTGCGCCGCCACGAAGTAAATATTTTTACAAATATATTATTTACTACAAGGGAAGCCCTTCCTGGAGAAGGCAGATAAATGTGCTTGCTATGGGAGCTTTATGGCCACTACAGGCCCAGCTGTCATTCCTTCGGTACTTCCTGTCAGTCTGACTAAACTCTGTCATCCTTCAACCCAGTTTAAATTAACAGGTAATTTGTAAATGTCACTTCAGGTTAGGCCGCTCATTTTGTTTCTACTCTACCAATGCAAAGTCTAGGACTAATTTTTCTTGTCTTCTTTTAATAGGATTTTCATTTATAAATAGAATTATGTTCTGAAAATAAATTACAGTAAGTGATGCACAGAACTGGTAGCAGCAGCACTTTCATAGAATTTCAAGCACCTACATCAGAAGAGATTAATAAAAACACTTCAAAGGCTAAATTCTATTTAAGCAGAAGACAGCTTTTGGTTAATATTTAATCTGAGTAACTGAGATCTTGGTTGAAAATATAATTTTTTAATATCTAAATTAATTTGCAAAACAAAACCATTAATTTTGCCTGAGAGCTTTCATAGTGCAAAAGTTTCGGTAATTTATTTGAAAAAAAAAGTTAAAAATGTAATTCTGTAGTAAAAGTCCCTATTTTAATATGGAATTTATTTCTAATGCAACATATTATATTTGATCAGCAATACTGCTTTAAGTCTGTATTTTTTTAATGATTGCTAATGCGCTGTATTGAATAAGAAAAAGAATCAGACTTTTCATGGAAGTTTTTAATTTGTAAAAGAGATTGCTTTTAGATTCAGTATTAACAAATAAACATCACCCATTTCTTTAAAGGTAGTATACAACTGAAAAAAGTACCATTTCACTCTAGTATAGGCATGCATGATAGGAGCTGGTATAATATTTTTCATTGACATGGTTTTTGAAGTGTTGTAGTTACAGTATATGCTTTGGTTGTTCACCTCCTAGTAATCTCATACCCAGGTGAGCTGGGGGACCTGTTTGCACAGAGGGACTCCTGTGCCTTTCTTCTGCTTTCTGGTGGTAGGAGGCATCTTTTCCCTGCACCGCTCAAGGAAACCTTGCATCTTGCCAGCAGAAAGAGAGACTCAGTTCACGTGTGGAAGGGAATCTCAACACCTTCTGGTCCTTGTAAAAGTTTTCTAGGCTCGGGCAGGGGCTTGACTGTCCCCTCACAGCAAAAGCCATTGTCTAACCCCTTCTTTTGGCTTCAGTAGTAGCCAAACTCAGCTGCGGGGAGTGCAGGCCCAAATCCAGTTCTTTTCTTTCACTAACCTCTCTCCATGTTCATTTTATGCTCTTCTGCTGTCATTCCATTCACTTCTTTTCTGCACACTCTCACTCCTGTTACCTTATTTTTCCTCTCATTCTTTACATTAAAGCATTTATCTGGATTTTTGTGACCTTTTTTATTCTTGTTGATTATGTTTCTGATTTCTTCCAGCAAGTCCCTTTTAATATTCCATCAGCACCCAGAAGTGTTCTGTAGTTGTATATGAGATACATAACAGCCAGGGTATCTGGAAGACAAAGGTATTCACTGTGCGTAGTGAAGTAGTAGCAAGGATTCTTCTCAGTGACTTGGTGAGCAGAAATTCAAGAACCATAGCAAAATGGTTTGGCACTGGGCCATCAGTGATGAGTGATTACATTGGCTGCTCTGGTAATTAACATATAAGCGATATCTACATGCAAGATTGCAATATAATATGACACAAGTTAACTAACTCTCCGTTAAAGAGTTGGATCCTTTAAGTTGGCTTCAGTGCAACTGTGCTTTAAGCCTCCACTCAGACAACATCTGTATTATTTAAAATCTTGTGTCTGGATCCTAATTAAACCTGTAAGCACATCATAAATTTATTTAGACTGTTATTGTAAAGGCTACATCAGGTGGTTTAAAAATGACATTTTTAGTGACATTAGCAGTATCAGAACCCAGTGTCAAATACTGAAAAAGCAATTTTCATTGTGCATTAATACTGACTTATTATCAGAAACATAACTTTTCTATGTAAATATTAACCATTTTGTTTAAACATTAAAGGTCTTACTTTATTCTGAATGTTAAATTAGCATTAATGAGGGAAGAGTCTAAGACTTGAAAAGAGAGCCATGATGTATTAAGTACTAACTGAAGTTCCTCCACCCTGATTCATGATAATTAGTAGGAATGCATGTCTAGTTGGAATGTCATTTATTTTCTTGTGCTTTAGTGGATTTTAGCTGTAAACGCAGCATCAGTCCAATTTTCCACATAACTTACCTTAACATGGTTTCACAAACTGATCAACTCAGATTTGTTACATTTGCCCACTGTATAACATACAAAAGATTTTGTGGTGAAGCAGACGTAAGCTTGGATCTTCTCTGTATGGCCTAATGTGAATCAATATAAGGGAGTATGATGAAACTTAGGAAACTGACCTTTATGTGAACCACCTGCTGGTGTTCATGAAATTCGAACTAAGACTCGGTTCTAGGAAGACTGTGAAAGAGCTAATATTCTGAAATGCTGACAAAAAGGAATCCACTGTGAAATAAATGCCTGTCTGCCTGTCTGACCATCAGAATTAAAGCAGAGAAGTAGAAATTTATTGCCACCTGTCCCAGAGACAAATATGCGAGATAGATGTGCACTGCTTTCTCCAGGATGACATCTGGAGGAGCACTTATTGTCTATCAAAGTTATTGCAAAAAGAACTGCTATGTCAGTTGCCCTAATTCCACTTAAATACATGGAGATTCTTTCAGCAATTAACTGAGCAGTAGTTTGGATGATTGAGGCATTTGTTTTCACTCTACATCAAGAATTCACAGAAAGCAAGGTAAGATGCACATTGCTCTTTTAATCAGAATATTTTTTCCCATTTTTTGTCTCACTTTTAGTTTACTTGAGAAGGTCAAATGAGTATGTACTTGACATTTATTGCAGGGAGAAAACTCTATGGAGGTCTATCTATGAGGCCATTGCAAAGGTCATTAGTAGGACACAGCAGCCCCTGGATGTAGTTCCCAGTATTTCTAAAAGTGCATCAATATTGAATCTTTGTTGGCCTTGATCCTCCATTTTACAGGCAGGAGATTAAGCAAAAATTCAGAAGATTATCTCTATAATTTCACTAATTCAATGAATTACCTTTTTTTATGCCCGAATTTTTCTTTCCGTAATAAATTCTCTAGGTCGATATGTCTCAATGCAGATGTGAATGTTCCCAAAAAGTCACATCGTACACCCTAGCAGATGTTTTTTACACATGGTTCCCTTTTTCAAAACTGGATCACACTTTACGAGTCGTACTTTGTTTATCAGCTCTTGACTGAATGCTAGAGGAGTTGAAGGTGGGTGGTGTTTTTAGGTACAAAGTAATATGACACTCACTATCCCAACATCTATCTAGCTATATCTTGGTGGGAGATAGAGGGGCACATTACATTCAGGTACTAATGACTATGCTAATCAAAGGTTGTGATATCCAAGTTTGGCATTTTTGAAGTCCAGCATTAAACAAGGTACTGTAGTGACTATTTCTAACACCTTTCTGTATGTTAGATCAGTATTTTAAATATAAAATTAATGATAATTTAATCTCATACTTCAGAGTATGTACCCATTTTATAGAATCAGCCTAAAAAGTTTTCAATTACTGCCCCTGGGCTGAAGCTTTAGCTTAGTATTAGGACTAGATGATAACTTCAAGCTGCAATGATAATAATGAATATGGACTTCCGATTATTTTATATGAGTTTTCCAACACTGACTTTTAGCACTTCAGTTTCTGGGGTCCAAACAGAGTCCTTCTGGGCTGATTTGAAACACGCTTGAAGAGAGCAGTTATTCTACACTAAGGAAAACATAGGCTGAGATTCTCTCAAGTTTGCTATCTAGTATCAGGGAGATTTGACGCATTAGGTTTAGCAAATAACTAACAGTTGAGACAGATGAGGGCAATCTCCCTCAAAGCTGTTGTGTTAGACTGAGACAAGACTGCATCCATGTACAAATGAAAAGTTTATCTTTGCAAGCAGGAATGCTATAGTTTGACTATTTTTCAATTAAAAGTTGGATTCCATAGTGCATTGAATCTGTCACAGTGAAAAATGTAGGCTGATTGTTAATAATACTGCTCTATAATTATTACTATTATACAGTCCAGATACCTCATGAGGGCATGATCCCCTGATTCTATTTGGTTTTGTATAGACCGTAGAAGAAGCAATTCCTGAGCTGTAAGGTTGGTAAGCTAAGTATAAGACTCATGCAAGTAGATTCAAGAAGCTTTTCTGTTGTGGTTATTGATGGTGTTGCTGAAAGCAATCTGTCACAGTGAGAGCTACCCCCTTTTAGCCTTACATTGCATGCTCGTTTTCTCGTTTTGACATGTTAGGTGTTGAATAGCTAAGAGTGAGCTTTCTTGTTAAAGAAGGTGATTTTTCAATATGAAACAAAAAACTTTTAAAATATTTTCTTAAATTTGTAGAGAGTTTAATAAAAAAATTAAACACAAGATTATGGAAATATATTGGCTTCTTCAAAACAGAGAATTACAAAAACCCTCTGCAGAATACTTTTAATGTAATTTTAATGTAATATTTTTAATGTTAATAAATAACATTAATACTTTTAATGTAATACTTTTAATGTAATGTACTTGGAGGTGCCCATGGTACAAAGTTTAGCACCTTTTCCCCAGGGATATATAATTATGAGTTGAAGAGGACAAGGAATTGGTGTAGACAGGTGTTGTCCCACAGCATCATCCCCCTTAGTGGACTGATGACAAGTGAATGTTTGTAATAGGAGAAAAAATTCAAGTTTAAATGTTTCTTCTCCAGCCAGATGACTCATAAAGGTGTAAAAATATATATCTTTGTCGGGCCATCCGTCTGATTGCAAGAGACACATCAGCTGCCACTCTTGCTGTGTTAGCCACAACCTAGACAGCAATACCCATTATAAGACCCCTTTCAGTTGCTAATTGAAATAATCAGATTGAAAAATTCCATTTTGTTTCAGAATTTTGCTGAGAGTGTTCTGCTATTTCAGAGAATAAAATGAGGGGGAACATGTTGTTTTGTCTGTGTCATTACTTTAAGTTATTGTCTTACTGAGAAGCTCTGGTGTTTCCATGCAAGGAGCAAGGACTTGCCATTTGGCAGCAGTGATAAGCATGTCAGGGTGTGGCTTTCACTGTCATCAGGAAGGAAGCATGAAAGTTTGGCTAAGTCATCAGTTGCTATAAAAAAATCCAGTCAGTGTTTTCTTGTTTACTTCAGGGAGAGTTGTTAGAGTTCAGCAGCTAAATTTTTCAATTTTTAATTTTTTTTTTTTTTTCTGTGGCAAGATTTAATCGCTCCCTCCTGGGCTGCATCACTGACTGTGGAGATTGCATCCCTTGAGCTCACCAATATTCCTTCCTTCCCCAGAGCTGCTGAAGCAGAGCAGGCTTTTCCTGCAGTGACGCTGCCAGCACCAAAAGGTGGACACTTAGGCACTTGAACCACCAGAACTGAGAGTGAGAATAAGCTTTCCTGTTATCTCAGTGCCCTTCTCCTATATCCTGGGACCCCACTTCATTTCAATATGAAGAGGGCAGAAAAAGTAAATCGGTAAGTTGGGTAAGGGAGCTGGGAGAAAATGATTGGAAAAGAGTGGAATGATGAAACTAGGGTGAGGAACAGTAAATACAAGAAAGACTCCCACTGGACAAGGAGAGAAAAAAGCAGATCAGTTAAGGAGGCTGGCAATTGAATGTTGTCCTGGAGAACTGGATTCTTATCTTATGTCTGTTAAGCTGGATAAATCTTTTAAAAAAGCAGAGAAACTGAGGTCTGCAGTAAAAGCGAAAACCCCACATTCCTCTTCGGCCTGAGAACCCCTGAGGCAGGGGAAGCCGGGAGGAAGAGCAAAGGGGACACAGCCCTGCCATGGGCTGTTTCCAGCCTGAGACATGCCAGGTTTTGCACGTTGGCGTTGTACTATGTTTGAATGTCATTTCTGCTAACGGAGACTTGTGTCCTTAAAGGACAACAGATCCTGGAAACTGGAGGACCATTCCTGAGCCAGTGTACAGAAGCCTGGGCCTGCTATTTGTCTGTATGTGCCCATGTAGGCAGGGAGGGGAGGGGAGGGACCGGTCACCCTCATCTACAGCAAGAGCTCCCGGCCCTGGAGTGCTCATATGAAAGGGGCTCCAAGAACGTGTGTTTAGTTGTCAGTACTCCATGCAGTATTCCCAGAGATGGAGTAGCAGAGGCTGTTGGTAAAAATGTTGGAGTTAGCTGAAGCGCCATCAGCGAGGTGAGGAGCAGCGCGGGCCATAGCCAGGGAGAGAGGCGGCGCAGGGCTTGGTGCTAGCCGGAGCCAGGCACTCAGGGCAGCTGGCAGAAACAATGCACACCCCTGGCTTGATCCAGCCTGACCTGGGCCTTGCTACCCAGCAAGAATGGGTCATTTCAAACCACAAGCTGGCGGGGAAAGCAGCCTGCTGGCCCCACAGGGACTCCTGGAGGAAAAGAGTGTAAGGTGTAAAGTTATAAATTAGTTTAGTTTTTAACTAAATTTATGCTAAATTTATATTTTTATATTTTTTATAAATTTTATATTTTAATCAAAATTTATTTTAAACTAAATTTATAATATAAATTAGTTATAAATTAGAGTGTAAGGTGTAAAGTTTATAAATTAGTCATTCCCTGCTTATCTACATGGGCATAGTTCTCTGTTCTACCTTTAATGAAAATATGGGTTGTTAAACTGCTGCTTTGCAAGTGGGGAAATTAGGTTTCTGGTTTTAGCACCAGAAAACTTAGTGCAATTATCTCCAGGTTCATTATGATGGCTTGAGTTTTTGTTGTAATTCCCATAAATTTAAACCCAACCCTTGCTGCTGCCAATGGCAACAGTATTACACTTGTGTCAGCTGACCCAGAAGAAGTGTGTTTTCATAACCCCACAGAGGTATGCTCTGATTTAGTGAAGTGCTTCATAACTACGGTAGGTCAATAGGAAGTACACTTGAACAAACACAGTGTTGCATAATGCTTAATGGTAAGGAGAAACAGTGTTAGGCATCTCAGAAGAACCCAAGATGAGCAGATATTTTTAACCTTATTAGCTCTGTGCCTCAGCTTCCCACTTGTAAAATGGTTTACAATTAAATGAACCAAAGGGATGTTCTGAAAATAAATTCATTAATGTTTGAGAAATATTCAGATACTATACCATGGAGGGTAATAGACTACCCCACAAGTAAATGAAAATTCTTTGTTCTGTAAAATACAGTTTGAAGAGAGTGTGCGCTGAGGAAGATGGGGGACCACTCTCTGAACAGTGAGGATAACAAAAATATTGAATACCTGCCCTGCTCCTTTGTTGAGTACCATCTACCTAGGACACTGACTGAAGTGAGTATTTTCTGTGGGAAAAATTAATAATGTAATCATATAATTTAAAACCATATTGTAAATCATGAATTTAAGGGGGATGAATTAAGATTGTATGGGTGTTAGTACTACCTTAATTGCTGCTGCAATGAACCACCTTACTTCTTACATTCCTTAACTTTGCTTGACTTTGCAACAGCAGTGCTCCTTTAATCTAGTGGGACTTTTTATATAATAATATAAGTTTATATATATATGTATGTATATTCTTCAAAGTCAAGTTACCAGTTGAAATTAACTCCTTGAGGAGTCCTTTCAGCACTTCTGGGTATTGAAACAGCTTAAAAAATTTCTGAAGCAGCCTTTGAAAAAATTGAAATCAAAAGGAAAAAAAAATCAGTTAAATCTGATACTTGGAGATAATTTTCAGTGTCACACCCAGGAATTCAGGGGTGGAAGAGCCATTACTGCTAATGGTAGCTGTATGGCCTAATCCTTCCACATTGCACTGGATATTTGTACAAGTCTAAATATATGAAATGCACTAGGTGCTCTTTACAAAGTGCTTACTGGTGGCTATTTATAGTATTTCTCAAAATCTTCTGGCAGAAAAACTACTTTTAAGAATATTTTGTCATGGTAAGTCTGGGCTGTATTAGCTGTGCACCCAGCGTCCCTAAGAAATGAAGAAACAAGATAAAATGGTTGTCAATTATTTCCTAACTGCTCTTAGTCTGTAGCAGGACCTTACGTATCTTCTTTGCATCAAAAAATGCTTCTACGGCCACAAGCTTTGTGGCTACATACTCTGGAGAAGCAAGTTGAATCCAAGAGTCATCCTCTGTCCCTGATGAACAGAGACATCCCCATGAACCTCCATCCTTTGCTGATGGCAGCTGTGGCGTGGAATGGGCGAAAGTACTTTTCAGGTAGCGGCACAGCTGGTGTTTCCTAACCAGACCTTGCATTCTCCCAGGATAAACGGGGGAAGGTGACTGGCACATCATAGTGATTTGTATGCCAACAAAGAGTATTCTTTTTAAGTGGCTCCCCTCAGGGTCTCGACCTGGAAAACCTGCTCTTAAAGATAACCAGATTAATAAAGCAAGGGCATGAGCTCTTAGGAGGCAAATTATCTATCCAACTGATCCAGGTAGTTGCACTTAAATAGACATAAGAGGCAGCATTAAACAAAACAAACCAAAATTTCATTTATATCCTGGTGTCCCTGTGTGGGTTTTAAAGGAAATTAGGGAATAAATGTATTGGACTGTATTTCTCGGGTTTAGTTGTGTTAAGACACTGCAATGCAGTTACATTTTGGATTTTGTACGTGACTTCACTGATTTGTGCTGTTGTATTGTTATTAAAAACATTCTATTTAGACTGATAATGAAGTCAGATTAGGCTATAAAGTCTTCTTGACACATAATAAAAAAATGTACTATTTTAGATATGAGGACAGAAAATCAAGGACATTTGATTTCTGAAATAGTAAGAGAGTCTTACCCCTCCAAAGTCTATGCTGAGTCAAAGCAGCACATAGAAATAATTCAAGTAGAGCACAGCACAGCTGAGGAAATGCTCGGAATGGGAACATGATACCCATTGGCTTATGTTCCTCAGTGGTACATGCAGAGTGGCCGTAGGTGTGCATCTGGAGCAAGGCAAGGCTTGAACTCACTCAGCTGCCCCTGGGTCCTTCTCAGTAGGGCTTAGCTAATCTGTATATTTGTAGATGCAAGAATTTTGGCAACTTCACTGAAAACAGTATCTGTTTGATTTCACTGGTCATTTAAAGTAAGCGGACTCCAACATCATTCATGTTGAGAGCTGTTTGTGCAGCAGCTACTTGTGAAAAGTATTCATCTGCTTAAGAAAACCGCCACAGTTCAAGACTAAAAATACCATACTGCATTAGCCAATTTCTTCAGGTTTTTTTCTTTCAAATTTGTTGCTAGCCCATGCTCAGGAGATATACACTACTAGCTGGTCTGGTCTCCTGAAACGCAAGTATCTAGCTGGAAAGAACAACTTGTATCAGCTGGGCAGATATAATTAAAGTTTCAGGCTTACTTCATACCCAGGTGGAGACTCTGAAAGACTTAAGGGAATTTAATGCTAATCCAAACCTAGTATCTTCCAACCGACGACATGATGGGCAGCATGGAACTGTAATTGGAAGGGCATTGGAGGGGGACTTGGAGAGATTACAGAAGAGAGAGAAGAGAGGATTAGACAAGCACAGGAATAAGTACAGCAACTTCAGAAAATTACCTAATGCAATGCAGTTCTTGTGTCTTTACGATATTCAGGATCCTAGGCTTGTCAGAGAGTACAATACTACATACCTTTCAGTTCTGTTATAGAAATCTGCATCTGAGAATGTGAACTGTCAAAGCCTTTACAAGCTAAAGGAAGCCTCTTAGGAAGATGTAGGCAGTTCATCTGACAATGCCTCCTGTTAATCCTGCCATATATTAAATCATTTCTTCTTATCTTCAGATCTGTCAAAGCAGGACAAGTGATCAAACTTCAGGATGCTCTTCCTTACATCATGTGGCACATGGCCTCACAGATGTGGGGGTCCATGATCTACCTGCACCCACAGGTCTTGCTTAATGTTCATATAGCCTCTTTGAAAGGATTTTTTGGGAAGGTTGCCTTTAATTGACATGGCATCTTCCACTGCCTGGGAATTCCTCTTTGCCATGTTATATAATCATTTATTCCAACAAGTGCTCAGGAGCTACATTTAGGGATTAAATCAAGCTGCAAGCATGTGCATCCTCTTTTTATAACTTTGCCTCCATCTTCTTTTCCTAATGTTGCTTTCACATTAACTTTTTCTCTTCCCAGTTCTGCTTTCCTTTCCTTTACTTTTATTGGTGCTTTTCTCTTTGATTCTGTCCCTCCAAACTATTTATTTCCTAGCTCTGATTTAGAACGGATCTGTATGCTGTTCTGTCACTGCCAGCCTTCTTGCCTCTGCCTGATGATCAGCAGTCTTTTCTAACCATAATGTGAGTAGAATTTGGCATGCAGCAGAGCGCTAGTCTTAAGGAGCAGACACTGCCCAGAGGGACAGCATGGGAAACGCAGTGAAACCAGATGAAATCAAATATGACCACTTGAGATCCAAGTCAGAAAAGGCAGATTTTAAAATTAAATGTTGTATTGCAAGGTGGAGGAAGGAAATTAATGAAGTCTGTTTCCCTTAGAATGATGGTGGGACATACTTTTCCAACTCTAAACTTTTCCAACCTAAACGATTCTACATTTTTTCTAATTGTACTTATTATTATAATTTTAAGGAGCAATTGCAGATGAAAAATGGTATCACTCTAGCTGATAAAAGAAAGCAGATAGAAATTTAGGATCTTCTGATAGCTCCAATTAGGGAAGAAACTGAGATAGGCAATTCTGTGAAGTAATCTTGTTTGATGATAAAATCCTGTTGTGCTTGCACATAGGAGGCATCAGAAACAGCCAGCCAGAGGCATTCAGCCAGCCAGAAACAGTTCCCCTGTCCACATCACCAAACCCCATGTAAGCAGCATTGCCAGGAGAACTCTCTAGGCTTCTCCTAGCTTACACAAACTGAGATTTGCTTACACAAACTGAGATTTACTTCTCATTGGTTACACACATCCATCATGCTTTCAAGCAAGATCCAGCAAAACCATTCTTTTGGATCAATTTCTTTTCTGGACTCATCTTTGTCTTTTTCTTTTCTTGAGCTGTGCTATGAATCTTTCAGATGTCTTAAGTGAGCATGAGCAGGCCAACACCAGGCATCCCCTTTTTCCTGACAGCATCCTACTTTTTTTGCCTTTAAATGCTGCCTACATTTTATGGATGTCTTTCTGTCCCACATATGCCTTCAGTACACCTGATTTTATTTTTTTTTTAAATCTTTTGTGGTGATAGCACCCAAACTTTATCAGGAAAGGCACAGTTTCCACCCCGATCCTGTCTACTAGACCTTTGTTTAGGTAAGATTCCTAGGCCTGGAGTGATGGGCTGTTTTCATCAATATTGTCACATTGTACTATTGGCAATGACGTAATAGCTTGGCTAATTAAATTCTAGTAATATGCACTTACATGGCTGATCAGTACTAAAGCTATTCATTTTATATCATTTTAATCTTTAAAATGTTACAAAAGCTATTTGAAATGAATGGCTTACTGTAAATGAATGGACAGAGACCACAGTCAATAAGTAAAGTGCTCATTCACCAAAGTGCTTTAGCAAGGTTATATTTTGTTAAAGATTTTGAAGCTGGACATAGTGTTGAATTGAAGACCATCAGCCATTCCTGTCATTTATTTAGATTTTCTAAATGATCTGAAAAGAGATTCAAATGCCAGCAAAAAGGTTTGGGCAGAAAGACTACCAGAGTAGTCCTCAGCTCTCCCACTGTTGTGTTTTGGATGCCGCTGAAGACAAAATGCAGTGCATCAAATTATGCGACACACCACGTTACATCAAAACATTGCCTTTGTTTTATGTTGGTTTTAATGGGAACTGATACAGTATATGACACAGGACTTGTCTTGCCCTGTAACAAGATGGAATGCAATTCAGCGTATAACTCAAGTGCACACTTAGATGATGCTGGTACTGGTTTGAAGAGCAACTGTTTGGCTTGACATCTTCCTCAAACTCCAACAAGTTTCCTGCAAAGTTAACAACCACTTGCTAGTGACACAGAAGAGAGGAATAAACAAGATAAACCAAGTATCAGCCCACAGCATGTAACTTTTCAGGTAATGTTTATTAAACATTATCTTTGTTTCAAAGCAGTACACTGGAAGAACATCCAAATGACTTCAAGGATAATTTTAGTGTTATATTTTAACAATGTATTTTATCACTATAGCTCACTTTAAATTTGCTTCAAATATTAAACAGACACTGGCTATAGTAGTTAGCTGAATTGTTTATGGGATCAAAATCAAACTAAACGTTCAGAAAATTTTCAGCAAGAGATTCCAGTTAATGAAAGCACCATTTGTGATGTGCTAAAACATGTATACACATAGGTATTGCCCCATTTATCAGACATGAGAGCTAATTACCTCATCCACTGCTATATTTCTTCCATCCTCTGCATTTCAATTCCCAATATTAACACATAGGTGGTCAAGCTGACCATCGAATAGCCTACATGAGCATGAATGCATTAAATAATTTAATGTTAGAAGAGTTTATTAAACTGCCACATTCTAATCAGCATGCGTACCTGCCTTCATTAATCTTGCACTGGTCCATGGTGTGTCTCTACAGCCGACACAGAGTGTGCTAATGTTAATAGGAGCTCTTAACAAACAGGATCAGTTAATCAAGGAAAATTTACTATTAGCCACATGACCATGCATACTGAAATCTAATTACAATCGGATTTAACCTCTCCATTACTGTATTCATCCAAATATTTTTGTTATCTCTTGTGATACTGAAGTATTCCAAACTGAGACATGATTATACTCATTTGAGCAGGAAATACTTACATCAACTCACTTTTATGAAGAAGGGAGGTTTTCTTTTTGCTGTGTTTTCAATGTATAATGTTATATGGGTTATATTTATTGACAAAAGCAAGAAACCTAGTACCACATTTTTCTCATCCAAAACCTGGCTACAGGAAATAATTGCTAGGACAGAATGTTGAAAAATGAACTTCAGTATTCTGGATTAATTCAGATGGAATTTAGCACTTGGTAAATTGTCAGTTAGCACTGGATATGGTGGATATAATTTAGAATATACAGGTTTTTTAGCAGCTAAAATGTTTTAAGTTCTTAAGCAATGTATTTCTTTCTGGTATCAATTGAACTATATAATTTTATAACACTTGGCTTTTATAACAGTTATTTTCATTAGATCTTAGACTGTGATGAGCAATTAAGCTCCATCAGTGGCCATGATGCTCTGAGTCTGTTCACAGAATGTGAGAGGTTGGAAGGGACCTCTAGAGACTTAGTCCTTGATAGAGAAAGGGTAGATGGAGATAGTTCCATTTTAGAGCTATTGATTTTTATTTATTTTATTTTACTTTTTACATGTCCTTTTTGTGTATGCAGAGAGTAGACAATATTAGTTCAGAGCAGAGAAGGTCAAGTCTATTTCTTTAATTAGGAATCTGCATGACATTTTGGGTGGAAGAGCAATGTATTTTGAACCATAGTAGAGGGTAGGATTCTGAACTTTTTTAAATTGCTGAGAGGGTCATTTGCATGGGGAGTTCATTGGCTGAGAAACACTATATCACTGCACCTCTGCTTCATGGTAAAAACTGTGGATTGGGTCGTAGCAATGGCTTTTGCTGACCTTTGGGTAGGGACCAACCACCAGCCTTAGGGACACTACTGAGCCCTGCATTAGTCTCTATCACCACATGGACTTTTTTGTCACTCCTCTCCCTTCCACTCTTCCTCACCCCTTCTCCATTCTTCCTCCTTCTCCTCCACTCTGCTGTTTAAACTGAGTAACTTCTGCAAAGGGGATAAAGTCCTGGGATGGTTTCTTCCTCTGGGAAATCTGTTTGTTAAAAACCTGCCTTTTGGTGTAACCTGGTGCATTCCAGTGGTAAAAAATGTATTTTTTGTGAGCTAAGGTAAAAGTCAGCCCAAGACAGGATGGTAGAGCTGAGTCCAGGAAGGGAAATGGACTTGCTAAGGCAGATTTTTTTTTTCTGGTTTGCTCCCACTCCTACTGCTCTAGCACCCTCTCTTTTCTCTCCTCTCGTCTTCTTTGTTATTTAAATTTATTGGGTCCACAGGGTTTTGCATTTTCTTCCTTTCAGTCCTATTCTTCCATCTTTTGGCTTCTTTTCCTTCTCTCAGTTTCTTTTTGTATTTCTGTTTCTCATTTTGTTACCTTATTCTTGGGCTACTCTTCCTAACTTACTAGCACCTTTAATGCTAGGTGCGTTAAAGCACTCCTTTGAGGGTGCGTGAGTGTTTGAGGGTGTTTTATACCTGTTCTGTGAAGACCTCGCTGTTACAAATAGGCCTTTTTGTTTTTGCAGCTGTAGGTTAACATTGCTTACTGTGCTTGATAGATGGAGTCTTACATCATACATAAAGCTGGGACAATCAATTAGCTGGTAAGAACAAGGACTGTTTCTCCCTAACCTATCCTAGATCTTGTAGTATCATTCTCTGTAGCGATGGTTCAGCTTCATCCCTGATGAAAACTGAGGAACCCAATCAATTGAACTTTTTATGTGTGCCAAAGACCAGATGAGTCTTCCTGTTTGCCCTGTCACAGAAGCCACTTTCTGCTAAAGTATACAGTTTTTAAGGTATGTGATTGTATTTGGAATGAAAGCATGGCTGTCACCCAATTGAGTATCAGTTTGCTGCAATATACACACTCTGAAGACATCATGCACAGTGCTTGTTGAATTTTGGGGAGAATGGTGCACTTGTAGGTCACTATCTAACTTGCAGAGAAACTGTAGGATAAAGAGGATTTGACTACCATGGATGGGGTGTAGTGGGGGGGGGTGTGGGAGAGGAGGCATTTCTTCCAACCTAGATGTTATGTAGTTATACTGCTTGTTTTTTCAGCATATCTAATACTCTGAATTATGATATATTTAGGGACTGTATTGGTATCTGGTGCTCTGAACAAACCCAATAACATTGTCAGGCCTAAACAGAGGAATAAATAACATAGCATAACAAGACCTGATTCTTCATTAGTAGAATATCCTTCCTCTGCTCTGCTTTCCTTTTGTACTTCTGGTGCTTTCGATTGCAATTGCTGTATAAATTTGACCACAAAGGAGAACACTGATAACTTGCTAAATGTACAAATCCAGCATGATAGAAGAATTTAATGCAATAGTATATGACTCAAATATAATGTAGTTTGGAAATGTCATATGATAATCCTACATAAAACCCTATTCATCAAAAGGCTTCTGCTGTCAGGTCATGATGATGCTTTGATTATTTTACACATTATTTACACTGGATAGAGTTAGAAGGCATATTCTATGCATGATTCAAGATGAAAAGTAATCCTTTAAAAGAGAGGGTGTATTCTTTGTACAGATGTTAATTTTGATCATAGGAAAAGGGGGAGAAGTACTAATAAAACTGGTCAGGACATAACAGTATTTTGAAATTACTCTTAAAAAGTGAGTGGATGTATAACATGAAAGTATTTTTAAAAATTTAACATTACATTAAAGTAGCTGCCTGAGTTCTGTGACTGGGAATTTGTAAGCTAAAGGAGATATGACATTTGCTGTAATGAAATCAGGATGACTAGAAAAAATGTCTGAAAAGGGCCTAGACTGGAGAAAAGGAGGACAATTCAGCAAGATTTGTGGCATCATATATCATGGGGCAATACTGAGCTCATAGCAGCTGTTTAACACTGGAAATGTGTGTTTATCAATCCAACTGAATAAACAAAATCAAAATGGAAAGAGGGAGAAATTGGACACGGAGTCCTGGTGCTCTGTGTACTGACCATTGCTGAAAGGGGCAGGGTGTCTGTAGCAAGCAGGATAGAACTCAAGTATTCATTAAGTGATCAGTGAAGGGACCTGGAGGTCTGAGAATTACAGGCAAAACCTATGAGTAATGAACACTACACACCACGTTTTCACTCTGCTTCCCCTTCCCTTCCCTGCCCTGCCCTGCCCTGCCCTTCCTTGCCCTGCCCTGCCCTGCCCTGCCCAGCACTGCATTGCACTGCATTGCATTTTAAAGAAAACATTTTTCTTCCAGCAGCTCCCTATAAGGAGCAGATTATATGTGTTCTGGAGATTCACTACTGGTCTGTTTGGATTCACCCATGCTCTGTAGATTCTGTTGGTTTCCGCAGGAAAATGAAAAGTGCTGATGTGATTTCCCCTCACTTTTAAAGGATCTCTCCAGATTTAGTGTTTCCCTCTATCCCTGACTTACCAATCAGAATCCTGCCTACAGGCTGATAAATATTGATGTTGTATTGATGATGCTCAAATTATTTTTCCATAAGGATTTAAAGTAAATATGCTTTATGTAAAAGTTCAATTTGTAATCTACATATCAGGAGACAGTGGTAAATTAAAATCATAAGCTTTTCCTTAATTATGTACAAGGCTTCCAATGGTCTACTGCCACATTTTACTGAAGTAAAACACTAAAAAGTGTTTGCCACTAAATATTGATGCAGTTTTATTCCTTTTTTATTATCATGTTTGCTGAATTTCCTATGCACATCAAATAGCAGAGAAAATAAAATGGAGCATAAACAGTTTTAGAAAATTAATGTTATAGGGAATTTGCTGAAGGAGCTGGAAGGCCAGATTAAAACATTTTCCAGACCTGCTGAGAGCTTATCTTAAAACATGACCAAGATAATTGTTTTATTTTCCTCTACTGAAACATCTGGAATAAGTTCCTGAAAAGATAAGAAGTGTATGCACAAAGTGCAACTGCAGCATAGTGTTACACTCCCACATAGCTTTTCATTTAATGTGTTTCAACTACCACCTGGCCAAACAGAGATGAAAATTTAGTAAAACATGTTCAAGCTCGAAGAAGTGTTCAATCTTTTGCTATTCTCTACCACTCCTCACATGATTTGTCTCCTGCTTCTCTATCTCAAGGGCTAAATGTTTCAGGGAATCACAGTTTCTAGTCAGCGGAGTAACCACAACAAAGCTCTTCTGGAAATGAAAACTACATCCAGCCTCTTCTGCTTTTATCTGTAAATGAAACACACTCTTGTAAGCCTGTATCTGTTGTTGCAGACTGTGATGTCTAAGGGAGTTAGGCACCCATTTATAAATCTCATCTTGGAAATCCCATCTGAAGATAATTATTTCCTTATTCTTTGTGATTATATGGCATTAGAAGATAATTATGCTCAGTTTTCTACACTGCCTGTCATTTATATACTGAAGATATAAATGTATACAGCTTGAAAATATAGAAATATTTGTATTCAAAATAAATGATAATATATTCCAGGTTAATGGCAAACTGTGAGATGCTAAGGAGGTGCTTTTCAGACAGAAAGCTGTATCAGGCCTTTTTGCAACAATATGATACAGTGCTGTTGATACCAAATACATCTGGAAGCAGGAGTGGGATACATTGCTGGGTAGTTCATGATCAACTCCAGGCATCCATTCTAGGAAAAGCATATGAGAATGATGCAAGAGTTGCAAAAACACACTTGTTAATTCTTAACAAAAGGAAAAAGGGAATAATCATCCAATTGTAGTGAATATATGTGTGTCACAGAGAGATAACTCACAGCTTCTTGATGCTGCAAACCTAACTGCACAAATTCTGGTAGCAATAGATGTAAAAGGTTGTGGAGACGAATGCCAGTTTCTCAGCTATTCTGTTAGAATATCCTTATTCTGCTAAAATTTAAAAACCAAAGCTGAAGTATTCCTTATTGGGTGATCTGATCGCTTTGTAAGTCAGGAGTCTGACTTCTGCTCCTTCAAAAAGAAAGACATGCCAGCAGCAATATAATGTCTTATGTCCAGCTGGAAATTACCACCAGAATCGTTGTTTCAAAGTTTTTTCTTGGAATAAATGCAGTTTCTGTGACTGCCTCCTCAGCTTCTGAAACACTGTGAAGAAGAAATGAACAAATGAGCCCAAAGGGTATACTTCAGCATCTTCTCCCCCAACCTTTTTATTCACCATTGGAAAGTTCCGATTTAATGATAACAACAAATTCTATAGGCTTACTTTTTTTTTTTTTTCCGTAGAGTAGTTTGTTAAGAACTGCTCAATTTTTTAAGTCAGAATATTTAATTGCATTTCAAATATTTTCAAAACAATGTTTCAACATTTTCAAAATATAATGATATGTTATTTGAAATAAGTTTCTATTTTAAGAAAATTAGTTGACTGATACAAAACAAAGTACCCCTTTAGTGCTGAAATGCTATCTAAAATTTGCATGTGATCTGAACCAAACATTTTACTTCTTGGTTTGCTGAGCATTTTACTTTTTATTTGGCTTCAGGTCATTCCAAAATGAATCCCCTCTCATCCCCCCATTCCCTGGAATTGCAAGTGAGTAAAAAAACTATCTTATTTTAACTGTAGATAACCATCTTATCTATTAGAAAGAAACAAAGAGAAGAAAAATATAGAGATAAGGCACACAGGAGTTACCAAGAGTAACAAATGTTCATAGAAGTGTGTTTCAAAGAGTCAAAGACAGACATTTAAATCCCATTTCAGGTCATGTGTTCTACAGATCTCAAAGGCAGGAAAGCTCTGCCTTGACTCAGGGTTTTTCTGAAAGCTCATTCCTGGATCCAAGTAGAGTTTTGACATGATTATAATTCAATCAGATGATAATGGTCCCATCTGGCAATAGAATAGCAAGTCAGCCGAGACTGATGAAGGTGACATTTTGCCTTCTCAAATTCTTCATTCAAGAGCTCAAAGGACCTATAAATTTGATATCCAGCTCTTTCTCCTCACTTCCTGGCAGCACGTCCAATTTTCAGTCCTTTCCTTTTCCCTTTTTTTGCTAAGACTATTCCTACATTTCATCTCCTGATGAATGTTGTAAAATCTTACTTATTTCCTCACTCTTCATAATGCAGTAACTTTTCCCACCTTAAGTTGGCAACATGACAGCTGCTTATCTGTGCTTTGACTTTTTAAGTGTTGTCTTTTCTTACTTCTTAGTAGCCTTAACTAGAGAAGGAATTCAGTATGAGCTTGGCTGTGTCTATACCATTTCTGCAGCCCTCTCCACAGGAATGAGGAAAGCATAACAAAGGCAGCTATGCTTTTTCAATACCAATGCAGACTTTCCCAGAGGTAGCCTGAATGCCATTACTTGGCATTGCATTGTTTAGACTGGCATTTAGTATCTGAATACATTAGTACCTTGTGCTTAATTAAAGTAAACAGTGATTAAAAGTCTGATGATGCTTCCTAATTCAATACCAAGGTCTATACTCACAAGATGAGACTGTAACTGCAGATTGTTTTCCTCAGGAGTGAGGTTTGCATATGAAGTTCCTTGTCTGTGCCATTTGCTTCTCTTTGCCATTTTGGTTGTGCCCATACCTCCATCTGTAAGGAAGCTGTAAGCCTTGGGGAGGAGAAGGTAGTGAGGGAGAGAGGGTTTTAATCCAAACCATTTTTGTGTCTCTTTCATCCCCTTCCCTTCTAAACAACTGCCAGTCTAAACATGAGGGTGTGTGCATATAGGAGTGGGAAGAGGCAGAAGGAGTATGTTAGGGAAGGGCCAGGAACCTCCTAGACTGACTTCATCACTGACAAAACTGATACTGTGAAAGAATAATACATGGTAGAGAAGGATGCAGTATTTGTGACCTTGCATCACTGGAGATACAAGAAGCTTATCTTGCTATAGGAATGTTCCGTGTGGGATTCTTGTGTTGGTCGTTGTCCACCCAAGTGATACACCCCTGAAGACAACAACTACATCAATCTGTAGTGCTCTGCAAATTTCCCTAAGAATTTTTCAACAAGCTCTCCTAGGTTTTATTTTCTATACGCTGGCAGCAACAAGCATTGCAGCAGGTTTTTCTGTCTGACACCTCTTGCTCATCCTGATCACTATATTTATCGACACACAGATTTGTTTTTTCAAATCTCAACTTCAATCATACTCATTTTATCATCTCTGAAGATTGCTTGGCACTAATCTGGGTTTGGTTTGGTTTGGGTTTTTGTTTTAATGACGCTTCAACAGAGACCATTGAGTTTCAAAAAAACAAACATCCCTTCCAGCCTTTCCAGAAAAACACATTGGAACCTAACAGAATAAACCTCCATCTTGTAAGGTCATTTGATGGATAAACAAAACATGTACTCAGTCCATACTTTGCTGGAACTTATCTTTACTTCTAACATCCATCCTTTGCCAGATTTTGTCATCCTCATTTTACTGAATGGTATTTTATTCCTTCAGTCATCCTATACAGCCTAACAGAACTATGAGAGAGCATGAGTTTCTGTGCTGTGCATATGTGTAAAAGAATTTGACCCACAGTGCTATTGGTTTGTTGCTGACAATATTGGGGTTTTTTTTCCTCTTTTTATCGCCTATTCAGTCAATATAACCTCACAGACTTTTAAGATTTTTGAGGTATGAAATAATTCTAATCCTACTTATTTTATATTAACCTTGTATAACAAAACTTGATTTTTTTCTAAGCAAAATATTGTAAAAATATTTTTAGTGTTGAGTCAGCAGCTCTGACATACTGAAAAAATAAATTTAGCAGCATTTCTTTATTTAGTCTGAAGTCCTATCTCACTGTATCTGATACTGTAGGTAGTGGAGGAGGCATTTGAAATGGATTGGGAGTTTCTCTTTTGTATGTCCTTTCTAAAGATGGTTTTCGGGAAGGGGGGAGGATGAGTGCTTAGGCTGTGGGGTTGCAAGTTCCACATTCCTACTCCTTCAACCTTTAGGAGATTGCTATAAAGATTGCCCTCCCTGTGCTTGGTCTTGTTCCCACACTCCTGCTGTTGACACCATCACCTGCCTACTCCCAGACTCCCCCTTATCTGCAGCAAAATGCAAATCTTGTTCAAATGATGATAGTGATCTCACACCAAGTAATAGCTATTTTGTTGCAAACCATCAGTCATGTATCCCTTGTGCCCAGTGTTGTCACCAGATACAAAGAATAGGGAGGTCAAAGCAGCTCTCTTAAAACTAAGACATTAGGTCAAGCCTAACACTGAAAGTCGGGGTTCAGTAAATGTTGTCTGAAGGTAAGTTGACATTTTCCCTGACACTTAGAAACCCTCATTCTGTGCGTGCAACGGAGAAAATTTGAGGGAGAACAGAGAATTTCTCCAAAGAGCAATATTAGGAACAACATATCCACCAATGCAAGTCTCTTCCTAACAGTAACTTTCCTAGTAGCTACTTAATGTCATTCCATGACCAGCAAGATAATGTTCACTAGGTACCATCCTTACTGCCTGGTCTTCTCCTTTGCCTCCTGCAGGGAGTGCTGGTCAGCAGGTAGCCCAGGCCCAGCTGCCTGGGGTGCAGGCAGAGTGCTCTGTTTCTAACTCCCTGCAGTGCTGTCTACTTCTGTTCTTTGACCTCTGCCCATTCCTGCTGTCGTGCTTTCAGGTCTATTAAGAATAGCAGTGGAGCTCACTGAGCTCTTCTGTGATCCTCTGAGATGTCAGTAAGGACATTCCTCACTCCCCATCAAAAAGCATCTCTGTCTCAATACCACTACAGATCCCTCAATGTATGCTAGATCCATCTGCAAAGTGTTCTCAATAGCACAAAGAGGCTCACTGGAGGGAACAGGTTTTAGATTCATGCAACTCATAGTTGCCAAAATCTAGTTGCAGCCTTTTTATTTTTCCTCTCCTCACAGTTTGTTTCCCCATCCAGCCAGTTCTGAGTCTGTGCAATTTTATATCTGCTCTCAGCATTGCTGACAGAGTGGTGGACAGAAAGGGTATGCACATGGAGGTCTTCCTATAGCATCTTCCCAAAGAGAGCCTCTGCCATTCTGGGAAAATACTTTATGCAAACAAAGAAGATCTGTGGTTGCTTGTCTCTGTTCAATATCGAGTAAAGTGGGGAGCTTTAGAGCTTGAAGCCATAGGGCCTATACTTTCCATCTACTGATGGTTTTATTCTGCTTCTTTATGTTGAATTTAACCAATGTGGCTGAATTTCAGGAATCTGTAATGACAAAAGCACCATCTAAAATATTATTTTAACATAATCAGCTATAAATTTGGGCCCATAAATATAAGGGAAAAAACACTGCTTTCTGCAGATCGGAATCTATTTCCCATTTGGTAATGGCTCATTCAATATCAGCTGATCCATTCAGCTGCAATGGGTTGTTGTTTTAATTTAGAAGGTTTTTGAAAGAACGCTGTTATCATACAGTCTTTTAAAATAATACCAGTAATACTATACCATTTAGCTAAGAGAAGAATGCCATGATTATGGGATCTATTCCTGCCCAAAGGCAGACAGCCATATTTATAAATTGGTGTGATCTCCTTGCTAAGTAGCTGTTCAGGTTTGCCTTGACTCACTAGTCTCAGCAGTAAGTGGACTGGTAATTTAGCTTCTCTCTAATTTCTGACTGTCTTGACCTCTACACTTTCTTTTTACATTATCAAGTTAGCATGGTATTTTGTATGCACTAAATAATACAGGCAATAATTGTGTGTCTGTATTAAAATAGGGAGACATTAGGATTTTTTTTAATATAATTTTATTACTTTCTTCCACTGTGCATCAAAGTTCCACACAGAGTGCCTGTTTTTACTTAGGATTTTTTTCTTTTTATTAACCAGAACTTTTCAACCTTGTGTGATCTCTTTACAATTCCCTTTAGAATACATAATTGTGCTCGATCAATTTGTTAAAGGCTTTTGAAGTGTTAAAAAAGCTGCATTAAAATTATTTTCTTTCAGGTTTTATGTTAATGAACATAGGTGCTATTCAAAGCAAAGTCAGTGTGTCAAGGGAACTTTAACTAAAGTTATTCATACATAAACTAAAAAAGGAAACATCTTTAGTGGAGGAAAATACATTTAATGAGTAAGTGCAGCACACAATTCCTCCTTTCAAAAATGTCAGTTCATATTGAACCTCCATCCTAGATATCTTACAATTACTTTGTCAACAGAAGGTAGAGTAGTGATGGATGATACATTGGTTCTTGAAACCAAACTTTCTGTGAGTTACTTAGGCTGAAACTAAGTGCTTTTACATTCCAGTCTTATTGATGATAGTGGTTTTATATTTATCACCCTGTCATTTCAGTTGACTGTATCAGCCTCTTCAGTGCAGGAATATGGACACTAATGGAGGTGTGTCCTTAGTGCTCTAAAGGGTCACAGATTCATTCCACTAACACGTTCACAGCCCTGTTATAAGCTCAGAAATTGTTTTCCTATTTTAAACAGTAATTCGCAGCTGTAGGTGTATAAGGCCTGTGAAAAACGGTTTCTTACTGGTCTTTTTAGACCATGCTGCCTATTTGACACTGAATATGCTTCTTTCAACTTTCACTAATATAATGTTACTGTTTTGCAACCTGCCCTATAATAGTCAGAATTCTACCAGGGCCTTGGGAGTCCAGGATCAGATTGCAACATTTATTTATAAGAAATTCTGTCAAGAATCAATAATAGTCCTGGGTCTCAAGTTCCTTCTTTAATAATACTTTGATATGATTTGTCACAAGCTAGCCCACAGTATCCACCAGATTTTATTACTTAGCTTGCAGCACAGTCTCTCATCTTTGAGTCATGAGATCAGCCATGGGGAGACCTTTAAAAAGCTATATTCTTTACTGTTTGGTTATTACAGAAAGTCTATATTACTCAATAATATCTTTTATAAGGTGTGCTGTCACATCTTCACATAGATGTTTAACCTCGATGTAGATATACTGAATGCCTGGAGGCCATTTTAGTGACATGGACATTGTTTTTCATGATTGGATGCCAAATGTATCAACAAAAACAACAGAAGTTGGGCCTTATTTTCACAGCTTGGTAGTTCTGACTGAATCTCATACTAACTGTCGATAGCAACTAAGATTTTATTTAGAGTGTAGAGTGTAACATTTTTATTACTTGAAAGTAGTAGAAATTCTGTGAAAGCAATTTAGATTACTTTCCACTGTAATATCAGTTCCTTAGGTTCTACTGTGTATCTCAATAAAGAAGATCCTACTGTGTCACTCGCATATTGTGGTTCTAAATATATAAGATTTAACTCAGACTTGACATTCAGATAGTTACAGTTGGCATTTACTTATACAGGTGGTTTACAAAATTAATTATATGTATTGTTGACTTAAAGCACAATATGCTTGATTCAATGAAATTTTCAGTAAAATTTGTTAAAAAGTGCTTTGAGTGAATACAATTTAATCAACCTGTGAAATTCTGATCCTCCTCTTCCATTTTTGAGGAATTAAGAACTGAGGAATCATAGAGGAAGACACAGGTTTGCTCTGTGTGTCTTGTGTCATCATAGTCATGCACATAAGTAGTACCAATAAAACAATTAATAGTTAAACATGTTTTCATAATTCATGTTTTTTCCAAATATGTATTTTGAAAAAAAATATATGCTTATAATTTTAAATGTATTAATTCTTAAAATTTTCATGTTAATAATAGGAGTTTGTTATTGTGTACTTCTCTGCATTTGAAGGTTCTTTCAATTTGCTATGTAACCATGTTGTTAGCAGAGAAGAAAACCTTTAATTAGGGTATTGTTGAAAAATGAGTGAAGTTTTTTGGGCCAAGCAAGTTTTCTTCAGGATAGAAGCACGCACATTTTTCATACTGCTCATAGTGAGTATCTTAGAAAGAAGTAGGTGTCATGATTTAATTTTAAGAGATTATATCTCCCTGGTTTATCATTTTTTAAAGCCTGTCCCAGTAAAACTTGTAAAACAGGTAGGTCTTTGTGAAAGCCAATCCTCATGTATAACAAAGTTACATGGCCTGCTTTAGCTCAGAGCTAAGAATACAAAACTATTAATAGATCCATAGAGGGTTGTAATACACATATTGCAAAACAAAAATAATTCTAAATTCTTTATTAAGATTGCATAGTAAATTTTGAATTACAGAAAGGCAATCTTGAATTGACTCCAGAAATTTCCAATGTTTCATTTTGGAAATGTGACATTTTCATGAACTAAAGTAATCCCAAGACTAAAAATGCACGTTGATTAGACAAAGATTTTTACTCATGAAAAGCTACTAAGATTCTTTCCTTAATGAGAATTTAATTGATAACTGGAGATATTTCCTTCAAAAGACTTTGCAAGTTATCCTAAAACAAAGAGTTTAGTACTAGATGCAATCAAAAATGTAGTAATTCCATAATATTTGACACACTGTATGAATTTCACAAATTGTTGCAATTTCTGGCAGGGGCCTTGGAAAGGAAGTCCTCAGGAAATATAGCAATGTGTAGTATTCAGTTGTAGTGTTCATTTTCAGGCACCCTAGTCAATTAATTTTGAAACATTTAAAAGATTGTTGTCTAATTATGTCTCTGATGTTTGATTATATTGAATGGGTGAACTAGAAAGATGAAAAATATCTTTTCCAATAGATATTTTGGAAAAGTTAATGTATTTGGTATCACCAGGGAGTTTATATATATATGCACACATGCATACACACACACATATGCATATGAATATACATATATAATAAACAACTAGTGAAGCAATTTTATTTACCTTTTATAGTTTTAGAGCCATATGTAACATGGTCTAACTTTCAAATATCTGAATAATCTACCTGCAGGTAGCATTGACTTAAGTAAGAAAAGATATATAAAAAAAGACATTTAAAAAGAGCCTGGTGTAGCCTATGGTAAAAAAGAAATGGTATAAATTAGATCTGGACTTGAACACTTCCTATGTAAAATAAAGGAGAAAAAAAAATCAGGAAAGCTGTGGAGCTTATCAAAGAAAAAAGAGTTAGAGGTGGGCATTTCAACGTTAAAATTAGAAACAGAGACGTAGTGGAAACCTGGCTTCCTGCTTAAATTTCATAAACTAAGCTGTGCTCTAAATTTATGAGAAACAGAGAACATGTTAGCCCTAGACCTGTCTTTTCTAGCTTGACCTCAAGCCTGTGGGTTGAATCTGTCTCATCAGAACAATTCATTCAGCCCATGCCCTGCTCTTTTCCTTAAAGCTGTTATTGCCCTCCCTGAGGAATGTAAGGAAATATGCCCATCACATGGCCAAAATGCAGATGTGGCCTATCATACTATCTGATTTATATCTGCCACATCCCTTCTTAGCAGGTATTTGTTTTTTTCAATAGCCTCCTCTGTACATGTGTCGAGAGAAAGGCCATTTAGCTGGCCTTCAGTGCCTGCAGAAAAGGATGTGTTATTAGATGCATCTAGAAAGCTTCCTCTTCCCAACAGAAAAAGATTGTTCTTTTCTAACATGCCTGTCATCAGCTCTGCCAAACTCTTGGTTTTCATTGTGCTCAAGTTCCCTGCAGTGCATTGACTATCCCTCTAACAAGAGCGTGACACATGCTTATTTTTTGCATATTTTTAGATAGTGTACTAATAAGCAAGAAGGAATAGAATAAAGAATGCACCAGTTTTAGCATTTTAATAGTATAAATATATAGTGGATATGTGCATACTTTTTAGAACTAGTAGCAGAGTCAATCTTTTCAGTATCCTTCATCGTTACTGGTTCTGGAGACTCTTACCAAGGTACTCACTCTAATGTAGAAACCTGATCAGACTAACTCAGATTCTGTATATCTTTTTTCCTTAAGCCTTGTGATTTAGCAGTCAATCCTGACGAGCCATTGGCTATTTCCATAGCCAGCTAGCTCTAACATAACAGGTTCTGTAAAATCCCTCAAAATTCAAAGCAAAACAACATGCATGGATACTAATTGTGTGAGCTTGATGATACTGTGAAATTTATTGTTTACAGGCATCATTAGTTTTATTGGTAGCAGGCCAACTGTGGCAGAGGTCTATTTAGCGTGTGATAGGAAAGCAAAGGAAAGTGTTAACTTGGGTTTTGATCTTATCAGCTTCAATCACTTCCATAAATCTGTGTTCTAGAAATGCATCTAAGTTTGTCCTAACTTTCCTGGGAAGCCCATATTTCCCTCTAGTCCCATCAAAGTTCACTTTATTAACCCAGGAGTTATAGGTTTCAGCAGAAATAAATTCTTTTAGCAGCAACAAAATGTACTTGTCGGGCTTTCCACCAGATTCTCTGAAAATCTCATTCTTTTGTGTAGGAGCCACATTTTGTATGCTTACCTCTGGCAGCTGCTCTTCTGTAGTACATTTGCCATCTCCTGCACCCACATCCAGACCAGTAATACTCATGTATTCGTCAACTTGCGTTTGTATTGACATCACCTCCCTTGGGCATATAATTCACAGAGGCCAAAAGAAATGGTTGCCATTTTTTTGAACAGAACTAGGACACAAAAAAAGAGCAGAGGAAAAGATAGGTTTTATACTCCTGAGCATTTGCAAGAATACTGAATGGTGAGGGAGAAAATAAAACTGGATTTACCATTGAAGAATCCTAAATCCTGCATACTCATCCTTGGCTTTCAATTGAGCAGAATAAACAATCATAGTTTAGATAATGGCTTGTTTGCAGTTCTGTTCCAGTTACGCCTCATGGAAGTATTTGAGTTCTCTTGCTTAGAAGTAGAAAAATGCCTTTGAAAGGGTGATCCTCCTGAGCAATCTTTTGATTTGCTTCTTTAGCAAATTTACCTGAATTTGCCAGATCTGTCGACTGATCTTTTTGATGTTTTCTTAGGAATCTGGATGTTGCCTATGTTATGTTTATAAATGTTGCATGGATATCTCTGTAATTGTTATATGGCTTCTAAAGGGCCACTTCAGAGATAAATCAACTGTTCTGGCCTTAGATCTGAAGAACAGCATCAGTTAACAGGTTTTGACACTCTCAGTATCAGGCAATGGCTCATAGTTTTTGAATATTTACTTTCTCTAATCTGAACCAGGGAACTGCTTGATCACGAGATGAGGGTTTGGCCAGGATTGCAGGGAGACACTTTCAAATTAAGAATTTGAAAGGAATTAGAAAATAATCCTCTGCTGAGCATCTGCTCCCCAATAGAACAAAGTGGGGCAGAGAAAAGACACCAAAACAAGGAAATGTAATTTGAGCTGTTTAGTCTCCTGAAACTAAGTGTAGATATGTCTTTAGTCTTCTTTTATTTCTAGCCCTTTTTTTTTCTGCTGTGATATTCCTGCAGCTAATTCCATTTCTCTCCCCAAACATTGTGACATCATGATGGTCACAAAGGGAATGGATGGGCACACCTACACTGCACTGTGCTGTAGAAAGCAATATAGCTACAGCAGCATGGAGCTGTATACTTACAGGGCTGGATTCCCTCCAGAAGGTAAGAGAGCTCATTTAAATTTAGCTCCAGGATCTATATTTTACTTTACACTGTTCTATGACAGAAGATAAACCTAGCACACCCTGCTGGGATTAACATGGTTGATAATCAGGCATTTCTGTAACATTATCAGCCCAATCTAAAAGTTTCATTGTAGGAACTAGAAGATTTGTGAGTTCAAGCTGGAAAGAGCAAAGACTGGGAAGAAATGAAAAGGACAGCCTGATCTCTGAGCTACAACTGTGAGTACTTGGGAAGTGAATTCAATGCACCAAGTTTGACCTGAAATGAAGATTATCCTTGTGCTTACTGGGACTCTGCTGCGTGATGATTTTGCATTACGTTGTTCACCATACAGAGAAACATGGTAATTCTTAACTCCTCCTGAAAGGAAATCACTGTATTAGGATGCTAGGAGCACAGCACTGGAATGTGCACTTCCAGTAACTCATTCATTAGCACTGAACATCCAGAGAAGGAATATGCTCACTGCACGCTGACAAACTCAGACCATTTGGCAGGTTCTGAGGCTTTTCGCGGGTTGGCATTGTGACATGGGCTGAGCTTTTAACCTTGCCCACAACATTAATAATATTTAAATTGAAAGAATACATACTCCAAGCAGGGCATGTTCCCAAGTTTGTGCCAAGATCTAAGCCATGCTGTACCTCAGGACTCTGAGCGCTGGAGTGCTTATTAATTTTTCCCTGTAATTCTTAATAAAATTGTATTGCAGCGCGCAAGCAACAAGGGCCTCTTTGATAATTTACCCTCTGCAAGTTCAAATCCATGTTAGTGAAGGGAACTGTCTGCCTTATATTTCAAAAGTAATGAATTCAAATTCTGTTGGGATTGTAATTTTATTGGAAATTCTGCATATCTTATCTTGTTATTATTTCTGGGTCAAATGGATCATTATATTGATTGATCAACACTTAATTTGTTATTATCTATAAGTACTCAGCAAATAATGAAAATACCCTGTCTCTTTGTTAAAGAATGAACAAGAGACAGTATTAGGTTACTTTTTTAATTAATTTTTTGCATACATGTAGATCAAGCTTGTATATCTCTGGAGCTTTGGCTGGCCACTCAGACATCTGGCAGGAAAAGCTGAGTAGTAAAATAATTCATATATATAGTAAAGCCTGCATTTTTACCAGTGTTCACTGTAAAAATAAACAACATGCAGGGTAGTAGGGTTTATGATAATGCTGTAAGTTAATGATCTTGAGCACAGCAACAAACTTTTGATGTTGCCATACTAATCAGGCATTTCTGTAGCTTAATCAGCTCCATCTAAATATCAAAAATCATGCAGCTCCATTCTAGGAACTAGAAGGTCTGTACTTTCTAGCTGGAAAGAGGAGAGACTGGGAATTTAGTTATATCTATTTATTTATTGATTTATGGTACTTCCTTTTTTAAAGTTACAACTGATTCTTCTGGATTTGTTAAGCACATTTTCTCATAACTTCCACTAACTGACATCCCATACAATGTAGAAGAGAGAGAAGCACTGAAACACAGCACTCAGTACATGTAATGTATGTGTACATATATATTATACCATTAGTTACAAGTCTTGAGGGAAAGACACTGGACCTTATTTTCAAACATGCTTAGTGCATACAAATCAAATCGAAGCTTATAAAAGCTGAAAAAATTCATGTTTCTGAAAATTGGGACCATTTTTCCCAGTGTGAGTAACCAGCATCTATCTTTAAGAAAACCTATAAATTAATAGTTCTGTGTCTCAGCTTGCCTAACTACTGTCTAAAGTAGGAATACTCTTGCCATGATATAGAGCAGATAAAAAGATATTATTTTTTCTGTCACAGTCATCTTACATGGACCGGAGTTAGAGGCATTATAGATTAAAATTATTGTTTTATATATTTTATCAATAATGCAGTAATTGTCAGGCATATCAGTACATATCATGTATTTTTTTCTACTGAGCAGGTCTACAAGTGTGCTCAAATTATACCACAACAGGTTGCTCATGAACAGCAGCACCAATAAATGTAGTGGTTTTGCACATTGTATCGCAATTACCAAATACCTCTGCACCAAAACAACTCACTGTTCCTCTCTGAGTGTATTCCATGATGTGCTTGCATGTGGAACTTATAATTACTTCATATGTCTCATAAATCCCTCCACAGTATCCTTGACTAATTACAAGTGGGCAAGCTAACTTATTGTGGCTGGCGCTGAACTACCCACAGACTGGCCAGCTGAGAGGCCAATAGTCAACAGGACTGTTAAATTCTCAGTTGAAACCTTTCTTCCATGGAAGCACTAATTTGGCTCTTTCTTTACTACCCAGCTGCCGGTTTTCATGAAACTTATGGCAGACATTATATCCTTACAGTTTCTACAGTTTTGGCCCCTCCTTAAAGGAGGGGAACAGACAGATGGACAAAAGAGCGAACAGTGCAATGTTATGTATTTATCCTTTGAAAACCACGGTATAATGATATATAAAACTTCACTCACAAAGTTATGAAATATCAAACAACGCTCACAAAGTTACGTGACAAACACCACTCACAAAGTTATGAAATACCTTATAAATATGAAATATCTTATAAATATAAAATATGAAACTGATTTATGCCAATAATCTCTTCAAGCACTAATGTTTATCTAATGGATTCAGCTACCAAAAATTATTGCATATGCTACAGAAAGCATTATAATTTGGGATTCACCTGTGCCATTATATCAAAGCTAAAATTATTCCATGAGACTTTGGAACATTCCATGTTGGTTGATACTACGTGCTTTTAACTAAAAGCTTCTCCTTTCACTTTACATCAACAGAAGTGGAACAATTAATGCTTCAAAATACAAGAGAGGCTTTTGTTCTTGTTTAAATTTTTGTACCTTAGCTTGAAAGGTATCTTGAGCTCCTTTGAAGTTTTCCTTTAATATACTGCACCCAAACCACTTCTTTGTAAGAGCCTCATTTAACTTTTACATTTTAAAGATCTTTCAATGCAAGCCCAAATGTAACAAAAGAAAGTGATAATTGTTGAAACAGGCAGAGTTGTTGAATAGTGTAGACACTGAATCTTATGGAAGGCACATCCTGGAAGCATCTTGTGCAACTCTGGCTCTGGTGTATAGCTGGCAGATAGGTCAGATCACATAGAATTTGCTTCATGCTCTAGACTAATGTTTTCTTCAATTATTAATCAAGTTTAATAATTCACAGAGACCCCAGTTCCACAGAGCTCGTGTGGCCCCTTGCAGAGATCCCCACTCGCTGCCAGTGGCATTCCCTCAGAGGTCTGTTTCTGCAATTCTCAGATGCAGGGCTAAATGCCAATTCTCTATGAAGTCAATGGTTAGACTTCTATAGATTGAACTGAGCATTGGATTGGACTGTATATTCTTCGATAAAGGATTGAGTTTTCTCCTGTCTGCATTTGAAAACAGCTACCGCCCAGCTGATGGTAACAAGAACAACAACTGAAATGCTGATTTCAGATTTCAGTGAAGCCACTTAGGACTGCAGGCAGAAGGTCAAGACAGTAAACACTGAGGAGTGCAGGATTGTTTGCAATTAATCCTGATACTGCCCTGGCACTCCCAGTGACTATATAGTGGTATTCATGCCCAACAGCCAAGTAGAGTATTTAGTAGAGCCTGCAGAAGTTGTGAATATTTTCATACTCCTATTTAAGTCCCTGAATTCCTTGTGAGTAATTCCTGATAGTCAGTGTACAATGTATTTAATTTACTGTATTAGAAATTTGCCATTTCAGATTTTTGATGACTGCCTGGCTTTGAGGCTCTGATGCTGTCATCAGACTCCATCACGAGTGAGCAAATATTGATGTCATACTGTGGTTTATGAGCCACAAGCTCATCATGCCTACATTTCTGCTTGGTTTTGTGCTTCTACCAGTATTGTGGGAACTCACATGCCATTTCAGACCTTTGACAGTCTAATTCTCATGCACCATAATTTTTTTTTTCTTTCTGAACTGGGGCAGATGTCCCTTTCTGTAATAACTTAATTAACACTTTGGAATAATGATGCATTAATTAATGCCAGATTACAATGGAAATGCTACAGAATTACACTTTATATCAACATTAATGCAAAATGAGTTCCTCCTGGATAATATTTCTTACAGAGAATACAAAAAGAGATAATACTAATTAGGCCATCAATTTAAATTTACCATAATTTCAGTCCATGTCACTTATCTGTTCTCTAGCACAAAACCTTCTGTTCTACCATACACTTTTTGCTGCATTGATATCAGTATGGCAGCCAGACTAGGAGTAATTTCCTAATGTGCATTCTTATACATTATAGTCCACTCCTGTACTATAATCATAGGTTTGGTGCCTGCGTTGTGAAGGATTGAACATTAAAAATCAGGTAGAGGCTTAATAATGTTCTGACGTAGATCTTCTGTGGGTAGAGAAACTTCACTAGCAAAAAAATACCCTCACCAGAGGCACAGGATTTTGTATTGTGCATGGCACACTATTAAACTGTAGCACACAGTTCAGGTTATTCTAATTCTTCCTGGCATGGCCCAAATTTGCTGCTGCAAATGCAACATCTGCAAAGTCATTATTTTGTGAGCATTAGTATTTTAACTGCTTCATACCAGAATGTGAGACAAATAAGAAACCAAGGTTTCTGTTCCCAAGTAGCTTCAGTCTCAGTAGTATATTCCCAGTTCCAAGAATAAAATGGTTTATTTAAAGCATGTCTGATCTCACTTGCACTTTGGTGCTTTTTTCTTTATATGACCATCACCTAGATGCTGCCTCTTGTGCAGGCAAGAAAAGAGGATTAAAAAGATAATTCTGAAATGCAAAGCATGAAAAAAATTTAGCAGAGATGATTCAATTTCAATGCACATCCAACAAAGCTTTGCTTTCCTCTCCTCTCCGTCTCCCCTCCTGACTCTCTGGCAGTCTGTGTGGAACCTGCTAGGTCGTCAGAATTTCAGGCTCCTTGCTCTTCAGCAACCTGTGTCGAAGACCAACAGAGAGTCAAGTCACTAGAGGCCAGGCAGGCTGGCTTGCAAGCACTGATGTTCATTTGGAATTCCCAAGGTGTACAGGGAGTTAGCTGCACTTCAGTCCAAAATATGTAATGAAAAGTAGTCAGGGACCTGGAAGTCTTGGCTGTACCAGCACGCTCGGAGTTTGAAAGTTCTTCACCCACCATGAAGAACTTTGTTTGGAAATTATCAAAGGAGTTTTTTTTATTTTCCAGAATGCAATTTTTCAGAATTTTCTGCATGATGAATTTTAACATATTTGGGGATTTTTATTCCACGTACAAACAACACCAAATTTTGAAATTCCCTCTGAAACAAACTCTCTGCACAGCTCTAGTTGCTTTCTTCAACACTGAAATAGCCTTCTTTATAGAAGATTCTGCTCAGTAGATTTTAATTGTATGCTTTTATACTAGACATTTGTATTAATTTTTTTGTATAAAATCGAATCATTTAGTTCAACACAGAAAATGCTGATGCCCTTGTAGAATGTTTTTGCCAACAAGGGGATTTCAAAAGGCATTGCCCACTCAGCAGATCAGATCAGGAGACAATAGTTGTGAGGAACTACAGAGTAGTGACAGAGTTCAAAGAAAACAAAACCCCACATGGATGGTCCTGCTTTATGGAAAAAAGTTTCAGCCTGGATATAGCTCAGGAAATTCTTTTGCTGGCACGTTGTGTATCTTCCAGAGAGAGCCATTCTTTTTTTATAGACATTTTGAGTGAAATGTGTGTCATGTAAAGAACAAGCAACTTGTATCCAGTTAAATGACATTGGCAGTAAAACAGGAGTTGTGTGGGATTTGACCATCACAAATCTACACGGTATTCTGCACCAGAATGAATTTCACACATTGTACTTTGGCTTTAGCATACTGCTTTCTCTGGAGAGTACCATTCTGGTCTTTCTACCACATGGGCAAATTGAGTTAATGCAATGGCTCTTCTCTTTTGCAGAATTTATTTGGAATTTAGAAAAGGTCAGATATGTAAATCTGTGTGATTTGTTTTATGAAACTACCTCTTTATTTGGGACAGTTCACTATAACTGGCCATCACTGCCCAGGACTGCTAAAAGAATATGTAGTTAGGAGTAATGAAGTGAGCAGATTTTGAAAATATGAAGAAAAGTTATTTTCTGAGGAGCTATCTATTAGATAGTGGAACAGACTTTTTGGAGAACTACAGTAAGCCCTCATCATTAGATGGGCTTATAACTCAGTGCAGAGTAGACAATGTACTAGAAAAAGTATGGTAACTACATGGACTGAACTGATGTTGATCCCAATGTTCTGGAATTAAGAAATCTCACAAAACTTTTCTATCTCTAACTTCTGTGAGGACTGGCAAAGAAGGGCTTTTGTAGATCAGGACGCAAGCAAGTCTAGTAAAACAGCCTTGCACTGAGGAAAAATTTGCTCTGTGCCAATCTACACTGTGCTTTCCCATCTCAAGTGCTATTAATCCCTTACTTTCACAAGCAATGAAGTATGTTCAGAAAAATGTAAAGAAAAAAAAGTGAAGATTATTTTTAGATTTTATATGTAACATCAACTAGAAACTAATTGGATTAAATATTTTAGTTCAAAAATAGCACTCTTTTCCAGACTTTTTGTTTAGGTTGCCAGTTTTAAATACATGTTTTTCTCTGTTTAAGTCTTCATATTGTATTTTTTTCTCATTAAGTTATACGGTCTCAAAATGGAGAACTTTTCAGCTTAATTTTTTAGATTATCTTAACCCTTCATTGCTAAGAATGGTATCATGGAGATACAAATAAAATATTTTAGCTGGACAGCTATCTGATGGGGCTGTGTTTAGCTGAAAGTACAAATGAATATCTACAGGGTATGGAAATAGGGTCAGATGCCTCCCTTGAAGATGATATCTTTATGGAACATAAAAATCTAAATGTGCAGATGTCAGAGTTAAGTTCAAGTATTTTAGTACCCACATATTTACATACTAGGTTTTGTTTCTGGCACATTTCCAGCCTTAAATCAGATGTGGAATACTTGTAAGGTGGTGACTGATAGAGGATTTCAACAGCTTTTCAATTTTAACTTTACATTTAAGGCTTCTGGAGGACATCCTTCTTCTATGACAGCACCAATACATTGGTAACACCTGCCTCTTTCCAGTTGATCACACCTGTTGACACTTATGTGCATTAACAAATCAACTAATAACCTTCTTCTGGTTCTCTTTTTCATCTGTGTTAGTACTGGTAGCTCTGTGCATAGAGAATTATGATATACAATGTATTCCTTGTTTAAATGGATTTTATTGAGTGCCAAACCTATTTCTGGTCATATTCCTTAATGATACCTCTAACTCAGAAAGGGTAATTCTAAGCAAAGAAAACTTTTTCACAGATATATGTAACTTTTGAATAATTCCATCCCCAGACTGTCCTATGAGTTATATGCATTTAAATTTTGTCCCAGAATAGTAGGACAGTTCATGTTCATATCAACTCTCTGTATTTATGTCTCTGAAAGAGAAAAGCCCTAAAAAAGCTGACTTTGAAGGTTCTGCTGGTAGCCAGAAAACATGGTACCCTTACCACAGTGCTGCATGTTGGAGCACAACACAAATTATACCAAGCTAATTCCAGAGGGGATAATCCACAAGGAGTGGGGCAGCATCATAAGAGGTTACTAGCTTGGATTCTGAAAGCAAGAGAGCCACAATCAAGTGATGCTGCACCTGAGCTAATACATCCTCCATCCTGACGGTGGTAATTAATCAGGGACAGCACCGCACTGATGATGCTCTGCTACATCCCGTTCTGCTGCTTGGTACATCCAAGTGTGGTTACAACTAGTTCAGAAACATTGCACAGATGTTTGTCAAAGCCAAGACAAATATTACTATCACCAGAGGTCAAAGCCAAGACAAATAGTAGTATCACCAGAGTTACATGCTCAGATTTTACTGGTGAAAATTTTAAAAATCACTACTCAGGCACATTAATCAGAGCTATACTACATAGATTGGCTAGTGACTATTGAACATTTGAAATATCTAAGTTCAAAGGCAATGAGTAAAAACTGTAACAATTGGAGAATGTTGAATAAATTCAAAGAAATCATGATCACCTCATGGATATTTAGTAAACAATAGTTTTCTAAGTTATTTGCTATGCATTGTTTATTCACCTCTAATAAGTATCATACAGTATAAACGGTATTTTTATTTCAGCTCCTAGAACATAAAAAAATCTGTGGAAGCTAGTTGAGTTTTGCAAGCATATCTGAATGGCGAATCAACTGAGGTAAGTTGGAGTTTATGTCCCTGAACATATTGTACGATCAGTGGATAAGGCAGGGTTTAAATATAGATTGAAAACCACAGGGTTTTAAGTATCTAGGAATATTTTACCTTATGGAGTTAAGTCTACAACTAAGCTTAACAAAGAGGTAATGTGAAATACAGTGAAAAAAATAATTGCTGGGTGGTCTCTGCCACATACTGTATCGTGTGGTGGAAAAGGCTGAGAGCCATAAGAAAGATATTGGGACCAAACCTGACATGCTGTATACATTAAACATCTTACTATTTACCTTCTGAGAAAAGTTCTTTAAGGAACTCGTGGGTTTGTTAACAAAAACTTTATGGCATTATAGGAAGCCCAAAATCTGGGATGAAAATGCTAGTGTTAGCCAAACCTTTAGGTGGAGCAAATTTTCCAGAGTTACAAAAATATTATTTTTTTGTGAAGCCAAGGAATGGATACCATGTAAGTGGATCTCAGCCCATTTGGATAGCCTTTGAAAAAGCACAAACATTACTTTTTCATTTGTCCTCATTAACAATGGTGAACTGAAAAGAGCTGAATGCAGTACTGAAAGCCATGGTAAGTAGATTTTGAATCATAAAGAAAATGCAGGGGAAAATGCAAGGGAAAATACAAAATGAAAAGAAGGGAAGTCCTATGAAACAAAATGAGTGTAAGATTTGTTTGTTTTCTTGATTTTTTTTTTTATTCTTAAGTGTCAGGGCCCAGAGGGCACCACCAGGCCTCACTGGCCCAGATCAGCCTCCTCGGGGCTCCCTCACCCTGCCCACAGACAGGACCCCATTTCAGCCTGCAGGGCCAACAGCCCTGCCTCAGCAACACCACAGTAGGGCCCATCTCCAGCTCCCCACAGCCCTGCCCTGCCCGGCCATGGGCCCCACTTGAGCCAGGCCCACCCACAGGCCCACATCCTGGCCCAGCCTTGGCCCATCCCTGTCCCCAGGGAGATGCCTGATGCCTGGGGCTGGGGCTGCCCACGGTGTCCCTGACCTGCCCCTCTCCTGTCTGGGGTTGGGACGGGCCCTGGCTGCCAGGCCCTGCCCTGCCATCCCGTGGGGCCTCCACGCTGCCGGCCCCATGGAGGCCTCGGCCTGCGCAGAGCCCCAGTGTTAAACAATAAAGCAGGAGGGCTGCATGTGGTAGTGTTACAGAATACGTCAGACCCACGGGATGGTGTCTGTTTCTTTCTCATCTCCTTGTAAAACTGTGTAGGCTCAGACTGGGACTTCAAACGTGTGCAGTCGCAGCCTTCCTGCAGACGGTGAGAGAAGTCCTGCGGAAACCTCTCTGCTTCTCCACTAGGACTAATACAGAGGCAATGTAAGTAAAACATAGACTTCTGCTAATTTCTAAGGGATTTGAGTCAAGCCCCTTAACTATATACATTATGTTCTCCCCTCCTCTCTGCTCGCTTCAATCTCCTCAAAATTACAACTCATAGCTTAATGAATAAGCACTATAGCCTTAAATACTGAAGGGAGGCGATGGAGGAAGATTACAAAGTGAATGCAAGGAAGGAGTTCTAGTGTGCTGCCTTATTCCTGCTGCTTTATTTTTGATTAATGGAACAATAAACACCAATGAGAACTGCTAGGGATAACTCAAGAGATGTGGACAGATGCTTGTCTTGTGGCTCTCCAAAGGGCATTTACTACCTTAAAATTTTGGTTGAGGGTTGGTGGGTCTATTCCATTTGTATGGGTATCCAATTACAACTCAAATATTTGCACTTGACAGCAGTTTTAGACTACATAGTTAAATGAAAAATGAACCAAATGCAGTACATACTTTAATAACAATCACTCTTAAGAGAATTTTTTGAAGAACAACTTCTGACCCACCAGGATTATTAAACATCCCATAGCATTTTTTGTAAGATTAGTCACAGTGTCTTTCTGAAACTCAATTTATATTATTACATTCTGCCTCCATAAATCGCCGTACAGTATCAACTGAATATAGTATTCTTCTGTCACGTATTGTTGTAGAAAGTTAAAAAGCTGTCATGTTCCACTTCAGAAATGGATCCACTTTGCTAGAATGTAATACAGTTCTATTACAAGATTTGGGATTTTTTGTTGTTTTACAATCCAGTACATTTGCAAGAGAATCCATTATTTTTTCAGTGCTTCTTGGTGTCCTCATCTGCATCAATGAATATAGAAATTGTAAGTATTAGTATTTTGCAAAGGCACTAATTTCCAGAGATTGTCCCCTAGGACTGTCCACAAAAGAAGGAAAACCATACGTTTCCATTTGCAAATGTGCCTAAGTGCATGTACCAGCAAAGAACCAAGTTTCTAATTTTTCAAAACCTCTCTTTATTTCAAAAGCAATGACTACATTCTAGATGAAGGTCCCAAAAAGCATGATTATTTACTTAATACATTTTGTTTCTTGGCAAGTCTTGCAGGTGAGGCAATAAATGTCACTCCTTCCTTTTACTCAATATCAAGCAAGCAGATCATTTTCCTTCTTTAAGTCTTATCTTTTGAGTGAAAGGAGAGCCAGTAGCCCTGCTCCTCTTGATTATTATGTATCTCATTATATGTTTGCCAGAATGGGGATATAAACCTAGTGCTCTATCCAGATTTAAGTGTGAATAATTACATTCTGCCTACCTAAATTCCCACTGCAATTTCATTTAGGTACAGTATATTTCTTCATTTCCTGCTCTCGGGCCTGTTCTGGCATCTATTGAAGTTAATGGAAAGTTCTCAAAGACTTTGGTGAAGGAAAATGTCCATAAACTATGGTGTAATTCTGTTGTGGTATTAAACAGCTTGAGTTGACATAAGTGGGAGTCTGTATCTTATTATAAATTGCTTGCACTGTACATCTTTACCAGTTTGGAAAACTCTTCACATCTCATCGACATTATGTGTATATTCAAGATATAATGAATGGCAATTGCCATATTATATATGTATGCTGTTGGTGACATAATATCTGTTAAATTTACAGATATATGTGGTTGATCCTGGTGTCCCTGAACTTTATAAAGATCTTTCTTTTGACTTTAGTGAGGATGTCTAGGTAATACCTTAAGAGCAGTAGGGCATAGTAGCCTTCTGAGGCATGGAAATTCTGTTCCCTGTCTTTTGTGGATGTGTGCAGAAAAAAGTAGAAATAAACAAGTTGTTCAAAAATTGAATGCAAGTCTTTTGAACTCCAGGTCAATACCTAAACTACAATACTCCATGTTACTTCATCAAGGAATGAGCGCAGTTGCAAGTGGTTGGTGCTCTGTACTTTCTTAGCAAACTTTGGAATTTTTGCAAAATATATTTTTGTTTTAATAACATTTCTAGAGATAAAAAGTGCAGGTTTTGAACCCTTCTCACTTGTCTCTAAGAACTTCCTTGGAGGAGACAAAGAGAACACGTCTCAGTGAGCAACTCAAAACAAAGGCAGACCAAATTCTAAAGATAATTCAGACCTGAGCTTTCCTAATGTTTTGGGGGTACTCAGGCCCATCTTTAACCAGAACTGATTTTATTTAGTATTTTAATAAAGTAAGGGTCACCATCTAATGAAACTACATGACTCCAGGCTGGAATATATTTGATATAGTTGTTGCCACCTTCTTTTCTCTTGATGATTATGTTTTATAAGTTCTTCCATTCACTCTCATTCTTATGAGTTTTGATCATATTCTCATAAGCCAGGCCCAGGTGGGGGCAGGACACAGGCCATCTCTTTATTCCTCCAAAGTCTGTGTCATGTATTTGTAACCTTGGCCTGAGCTATTGGCATGGAAATTGCCAGTATCCTAAATATACAACATTCCTTTTCTTTGGCCTTAGACAAAACTGGGAGTAGGGCTGGTATAAAAGTCTGTGATGACAGCTTCATACCATTTCTCAGAAACTGGCAAAAGAATTCTGCAGTGAAGCTAGAGCAGTGGAGAGAATCTCAACAATTTAATTCTGTGATTCTTACTGTGGCAGTGGGAGGTCATTTTAATTCAAGAGCAAAAACAACAGAGTCTTGCAGTATCACATACAGCGTTTCTAATAATTTAAAAATCCTCTACATCACAAGTGTGGTACAGGTAAGCAAGCTGGTAAAAACCCTCCTGACAAGAAAGATGGTTCTATTTTATTTAATTTTTAAATGTTTCTGCAGCTTGCTAGATTCATAACCTAGGGCAAGTTTAATTAAAGTCAATGAAGCAGTTTAAAGTGAAGAAAAAATCAGCATTAGAAAAAGTGATGATTGTTTTCTAATTATGCTGCGGACTTTCTCTGTAATGGATTCTTGCCTTTTTAACTCCTAGATAAAGCCACTGATATATGCCAATGCAGATGGGTGACCAGGGAAATTCCTTCCTAAAATTTCCTTACTAGACGCTTCTCTAGATATCTTAACACCTTTGTGACATGATCCATGTCATTGCTTTTTGTCAACAGTTGGACAAGGTGGATTTTATTTTCTGAAGATTGTAAGAATAGAATAGCCTATCATGCAGGAAAGTTTTGCATGTATAGCTTGAAAACCTTTTGGTTTATGAATCCTTTATTCAGAGAGCAAACCTGTACGATACTATTTAGATTCAGCCAGATTCAGCCTGAATTGAGGAATACCAGTGAATATGGAGAATAATAGTTGTGAATGCTGCTCTGAACCTATAGATGGTCTCAGTAGGATTTTGTTTTGACATGACTGGGCAGCTTGCCTACATTACAAATGGCACCCCTCTTACCCTCAGTGGATAAGGATCTGCCAGTTGTATGTTGCCTCCAGTCATTCCTTCCAAACATTTCCTGACTTGATACAGGCAATGGGCAGTCTGTATTCCTGCCAGCTGATCATCAGCCAGGTTTGTGATCTGACACTGATTTGCTCTAGTAGAACCATTCATCTCTTTTGGAATGGTGGATGGAAGTACTTTTTAGAGTTCATCCTGAGGTACTAGTGAAGCTCAGAAGGGAGGATGATAGGATACTTGACTGTCCCAAGGTAAGAGTCCAATATCCCAGGATAACATATATAGAATCATAGAATCATTTAGGTTGGAAAAGATCCTTAAGACCATAGAGTCCAACCGTTAACCTAACACTGCCAAGTCCACCACTAAACCATGTCCCTAAGCGCCACGTCTACACGTCTTTTAAACACCTCCAGGGATAGTGACTCAGCCACTTCCCTGGGCAGCCTGTTCCAATGCTTGACAACCCTTTCAGTGAAGAAGTTTTTCCTAATATCCTCCCATCTGTTAGATGCAGCGTCTCATGCTTTGGCCTTTCTGACACATTCCAGTTCATCTCATCTAACCTACCAGAGGAAGGTATGAGAAGCACAATTTGTGCTGTAGCCATCTCATCCAGATATTTACCTTGAGGTTTTATATTTTCAAATCCATCTGCATATCAATAAGTATTCCCACTGAGCTGTTACGAAAAAGCATATGCTGTGTTATACCGGTTATGCTCTAAAAGAAAAATCAGCTTTTATAGCCTGCTGTAAGTCCCCTTTGTTCAGGACTACACATTAAATAAAGTATGTATTATAACTTTTGATACACTTGCTACTTTGTTTTATTTTAGACGATTTATTCAGTCTTCAAAATCCTTCCATCAAGATTTTGGCCTGATGACTGTCCAGAGGCCTCCTTAAATTAGAGCAGGTACATTAGGTTCTGCACTTGTGAAATTCTGAATTGTCCCATCGTTCTTCATCACGGTTTTAATGGGCATATTTCTGGTCCTGATGAAGAAAGAGTCTGCTTGGCAAGATGCAGTAAACTAAGCATGAGCTTTGAGTAGGCTTGTTGATAGAGTTCACTAGAGGAATGTAACATTTACAGAGGAATTGAAATGCTCCTAGCAGTGCATTTTTCCTATGAGAAACTCACTAAATGCTCACAGAATCGAAAGCTACAAACAAAATCTTTTGCATCTCTCTAGAGAAGCAATGAAAGCATTTCACATTTATTTTGCAAACAGTCAACTTAATAATCAGGTTATTTTTGTAGAAATGATAACTTGTTTGTAACTGTGTATTAAAAAACACATCACAAGTCATTTAGGTTGCAAGATCAAGCACTCCCAATTTAGAGGATGGCCCTAGAATCCTAAGTCAGCTTCCCTCAGATATGTGTTACGATAGCATCCTTATTTACAAATCACATATTATTCTTGCCTCATTTTGTGCACAAGAGCGATGATTTGCAGGGAATAAGGAAGGTGTTGAATAGTTCTTTTTAACTTCATTGCCTAGTCTGTAGTCGTAGGCCTTATTTATTGTCCACTGTGCCAGCAGTGCAAACCTGCACTGCATTTGGAATTATTAATTTCTTTTTACTGTTTTCAATGGCATTCTTCATTATAGAATTATCTGAATACTTTCCTGATTAGTTTTTCTGTATGGGGGGAGCCAAGAATATTATCCCTATTTTATAGCTGGGAAAGTGTAAATTAGCTGAGCAGTAGTAAGAAGTCAACATGACTAAAACTTGTCCTGGCACTGTTTTTAAATTTGTATCCTCTCAGTGACATTGCATATCCTTATGTTCCTGTATTATGTGTAAGGGTAAATAGGAATTTTGACTTCTTGTCTTTCTGTCATTCATTATGTGGCCTCTCTCTATTACACCATCCTTTATTTGGACAGTTGCTGTCTTTTTAATCTTTGCACATTGGGATTTCCCTTTAGGCCCCCATCATTTTCACTGCTCATATCTAGACATTTCCGCTTTAGAGAGAATAAGATCAAAATTCTGTTTAATTGTCCACTATAAAAAAACCTCTGGAATATTTTTATCGGAAAGATGTCTTTTTAAGGCAAAATAGATTCCACAAAATGACTACAACATGGACGGGATCAGTGCTGACTTACTTGGTCCTAGAACTGAGTAATCCCTTTCAGGGACAATGAATGGGTATGCCATTAGCCAAGTCTGACAGAGGATGCTGGTTAACATTAATTTTGTGGCTGGTGGTTTTACAAAACAAAATTCTGACTGCTGAAAATTAGACTAAGCAAATTGAGCTTAGTTTGGATAGACCACTGCAGGGTATGAAATGGGCCTTTGCAATGAATGGGGCTTGATTTAAACAGTCATGCACCAGCATATAGAGTGCATATTCCATATCTAAGCCACTCAGTGACTTGTATTTATTATTCAGACTGGCATTCACTTATGTGAAAACTCTATGTATTTAGATTGGAAACAATTTTAAATAATTAACATAAATATATCAACTCCAGCAACAGGCATGTCATATTAAGTAACACAAGATGTAGATTTGGGAGTGCTACTAATAAGGTGGATCAGCATGCTCCTGCAGCCTGGGCCAAGCATGCTGTTGATGGTGATTAGAAAATGGTCTTCACAACTGTGAAAATTAAATGCAGGGCCTTACCATTTGGGGTTATCTAGAGGAAGCTAAGTCCTCGAGCAACTGTAGAATTTTCAATGATATGCCTTGCTACAATTTTTCTCTGGCGTAATTTTGGTTGCTTGCAATTACTATTTTTCTTTTCCAAAACAGTACAAATTTGGACACTGAATCATGCTTTGGTATCCTGTCACCATGCATCACTGTGATTGCATGGTGGCTAATGGTGCATGGTCTGAGTGCAACATCACTGTTCCAAAACAGATCAACTACTAAACTGATAGGCAGTATAATGAGAAACTCCTCCTGACAGCAGGTGAATTCCCAGTGGGAAAAACTTGATTCTGTCTGAGCATAGGTTACCAAATGTACCACCATAAAATAATTGATTTTGTGATATATCAAGTGGGGACATAGTTGAGACTATTGAACTTTTCACTTAGGGCCTCAGGGTGAACTTGAACCAAGCTCCCAAAGGTGAAGAACCAGTGCTTGACATGTGCGGGGTTTTGCACTCTTAACAGCCTCTTTAACTTTCATTTTCTCCTATTAATCTACTTTCACCAAGATCTAGATGTGCACAGAGTCTCATTAAGATGGTTGAGTTGTCATTGGAGATAATCACCAAAGGAATGTGTTATAAAAGGAGAAAAAAAGTATGTCTAGAAAGTCTGAATAATTTTTTTATGCTGTTGTTTTAGTGAAGAGGCTTTGGATGCTGATAGGAAAGTTACTATAGCTATAGGGCACATTTAATTGCATTTTAGAAACTTCTTTTAATCCTGTAATAACAAAAAATTAAATCAGTGCTGACATTTTTTTGTTGCCAGAAGAAGGTAGTAAAAGGGTAAAGAAATAATTGTTAGTTCTGAGAATATAATTAGTAACTTTAATGCTTTAATCTAAAAAATGCATATTTTGAGCCTGGGTGAATGATTAAAGAAAAGATATTGAAAGCCTTTGAAATTTCTAACTGTTTGTTTTTAATTGTAAATTATGATCACTATAATTAGCTCATTTAGTACATTTATAATGTAAACAAATATGAATATACAGAAGTTCAGTGATATATTTCAGGGCAAACAAGAGCAACATTGTGACCCTGGGCTCTTATTTATTAAGCCTTTCTTGTAGCATTTGGCACTACTTCATTCTTTCATACTGGGGTTTTTTTCCCCTTTTTTTTTCCGGAAGATAAAAGAAAGCTGTACATAATACTTGAAGGTCTCTGCTGAGGTCTTAATGCATCTGGAACTACACCGAAGAAAATACAGATAGAAATCTGGTCCTTTTGGGGATCCGTTTAACCCTCACTCTGAAGCTGTCTTACAGCTGGAGTATTTATCATGTTAAAAAATAAATACTACGTGTTTTCTTAAACACTAGGTTGTTAATACTGAGCAATTTGATCAACTGAAAGTGGTATTGTGTTTCAGGTAGACTTACCTATTTCCATAGCTAGCTATCTGCAGAAATGCAATGCGTCTGATACTGGCTGTTCTGTTTCCTGGTGATGCACTTTATGTAGCATCCTGGGACTGCATTTCAGAAATCTGCTCCTTTCCTGGTACACATGCTGCCCTACACATCAGCCAGTAACATGAACAGGAGCTGCCCGGCTAAGACTCCCTGCATGCTAATGGAAACACTTAATGAGTAACAGGATATTTTTTCCCCACCAAGTTCAAAGATTAAAATTTGGGGTTTAGTCTCACCATTATTTTTATAAAAAAGGCATCTTTTGTTACATTTCCAGAGCTCAGTTATCATGCTGCGACACACTGCATCCAGTTCCGATAAGTCATGGAAAGTTATGATTAGTTAAGCTCCTTATGAATAGAGAAGGCTTCCCTGAAGGTTGAAACTGGCCTCTAACTTGAGATTTTAAATCATTGTTGAAGTGTTTTGACTAGGCTGCCTTTGTGTACACTAAACAGTTTAAGGTTACTTTTTAATCCAGTGGCGCCTGTTTTATGATGTACACTTGCTGCGGATTGAATGTTGTTCTGTTCATCACTGCCAGCTGTCTCCTTGGGATCCTCTAGTAACTAAGTTACTTTATCTCAGAGGAATGAATTGTCAATAACAAGCAAATAATAACTTTTCTGCTGAATTCTCAAGATTTTAAAAAAAACCCTCTTCTTCTGTCATACTTCCCCTATAATGTAAAAGGTATTGTGAGGGTTAGTTGCTCTGTTCTTGCACTGTGAGCCTTCAGGAGTTAAAATGTTTATAGCATGAAACAAAGGTAGAAGAGGTACATATTGCAGCAGTGTATTCACCATATTCTGTGGATATTTTTTAGCTGTAGGAAGTAAGCCCTGGTTATTACAGCTGTCACGGTGACATGTGATATTTCAGTATCAGTGATTGCCTCACCCACCACATGACCCTGATCACTACCGTGATTCTCTGTCCACTATTAAACTGTGAAAGGTCTTGGCCCTCCAGGTGCTGTTTCAAGTCTGAAATAGCAACTTGTCTGTCATAGTCTCTCTGCCTAACTTAATGCTTAAGGACCCAGCAAATATGTTTAATGTAGACAGGGTCTCATACAGCAACCAAAGAAAGAACATGTCTTATGTCTATTTTCATGGCTGATGCAGAACAAGGGCACAAAGTATGCATTGGTTGTTAAAAACAAGCAAACTTTGAAGTGACTTTGTGGCTTAAATCTCAACAATTATGTTTTTTGCATTTCATTTCTACTTTTGGGGAACACACTTGCTTCTTGAAAGTCCTGAGAGATATCTTGAGATTTCACACAGGAAGGGGGGTGTATAATAGCATGATAATTTTCATGAGTCAAAACTGAAAAATTCCAAAATATTGTCATACAAAATTTCAGATCCAAAGCAGATCTTTACTGAATTTTTGCTTTTCTTTCCACAGCAGGGAAAAACAAGCAAACAAGCAAAAATGGTTCATGGAAATCTAGTTTAAAAACTTAAAGCTATAAACCAAACTCCAAAATTGTGTAGTTGAAATGAATAGAACTTTCCATGATGCACATTTTTCCCTCCTTAGTAAGTGCCTTACTTGTGGTAAGATTAATTTAAAAGTTGCTTAACCTAGGCAACATGAAAAGACTTAGACAGTAGACTTTTCTATGCAAATAGATAAGGCCTATCAGGCCCACCTAATTTTGGAAAAGATTCTGTACTTAAGATAACAGAGCTGGCCTAACAGACTATTGCTCTGTACATTGCACAAGCTTTGACACAGTGATTGTCAGACGTTTCCAGCCCTGAATGCTTATCTTTTTTAGCCCTGTACTGTTAAATTCATGTAACCTAGTATGTGGGGCTGTACAGCCAAGAACCAGGGTTTGTATATTGAAATTCAGCTGCATCTGGATTGTACCAGAAATTAAGCAGATGAAATGCCAGGGTAATAAAAAGGTTGGATAACTAGCTTCTGTAATTTTTTGGAGGGATTTTGGGTTCTTAAATGTAGTTTTACAAAAATAATTTTTTTGCTTTGGTGTACGTGCTTGTGAGCATCTGACCTACAATTCCTCCTCTAATGCAGAGGGAAAGGTAGTTTTGTGCAGAGTGCTTCTGGTCACCTTTGCTAAGGTAGTGCTGAGTTTCTTACAGTGACCCCCACGAACAGGATCTCTAACAAACACAGCTGCAGCATGTTATATTGGAAAATGTTTTTCTTTGAAATAGAACTATCCATGCTTTCATACCCTTTGCGGTATATTCTGGATTGCAGTTGCAAATACCATTTTTTACGGCGTGAAAGGTCCTTTCTTCATGTATTGTCAGAAGCATCTCTCCGTTTGTAACGATATTCATATATAATATGTATATATGCATACATAGTGTATACATATATAAAAAATGTGTGACTTCATATCTCATGTTAAGATAAGAAAAGGCCATCCTTTAAAAATAAAACCTTACAAAATTTTATATAGTTGTAAACTAAAGTTATGAAGTTATATACGTGAAGTTAAAAGGTTATAAACGCAGTTCTGCTTATCTTAGTAGAAAACCAGATCAGAAATTGTCAGCAGAGTACTTTTAGAAGAGTTCTGTCATGACTCTGAAGATGGAAAGCAAGATAGACAAGGATTTAGAGCTAATATCAAGAGGCAAAGAGAGAAGGGAGAGTATGTGTTCCTGAGAGAAAACCTGAAAAACAAAAGTAAAAAGTGGGAAAATTAAGGTGTGTCCACTCTGAACACGTTTAACATTAACTTGTAACAGGTAGGGCTTTGCTGTCTGTTAAATGAAAAACTACAACTCTATTGAATAAGGGACATAGACCAAGCCAACTGGATCAGAAAAAAACTTGTTGCTCTTCTGTGGAATACCCATAATGGCTGAATGTTCTCCATGCATCCATGATCCATTTGGTGTCTGGATCTGCACTGCTTTTTATACACAATATTTACTGTAATCAGAGATGTCACACAACCAGAACTTTTTGGGGCTAGAGATGGGATTATGAGGCTCTACCAGTCCTCCCAAATCCTAAAATTTAAAGAGCAAAAATAATTTTTTTATTTTTGTTTTCTTTTAAAACAAAAATAGTTGCTAAAATTTGTCAGTCATTTGTCTGTGGACAAACACTGGATTTGATGCTGCCATTGGCAGTTTAGGGATGAAAGGCTTTGAGTGTCATGCTCTCTGGAGTATAACTCTGTGCTTGTTCATTTTCTCTTATGAGATTTGGATGTGCTGTTGCAAAGCCTTGGTCTTCACTATGCTCAGAAGTTTTCCACAGTGATTATGGCTAGGGTCCTTAAATGATACTGTAATTACCATTATTCATAGTAATGGCTTATAAGTAATAATTACTAATAATCTTGATAATCGCCTAAGGAAAAATACTGTAGGTGGAACGCCACAGATGGAGTCATTATAACAAAGAGAGACTCATTCCTTGTGCCCATCTTGTAATAAAATAATTAATTCCCAGCTTTTTTCAAGGGTGATGAAGAGATTTCTGGAGAGACTTCTCTCATACTGACCCTCTCTGTCCACCTGAAAGGCCCCAAAAATTAAGAGTGGAAGAATGAACAGGCCTCTGCCCTGATTCCTGTGAATAATTCAAGCAGCAAATATAGCTTATTTCCATCCAGCCTTCTGTCTCTCCTTCACTTTTTCTTCATCTTAATTTTCATGGCCTTTTGTGTTTTCATAAGCCTGTAGACTGTGTGGTAGACAAAAAGTATAGTATTCATAGCTTGGTAGACAACATTACCAGAAATTTTTCAGAAAACCTCTTTCTCACAGGATATGTTGCCAAATATGTATTTGGCAACATATTGTTTTTATATTCTTAAATTCACTTTTAAAAAATGTGCACAAAGCTCTGGCTGTGTTTATCTACGGCTTTAAAAGAACAACAATCAAAACGAACAGCATTCCATGATCATTTAGTCTTCAGACCCAATAACAAAATCCTTATTCATTTATACAAGTGCATCTCTGTCCAGTGGTTTGTCCCATACGCAGAATGTGCCTGCAGCTCTTGGCACCATGGAGGGTGGAGAAAGAAATATTTCTCATTGGCTGGGAAGGCTCTGTGCAGATGAAGTAACGTAATCCCGAACGGTGCACTCAGATTTTTTCAATAAATGTTTTTCGTCACTACAGAGCTTTATATAACAGCAGTAAAGGCAAGAAAGGAAATTAGAAACACAGCTGAGACTGCATCTCATACTTCATAATGGCCTAAAATTCTTACTGTTTATTAAAACTAACACCCCTTGTCAGGGTGTTGATCAAAAATTCTCTGCAGTCTCTTTTCTCTGATCTTTTCATTTTACAAACCACAGATATTTGTTGCCATTTCTTTATTTAGTTTTATGTCTAAAACATTGAAACTCAAAACTGCTTTCCAGTAATGTTGCATGATAAGGAGTAATCCTGAATTCATCGAGCCAGCAAACTCATCACTAAACAAATTTGTCCACTCCCAAAGAAAGGAGAACTCTGGTGTTAACATAAACAGAAATGGTCAAAGGTGGCACCAGAAAGGATGCTTTCAAAAACCTGTCATGTCTGTGGGCCTTATGCTTCTACTGCTGTCCAGTCAGAGTATGGGCATAACCTATTCTAATATACACATTTACCTTTTGTTTCAGCAGCTCCCTGGATCCTGCACATGCAAACATTTGAATTTCCTGTTGGCTCAGAGGTGAGATTTATAACATTTATTAAAGTTGCTTTTCACTGTGATTTTACTGGGCAGAAAGCCTAAGAGGGCCGTTTTTTAAGGGGGTTTAATTGCTTGAATTTACCAGAGGGGTGAATATTATGCTTTCTTTGCAGCACCACTATCCACTAAGATTGCCAGGTGTTGAATTTCCCTAGAGGTTCCCTATTTATTGAAGGAATTCATGAAATATCCATCTATCCAGAGCTGGGGCTCCTAGCATCCCTTTCCCATTCATTGTCTTGATTTTGTTTCCTTCATGGCTGCTTTTGAATTTCTTGATTGATCCTGTTCATTTCTGTCCATTCCTCTCTATAAGTGTCCTCCCTCCTCTCTGCTTGAGCATCTCTGACATTAAAAATGGACCAATCTTGCCTCAGAATGGAATGCACCTGAAAGCCTTTTGCTGTGATGTGGCTGCTGGTGCAGAGAGACAGTTCAATGCTGGAAGTATGCCGGTGCTCTTTAGCAGAGTGGAAAGAAAGATGAACAGAGGGCAGGAAAGACAGAATAAATAGAGGGAAATGGGAAGAGCAAAGAGGTATTTTGCAATGTTTAAAATAAAAACCTATAAATGGCCCTTTAAAATCCATGAATGGACTTCTCAACAGATGGCAGCCCTACTGTCAAGCAAGCCCAAGGCAGGCAGACCATAATTGTTAGCAAGTGTATTGTTAAGGGAATTTACTAATTTACTGATGCAGCAGCCGCTTCAGTTGAAGAATAAATTGGAATATTTTGGTGCATTTCCTTTAAAAAGTCATCCACTTTTAAGTCTATGTATTAAAATGACAAAGTCTTAAATGGGGGTCTCCTTCGCTAAACAAAAGGTATGCAAATTACATTTCAAGATTTATATTATGATAAAAACCGGAACACAAAAGAGACATTATCTCGCAAAAATGTAAAAGTACATTGCTTCATGAGTCTATAATGATATAATGTGATGTTGATGTAGTTAAAGATGTCAGAAGGGAGACAATGACCTTAAAAGTTTAAGGCAGACACATTAATATTGATTGATTTTTTAGAGATTGAACAGCAAGAATATATCTATATATAGCCTGGATATTGGATTGTTTGAAAATTTGAGATGAGATACAGAACATTTCGGTCTTGTAATGCTTTAGACCTAATAGGAAGAACATGCTTTAAATGCAGCCATTTGTACTACAAGAAACTGGATGACAATTTGCCTTGAATTTAGCAGACTCTAAACCTATTTCTCGTAAAAATCAGTGGTGTTTGACAAAGCTGGGTGATCATTTCTGGCTTAACCACAAATGCAGGTCTGTCATATGAGATGTCACAAAAGTCTTATGTAGGTTTGTTGGTTTGCTGTTTTGTTTTTTTTTAATACCCTGATCTATACATATACAGATCTGTATGTAGTCTTATAACTGTTTTGTACACACACACACACATGCACACATTCCTATAACTTACTGAGCACTGTAAAACCTGAGCACCTTCTGGCCTTGAACCAAATAATGTGACTGCACATCTATCGTGTCATTTTTTCTTCCTACTTTTCTCCAAGCTGGGAAAAGGGGGTCAGTAACACTTCTTGTTTAAGTAAGTTTAGGCTCATCTTATATCCATGTTTATGCCAGCAAAGTCATAAAGAAATGTGCCTCACATTGCGGTGGAAGGTGCTAAATATCGTGGCATTTTTTTATTCCCTTGAGGCAGTTCATTTTATCATCTCAGGTTGATGAAAGTTTCATCTCCTTCATAAATGAGCTTTACTCTTAATGTAGAGACTTCTACTGGTCAGAGAAATGCAGATGTTGGAAATGATTGGCCTTTTAGACCTTTAGGGACCAGGCCACAGATGCCTCGGACACAGGGACTAAGAATTTAACTTGCAAAAATCTGCTGGCAGCAGAGAACAAGTCAGACCTGTATGAGATGGATCATCTTGCTGAGAAGAGATCCGGCAGCATTGTGCAAGCTGGAGATTTTCATTCAGAATCAGACCTCATGAAACATGAGGCAGATAAACATAAGCTGTAGACCACATTTATAAAAAGGGTTTTTTTAATATCACTTTCCAATGAATCATTAGTCTTTTACCTTCTTCTCCCCACATATGAAGTGATAGAAAATCAATATCTGAAGGAAAGAGGACAGCTGGGAACCTGGAGTTCAGTGTAGACATTTTGCATAATAGAGAATTCTTGTTTTCAAGAAGCAAAGACAAGAAAAATTATCATGTGGCCACTTTGTCTCCAGATTCAATTTTTTAAATGTATAACTAGAAATAGAAAAAGATGGATACTTTTTGGGAGAACTATCAAACAGCAAGGTGTCTGGGTGTTATAGCTGCATCCTGTAAACCTCTGCTTAGTTTCACCAATGGTAAAACCTGCTTTGATCCTCCAGTGTAGGAAAATAGCCCTAACAGCCTGTTTAGTAAACCAGAGAAAGCACAGTGTCTCCAAAGGGCCTGGCCTGAGTGAGCATCCAGAATCCCAGAAAGTCAAGAAATTTGAAGGCAGTCAGACTTGATTTAATTCTTTTTTACTACAAATCTCATTTCAGAGAATGATTAACGGGAGAAGAGACATAAATGGCAAAGTCTTGATCAAGGGAGCTGCTGTCAGGGTACCATCTAGATAAATTAGGAAAAGAATGCTCAGGTTTCTGTGAAAGAAGACTAATGACATTAAGTCAAGATGAAATAGAAAGGAGCAGCATTGCAGGCTGAAAATCATAAAAGACCAGCCTGCCCTGACAAGAAACCCTGAGAAATTTCCTGAACTGAAAAGTAACTGGAAATGCTAAGGAATGACTTTCTGTAAGTGCCAGGTCTTGAAGTTACTCGGGACTGAAGATCACCCAGGCACCAAATTTGTTTTTCAGGGCCTGTCAAGACAAGTGAAGGAATATTCTGGAAGTATCTGAAACAGCAGCTGTTAGTAGCAGCTCTACACACTGCAGGTGTTCTGCATCTCATGTGCTTACTCTACTCAGTGGGGATCAGTCCCTTCACTTAAATCTGAAACAGGCCCAGCTGGAGGCAAGCAGACAGTGGATAAAAGGGGAGTGTGAAACTATAGCCAGTAAATGTTTATGTAATTCAGAGAACCTGTTTACAAGAAAGCAGGAATGGCAGTCTCCTGGAAGGAGTGGTGGCCCTAGCTGAAACCACAGGGAAACTTTACAAGTGAGCTGTGAATGTATTTGTACAAAGAGAGATTTCTCAGAAGGTAAGATTTGTCTTTAGGTATACCAAAAAGGATTTTAAAAAGTAAATTAAAAAAACCAAACAAACACTTAAGTGGTTAAAAGTGTACTCCTGGAAATCTAGAGTGTTTAAACCAAAACAAAATGCCCCCTTTCTCAGGAAATGTTGAATTGTTGTTTAAGTATTGACTTAGTCTTCTGAGAAACACTAGTATTCCTAACTAAAGGAGAAGATCTTCCATCAGAAGTCTCCTAGCTTCAGATTTAGTTTATAATATAGAGTAGCATTTCTGCAGCCAAGCACTTAGTGTGATCGGTACTAAAACTGTACGAGATTAGCTAATGTACTTTTCTGTGATGTGCAAAGTGAATGCCAGGACGCAGCATAGTACCTGACTGCAGTAGCATGAAGTTATGCGTCAACAGCATTCCATTGTAATGTAGGATTTTGAAGGCAGGGAGTGTCTGGAGTGTCGCACATCAGCAAGAAATTATTTTTGAAAGTGTAAAATAAAGAAAGATTTTTGAACTGATGTTTAGAACAAATAAATGGGAGCAGCAAAATTTTCAGTATTAGTATTATACCCAGCCATATAACAATAAGTAAATGAAGCATGTATTTAAAATTTGGTGAGAAGCTTTTGTACATTTTAGTTCTGTTTGGCTCAGCAGGTGTGCTGCACTTTAGACTTGTCTCCAGGGCTGTCAATCCAACAACTTTCACGAGCACTATATTCACTTAAAAGCCGAATGAGAAAAATAGAAGGGGATGATGTTAATAGCACTTACATAGCTTTTACCTTCCTGAAAGTACAGGGCAAACATGAGGTAATTAACAAGTACTTTGTCTTGGAGATGCAGATGTGTATCTAAACAACCTTTAAGCAAAGAGAATACAGACATGTAAGACCAACCTATGCCCAATTGCACATTTTCACAGTTAAATATTGCAAGGTGGCATTTATGGTATCATTTATCCCTGTAGTGGGTCAATAAGTCCAGCTCAGGAAAACCAACACAGTGTATTTCTGCATGCAGGGCTCCTTCTTCATTGTGTGAAGAACTTACTGTAATAATTTCAGATTTTATTTGATGAAGTGCCTGCTATAGGAAATAACTGGCAAGTTATACAAGTGGGTGTGTTGTTTGAGTAGAGTCAAAATATGTAGTAAGGTTGCACAGACGCACCAGTTATTCAAGCTGCCAACAGCCTCTGCCTGCTCCTCTCCATCAGCTCCAGCATCTACCCACCTTGTATTAGGTATTCTGAATATGGCCCACAAACTCTTGCACTCTTGGACAGATAGATATCCACCTAATCCGCTTGCTTAGAAAGTTCAAAGTCTTACAAGGAGAGAACCAGAAAAGAGAGGTTCAGCTGGCACTGAGAGAAGTGAAATCCTTTTGAGGAGGAGAAGGGACCAACTGTAAGGATAAAACTACAAGTCTCAGACTTAACATTTCTCTAGAAATGAGGAAGAAAAGTGTTGGCAGCTATGGTGTATTTTCAGTGTGCTTTTTTTTCTGGTTAAAATAAAAGTTCAGTGGTGTTTGCAAAGCTGGAAGTAGACTCATAAGTCAATTTGGTAATTAAAGAGTTCTTCCGAGCCCTTGAACTACCAAGGGCTATCAGTGCAGATCAGCCAGGATGCAGAGCAAAATCTACTGGGGGAATTGGCCGTTTCACTCTCCTCTTCATTCTTAGGCCATTATGACTTTAGGATGGCAAATCTGTCAATTTTGCAATTTCCTCCAGTAATAGAGTTTTGGCAGAAGCTGATGCCTGTGCTGTATTGTACTCATGCACAGTTAGGTAACCAATGCATGCTCCATTTAAGAGAAGCACAGAAAGCTTCTCAAAGTTACTGCATTATAGTCTGTCTCCCTGTGCTGAGCTCAGCTGCTGAGAGCAGAGGAGGTGTGAAAAGGCTTGTTAATAAAAGTCTGTTTAGATTTCATTACTGTGAGCAGCCAAATCAAGACCATACAGATCTTACCAATCCTCCGAGAATTTCAGTCCTCTCTGGAAATACTTTCTTTCCTGCACTGGATACCTTTCCCAGTTGAACTTTTATGCAATGCAAGCAGAGCTCTCCTCTGCTGCCTTAGAAGAATAGAGAGAACAGAGACTCCCTTCTAATTGTAGAGAATGGAGCAGGAAAGAAGGAGCCGGGGGGTGGGGGGTGGGGTGGGGTGTGTGTGGCGTGTCTTGTTTCTCCTGCTCACACACACTGAAGAAAAAGCATTCAGCTCAGCCTTCTGTTTTTCTCCCTTTTGTTTTTAATACTAGAAAGAGGAACTCCTTTGAGTTGCAGGAGGAACAAAGGTGACTGGTGTGGAGGATGGACTAGATGTGGCAACCTGGCAGACTGTTGTTGCAGAAATGATGAAAGCATTGGGAAAGGGCATAACTAACTGAATGGTCCATGGGATAGGCAATTATAGGTTGGTTATGTTACACTCATAGCTGGGGCTTGGGGAAGCTATGTCTTATCGAGCTCTAGGATGGCTTTTGCATTGTGCCAAAAGCATGTTATTGACTAGATTTAGAGAAGTCTCCTGCCAAGGCTAACTGGAAGAGAGCATGCAGTGAACCACGAAGAACTTACAAAAATATTCATTTCTTCTTCAGAATGGCTTTGGCCTCTAAGCAGTGGAATAAAACCGACCATTTCTGAAAAGAAAGCTGTAGCTATGGAGGTATCTTTGGCTACATGACCAGCCCTAGTCTTTAACCAATTTGAGGACTTCAGTGATGTTTTTCAGATCACTATGAAAGAAAAATCCTAACCTGTGGCAGACTTGGCATGTGGTGTGGACAGGCCTTTTTTTCCCCAGAAGATTAAAGCTCTCCACTTTCATCACTGTGATTTCCTTTGTTGTGGTCTTTTTAATGTTCTGCAAGTTTTACTTAGATATTTATTAAAGTTTTTTTAATGCTTAAGTCTTGATGAAAGCAGATATAGGTCTCAACCATAAATGCTGCTCTTCCTCTCTGTATTGGCATAAAAAATCACCTGAATATACTGAATATATATATACACAGATGTCAAAACCCAGCTAGTAATAAATGACATGAAATGGTTGCTGGGAAGCTGGGTCAATCCTGTTCACCATATATTCCACTGTGTTACACTTTTATGATAAATTCAAAGTAAATTACAAAGGCTAGTAAAATCTTATTTAACTTTTTTCACTTGTCCACTTGTATTTTCTAAATAAGTCTCAAATATGGTTAATGACCTAACCTAATAAAGGAAAATGCTTCAGAGAAGAACACATTTTAAATAGCACATTGCCATACACGTATTTTGCATCATTACTGAGTGATAACATAATACAGTTAATGAGTACCTTTCTCCCTAGTATAACTTCTTTGTCATCAGGAGTAGAATTTCATCCTTGTCATCATGTGTTATGTCATGGCTTTTGGTGTTATGTTCAATGCTTGCAGTACCTAGCCCCATCAGGAGATCCAGAAGGGTGATATTTCATTTATTCCGTCACTGCAATCTTTGCTGTAGAGTTACTTAATAAAAACATTTTGTTATATGAAGTGTTTAATGGTGTAGTCATTGAAGTCATATGACTTTCACAATTGATTTCAATCAGAAGAGGACTGTGTTGACTGTGGCTATGTCACCCCAGTAAAAGATGAACACTGTGCCCTTTTAAGCAATGTATTGCACCTATATTTTTAAGAGATCACTTGGAAAAAAAAAAATGCACTAGAAAAAGAGAGGAAGAGAGCTGTGCCTGTTAGTGCAAAACTTACCTTCTGAATTCTGTTTCTGCTTGCAAGTGAAAAATGCAGAATGTAAGGCGTGTGCTGTATATTAATATTTATTCAAACTGTCTTCTGATACATTGCCTTTCTGATGCTACATGGTGTTCTCCTGCACTGTTTTCCAGCATGATGGCTAATGTCCTGCTCTGAAAATTATCCATTAAAATTTTATCAATTTTGTGTTTTGGTGAGACAGTATGAGGAAATGCCATTGGAAAATTAGATTCTTCTTTGACATCAGGCGCCCAGTCAGCAATCCAATCCCATGTGTTTCTACTGAGACATTAGGATTTGATATAATTTTGGGCAGAAAACATTTTAAAATGAAACAATTGAATTTTCTAGATGGTCTTGGGGACCACTTAGCTTAAGAGAATACACTTCCAAATCAAAAGCCTTTCAATCATTCTAAATATTATTTGGATGATATTTGCTTTATGTGTAGTAGCAGTTTGAATTTGTATTGAATGTTTGACTGGCTCGTGCTCGCATAGATGATGTATGAAATTATTATTTCATATTTTTCTAGTGTTTGCATTGCAAGTGACATCTGGCTGACAGGAACTTGGAGAAATGGGATACGAAGTGAATGCTGCAGTTACCACAGCATCATATTTATCAAAAGGCTTAAGGTTGGTCTGTCTTTGTTTAACATATGAAACTCACAGCAATGAATAAGAAACAGCACTTTTTTTTTTTTTAAATGGGCTGCTTAGAAAATGAAGATAGATGAAGAAAAAAATGTTAATGGTATTCTGTTCATTGAATTAATTTATGTAGACAGTCATGCATACTCTCTGAAAGACAGTTCTCATCTTGTTTGGAGGGGTTTTTTTGCTATTATACCGTTAAATTTTTGGTTAACGTTATATAATTCATACACACTATATCACAGAGATAGGGAAGTCTGGAATAAGCTACTATAGCAGACTGGCACAGTTCTTTTTAAACTTAAGTGTTCAACTATACAAGTCTAAGGGTGGGTTTAATTCTAATTGCATTATAACTTTGAAATCTACCTGTTGAAATACTGTCTTCAACCAAACTCTTACCCTAACACTTTTTCATTTAGCTCTTGATGTGTCACTTGTCTAATGGTAAATTCTATCTTGATAGACTATAATATAGGTTTTAAAAATGGTAATATTTTACAGTTCAAAATGTGGTATGAAAATTTATGATTTTCTTTAGAAATATGACCTCAAAGGCATTTTCAAAATGCATGCTGTTTGGGAGGAAGCTCTGCTGTTGTTACAGAACAATGACAAAAGTGATACAGTGAAGTGTCGAGCTTCTGCCCATGCCCGGGCAGGGGAGAGGAACTGGCAGTATTACTCTGACTAGAAGGATCTCTTGGACCTCTTTGTTACTGTCTTGGTATCATTCACCCTTACTGATTATTAAGACTCTGGGCTCTGTGTGAAGAAAATGCACCGCTACAGAACTCCCCCGTTACTTCACAGCTGTTCTGGGAAGGAAGGAATCTGGGGGCTGTTACACTTATGGATGTGGAGTTCAGAAGAGAAAAGCAAGAAGAAGCTGTATGGAGATGGTGAGGTGGGTAGAACAGACTGGGAGGGGGGAAAGTCGATCTAAGAGAGACAGAGATGTCAGACTAAGTAATAAAAAAATAATTTCATCTCTACTGCTGCCAAGTGATTTTCTGATCTACAAAGTTATCAAGCTGAGAGCACTCAGCATCTTCCAGGACTTGGACCCTTCCTTTTAAACAAATGGAAAACCCAGCTTTGTGGCCCAATTCACAGGAAGAAAGAACTAACAGTGATTTTTCTTTAGGTCTGCAATTGCAAGGTCTAGTTGGGAAACTTAACCAAAAAAACCAAAAACAAAACCCCAAACCAAAACAAAAAAAAGTGGGGCAAGAAAGACAAAGAAAACACTTCCAAACTGTGCAAAGAGAAAAATTCTATTCCCCTAAGAACCTCAAGAGGAACCCATCTATTTACTGATGATATAGGGAATTTGCCTGTCCTCCTTTCTTAGACATCAGCAGCGTGATTACCCTCCAGTCTGCTTTTCTCCCTGCTTTTGCAAACATCTCCCATCAATGAAGAGACTTACCCATTGCCATACTTGCCCTTCCTAGCAGTCATGACAGTCATGAACTTTCATTTTTATTATAGGGGGGAAAAGAGCCTTTTTTTTTTTTGTTAGACAATTGAACAAAGAATACTGAGATGTTGATCACTTCAGGCCAGCAAAGAAAAGTATCGAATTAGAGTGTTCAGAGCAATCAATATGTATTCTCAGTGTAGCAATGACAGGAACAGAACCAATCAGGAAAGCAAAAGAGATGATACTCTAGCAAGTCTGCCACTGAGGCTGGTTTCCTAAGCATTGCATAGTAGATCTTTTCAACAGTCTTTAACCGTGCATAATGCTATATATGATTCATTGGATTATGCTTTGCACTTTTAGATGAAGATCACAAAGTATTTACCTTGTCTTGGCTTAGGATGTTGCGGCAAAGGACTAGGAAACACTAGTTACCTTATCACTTAAAAAAAAAAAAAAAAACAGTAGGTGCCTTTGGAGCCTTTCTGAATGAATGGGTCCTATTCACTGTTGCAATTCCCATGTGCTCTGATGGTCTGTTATAGATGGAGTATTATATAACACAGTCCGCTTACCTGTTTTCCATGTTGTCATTTACTATTTTGAACATGACACCTTTTCTTGGGTTCCTTGAAAGCTCAAGAGACCTTATGTCAGTCGTTCCTAAAACATATTTCTTTGTCCTTCTGCAATGAATGTCTCCAAACTCTCCTTGTCTCTTTCAGTTGAGGTGGACCAGTCCCCATATCTCAAACTTTTACTCAGTGTATCTGTTCTTACTCATAGAATGATTCATATACAAAGATATATTAGGTATCTTGAACTACTTTTAAACAAGTCTGCAAGTGCTACTGCCTCCTGTTGAGCTAAAATCATGAAAGTCTTCAATTTAGTTTTTCACTTCCATTCAGCTCTGTGTGTTGTACTATGCTACATAGTACTTCTGTCTCTACTTTGTGATATATGAAACAAAGCTATTCTAGTTTCTTAGCCAATGTTATTTATGCTCTGTGATAATGTATATTACACTTGTATTTGCCTACCTAGCCACACACTCAGATTTTATCAGCTTCTGGTTAAGATTGCTAAACTTCCTGTTTACTTAGATCTTAGATCTTACTTAGAACTTCCTTAGATCTACTATGCAATGCTTAGGAAACACAAACAAAAAGCAAGGAAATAAGTGGTTAAGTAATTCAACACCCCATTTACACTACTCTCATCGGCTCTTTTTCTCAGTCTCAACTACCTCACTTCCGATGTTCACAGACCGCACATTTCAAACTTCAGCCTGATTAGATTAGTTTTCTTCTGTTTACTCTTCAAGACAATATTTATTTGTCCTGCTCCATGATTTTAAACTTTCTATCTTGAGTATTTGCACCACAAACTAAGACATCATTATTAAAAATTTTAAAAACTCTATAGATCATGGTTATTTGCTACATTGCAGATTCTAAGACTGAAGGAAAACTACCTCGTTGTAGAACTGACAGCGATAAGGCTGAAGATATATAGAATCGTTTAGGTTGAAAAAGACATTTAAGATCATAGAGTCTAACTGTTAACCTAGCACTGCCAAGTCCACCACTACACCACGTCCCTAAGCACCACATCTACATGTCTTTTAAATACCTCCAGGGATGGTGACTCCACCACTTCCCTGGGCAGCCTGTTCCAATGCTTGATAACCCTTTCGGTGAAGAAATTTTTCCTAATATCCAATTTAAACCTCCCCTGGTGCAACTTGAGGCCATTTCCTCTTGTCCTATGGCTTGTTACTTGGGAGAAGAGACCGACCCCCACCTTGCTACAACCTCCTTTCAGGTAGTCGTAGAGAGAGATAAGGTCTCCCCTCAGCCTCCTTTTCTCTAAACAACCCCAGTTCCCTCAGCTGCTCCTCATCAGAATTCTGCTCTAGACCCTTCACCAGCTTCGTTGCCCTTCTCTGGACATGCTCCAGCACCTCAATGTCTCTCTTGTAGTGAGGGGCCCAAAACTGAACACAGTATTCGAGGTGCGGCCTCACCAGTGCCAAGTACAGGGGGACGATCACTTCCTTAGTCCTGCTGGCCACACTGTTTCTGATACAAGCCAGGATACTAATGGCCTTCTTGGCCACCTGGGCACGCTGCTGGCTCATATTCAGCTGGCTGTTGACCAACACCTCCAGGTCCTTTTCTGCCTGGCAGCTTTCCAGCCACTCTTCCCCAAGCCTGCAGCATTGCATGGGGTTCTTGTGACCCAGCTGCAGGACCCGGCACTTGGCCTTGCGGAATCTCATACAGTTGGCCTCAGCCCATTGATCCAGCCTTACCAGATCCCTCAGCAGAGCCTTCCTCCCCTCAAGCAGATCAACACTCCCGCTCAACTTGGTGTCATCTACAAGCTTACTGAGGGTGCACTCAATCCTTTCGTCCAGATCACTGATAAAGATATTAAACAGAACTGGCCCCAATACTGAGCCCTGGGGAACACCACTTGTGACCGGCCGCCAACTGGATTTAACTCCATTCACCACCACTCTTTGGGCCCGGCCATCCAGCAAGTTCTTTACACCGTGAAGAGTATGCCTCTCCAAGCCATGAGCAGCCAGTTTCTCCAGGAGAATGCTGTGGGAAACAGTGTCAAAGGCTTTACTGAAGTCTAGATAAACAACATCCACAGCCTTTCCCTCATCCACTGGGCAGGTCACCTTGTCGTAGAAGGAGATCAGGTTAGTCAAGCAGGACCTGCCTTTCATAAACCCATGTTGACTGGGCCTTATCACCTCGTTGTCCTGTACGTGCCGCATGATGGCACTCAAGATGATCTGCTCCATCAGCTTCCCTGGCACCGAGGTCAGGCTGACAGGCCTGTAGTTCTTCGGTTCCTCCTTCTGGCCCTTCTTGTAGATGGGTGTCACAGTTGCTAACCTCCAGTCAACTGGGACCTCCCCAGTTAGCCAGGACTGCTGGTAAATGATGGAAAGGGGCTTGGTGAGTGCTGCTGCCAGTTCCTTCAGTACCCTTGGCTGGATCCCATCCAGCCCCATAGACTTGTGAGTGTCTAAGTGGTGTAGCAGGTTGCTAACCATTTCCCCTTGGGTTATGGGGGCTTCATTCTGCTCCCCGTCCCTGCCTTCCAGCTCAGAGGGCTGGGTACCCACAGAACAACTGGTCTTACTATTAAAGACTGAGGCAAAGAAGGCATTATGTACCTCAGCCTTTTGGGGTTGAAAAGTCTAGTGGGCTATTTCTAATATTTTTTATCCTTTTATTTCATACTTCTATTATTTCATAATTGGAAATCTATCCCTAAACTTACATGTGATATTCTCCATTGTGCTTACTGTTTTCTGGCTGGGTTTCGTCTTTCAGACCTGTACTTACCTTTTTTAGCATTATGGTAATAACTATACTGCTAGCCCAATCAGTCAGTGTCTTACTCCAGTTAAGATTTCAGCTTCTTTTTACAAATTTAATATGGTCATTTATGCTTGGTGTAATATTGGAATTTCTATCAAAACGATGGATCATCTTTTTAAGAGGCAGGGGTCTGGGAAACACTTCCTTGCATTCTTTAATACTGTCCTTTGTGAGTTGAGTAGTGAAGTCATGCTTCTTCTTAATAGTTTGCATTTACAGTCTATTTCAGAACAAGGGTAGGTCAGGCTTCCTCTATTGCTCTTTTGAACCTTCCTCAGCCTGTGGGGAAAGTCAGATTGGTCAAAGGTCTGATCCCTTTGGAAGTCGGATCTTGGCACTTTCTTCTGTGTGGGTGAAGATGAAAGTGAATGAATGACAGTCAATATAAACAACTTTTCCGTTTCAAGAGAAGACTAGTAGCACCTACATGTACAGATATTCTACAGGAACAGAGCTCTCTAGATGATGTTAATGTCAGTCGAAGTACTTGCAAGTGAATTTTGAGGCATTTTTTAGGAGCCGTGTATATATAATAAGAGCCAGAGAAAAAGCATTCACTTTTTATTTAAAGACTAAAGTTAGTATTAGCTGTGATAGACTCATGAACTGCCTGAGACATTCAATACAATAGCAGACACTGAATATATTTTTTTTAAAGTTTGGTTGGCAGAAGGCAGCAGGAAGGAGAAAAAAAACCATATGGACATAAGCACACAGGCAAAGCCACGAACCTGAGATTTTTTCCCTCCTCACTTTTCTTCCCCCTTTTGTTCCCATTTTTTGCCTCTAGAAGAGTCTTCAGATAACCAGCAATACTGAGGTATGGTACTGAAATGACAAAAGCACTCCAAAGAGGGTGGAATGGAAAAGAAAGGGGAGATCCCATAGGGTAGCTTATACAATGCTGATAAATAAAGTCATATTTTGTAGTTCACACTTTGTGTTCTCACGTTCAGAAAAAGTATAATTGAGACCAATTCCCTAACTGACAAGACTCCATTTAAAGCTGAATTACAATTGACAATAAAACATTTTAAAGAAATCTAATCCTTTCTTTGTTATTAACTTTGTTTTCTCTGTTATGCCAAAGGCAGTACAAAGATGTAGAAAGAGAGGGAAAGAAGGAAAAACAACTCTCAGCTCAAGGAAAAAAAAACAAAACTGTTATTCATTCTGCCAAATGAGGACCTCAAAGTACAGGCACTGAGAAGAATTTGAAACTTACAATATTTGGGTTTTTCCCCTTGCATTCCACTTGTTTTCTGTCCCTTTCTTCCTCCTTTCCCTTGCCACGCTGTCTCATATCAGACACTCGGGGTCCAGTTCTCAACCACTTTAAACCTTAGTTGCAGCACCCATTTTCCTTCAGCTTACCTTCACAAAGTTTCAGGGTAGTTTAGAAAAGAGTGTTGCCTGCTTGAAACAGTGATTTCCCTAATGGCAACACATTGGAAGATATTTGTCCTCTTAGATTAGAAGAATTTCAGTTCTTGTCCATGGACATCCTAGGCTGGAGAAAAAAATCACGGAAAGGCTTCAGAAAGCTATTTGTACCCCTCTGTTATGGCTAAATGTTGTTATGACACATCTGAAGATATTGCTGGTGACTGATTTGGGCCTAATCTGTTTACCATTTTGATAGAATATTTGCTTTTTCTCTCCTCTATATTAACTTTCTAAGGGTTGTGTTCTGTGTTCTAATTGTTGTGGTCTTTTTTTTTTTAAATGGTTTTGGTCCATATTAATCAAATTAGACTTTATTTATAGATTTTTGGATAGAATAAACCCACCCTGCCTATTCTGCAGGTGATCACATGGCACTCAAACCAGAAAAACATAATGTGGAAAGCTGTGATAATGATGGTAATAGCTGTGAATTCCAGTGATACTTTTAGGGATGGAGAAAGTCCTAACTGTATGATCCTTCCAATATATATGTAGGTGTCTGGTCCGTGTGTGTGAACTAATCCTTGTCCAAGTCTTCTGTACAGATAAAATTTGACTCAAAGCTCATCAATCTGAACAGCCCTTTAGTAACAGCTATTTTGAAGTCTAAAATCCTTTAGAAACACTGTTTCACCATCCAAGAAGTTGACTTTGGCTCAGTTAGTAGAGACTCTGACATCTCAGAAACACAGAGATCCCATTTCATACCTAAAATAAAATGGGATTCGGATTGTTACGCCCTAACCATAGCCATGTGTTTGGAGACTGCTAAATTCACATGAGAATGCCTGTTTCCTTTCCTTCTGACAAAAAACTCTCTCTTTCTACCAGCAATCATTTCAATATAATATATTTTCAAAGTAATCTTTCCTTGATCAGCAGACTACAGTATTTTATCATTTTGTAGGTTTCGTTTCCTTCATGGGTGAATACTTCCACCAAATTGCATTTAATATGTATTAACTTGGGTTTTTAAAAGATCAAATGGCTTCCATATCTCATTATGTTGTTCCTCATAATTTGTTATTTCTCCAAATTTGATACCACTGCATACTTAGAACTTGATTTCTGTTCCGTCATCCTATCTAAAAACAGGATCCTGACAAGAGGCCTGTCTTATGAAATCATGAACTTCCTGGGAGTGACTATTATGCCCCTCTTTTCTTCAAGGAGGCCTTTCTATTGAATTTCTACTCTTCAGGTAGTTCTTTCCAGATACCCAAATCTTTTGTTGTTTATTTTGGGCATCTCTGTGTTCTCAGAACTGCTCTGATGACATGATGGGTTGTTTTTTTCAAATAGTTGAGCATTTACATTCAGATCTATTAGTGCATTTTTACATTGTTCCACCTGCTCTTTGGCTCTCTTGGTTCTTTGTCAGAGGTCAGTGATGATGTTCAAATTTCAAAACATAGAAGTAAATAACACAACCCACACTTCTGCTACTTTTTTCAAAGGGTCAGCTTCCCAAAGGAAGAATTGGATAGCTTTGCAAAGTTATGGAAGCAACAGTGGTGCAAACAATAAGAGGTGTTACTTGTATTCTTATTCTGTTCTATTTCTTAAACTATGAAGTTTACCCTGTTATGTGAGACTTCATCCTAGAGATGTAACTGTGTTTGTGTTTGAAGATGCCCAGAGTACTCAAGCTACAACTACTCTGAAAATAAATATACTATGCATTAGGATTTGAATATTCATGTCCAGAATGATTTTCTGTGTTGATACAGGTATTTTCTCATCTATATTATGCATAGCTACTGTAAAATACAAAATTAGAAAAAAAAAAAAGACACAAAATGGGGAAGAGGGGAAAAACAGAAAAAATTATTTATTTTTTTAAATTGGACTGAATAGAAGTAAAAAAAAAAAAAGGTCTGAGAAGCCATTGCTTGTATGAGTATTGTGGATAGATATACTCCCAGTCAGGGATGGCTGGTGCATGTACTTTATTTCCACTGAGGCAGCTTCAAGTTTATAACTGTGTGCATAGAAGATGTTAGAGCAATTTGTAGGCTATGTGCAAATGCATGGTATAGGTGTTTTGGCAGACTTGTACAAACTTGAGTGTCTAGCATTAGGCATCAGATCCATATATGTGCATGTTCAGTCCCAGTTAATAGGAGTTACAATATTTTGTTGTGAACATCCAAGCAGGCACCATTAGTAGTTATAGCACTCGGACACAAATGCTCCTGTGAGGGCAGAACTGCCCTGTTAGCTATTTCCAAAAGTTTTAAGGTATATTAATCTCACTTGAAGCTCTATGCATAAAAAAGACCTCTCTATATATATTTATTTAGTTAATTTTCTTCAGACTTCAAAACTGATATGTTCTACTCAGGTGCACTTTTTAGGTTTCTTGTTGGTTAACCATCATGTTGTTGGTTATTAGGTTGGCACTGCTGAATGGCAATTTGCATAATGATGCTTCAGACCATAAGAGGTTCAGATGAACTTTTTTCTTAAATTCAATTTTTTGTTTTTAATATTTTGTTTCTATTTCCCTTTGCAGTCTATTTTTGTAGCATTTTACAGTAAAAGCAGTATATATTTAAAAACATAAAACATAAGTTTTATGTTTGTACATGCATATATATATACATGTGTTTATATATGTATACTGTAGTTAGGGTTTGTGCATGGTGTGCTTGTGAAAGAATCTATACTAAAGAAAATCTGAAGCCCTCTATTTGCCTGTACAATAGGACTAGTAAGGAACTTCCAGTATACCTTTTTCCTTGCTATCTTCCAAATACCAATTTTGGGTCTGGGTAGGAGTGTATAAGTCTCTAGGGTGGCCATGCTGCAACAATTGCCCCAAAACAGGACATCAATTTGTAAATAAAGTGGAGTTTCTGAATTCTAACTGCTGTCTATTGTATTTGAGAAGCAATGAAGTTTCTGCCTAGACTGGAGGCACTGACCTAGAAAGATAAACAGGGAGCACATGTTCAGTGCTTGTGAACTACTGTTTGTGGTTTGCTTTGATAATTTTGGCCTTCATATAGAAGTACTCACTTGTAGACAACTGGCAATTGCTTTTGAGGCTGTGGGTATAATCCATTAATATCCCCTAATTTAATGCAACCTTCCAAATCAAACATTCTTCTGTTTTTAAAAAAGCCTGCAGGTAATGGAAGCTTCAGAACATTCACATGTGTGTAAGTTCTGTTCTCAAAGACCTGGTAAAGTCCCAAGCTCATATTAATGCCACTTCAAGCTTCTAAGGGAATATTTTGACTGTTTGCCATTGGCCCTGTTGCTTATGGAAAAGCAAGGAACTAAATTGGTGCCCGCTGGCTTTTAATAGATCTTTTTAGGGGAGGTCAAAACTTGGGCCAAAGAAAATGGGGGACCCACCCCAGTGTCTGTGCCTAATGACATTAGCAGATGTGTTTAGAGAACAGAAAACTACATCTATGAAGTCCTACAAATATCCAACTTGTCTAGTTTACTGTGGAAAATGATGGTACTGGTGGGAAGACTTTCTATGTGCGCGAGCATTTCTGATTATTCTGACATGGTAAATGTTAGGTTTCCCAAATGAGGAAAAAGCTCTCTTCATTTCTAATTTGAAAGATCTTATGCTGTGAGACCTGGAGAATATTGAGTATGGATTTCTTGTGTTATATCAAAAAATCTGACCATATTTCAGTGAAAATCTAAAACACTGTTCTTTCATTAGTCCATATTAGTTTCATTAATCCATATTCACAGAGTGTAAGAAATCTCATCAGCAAAATACCTTACAGGTGGCAAATAGATACAAAGGGATCCTCAAATCTGTCTTTCTCATCCAGATGTCAGAGTCCTATAAAGCTCGCCCATAAGGTGCCTTCCACTGTGATGACTCTCATGCAGGCAGATCAAACCATAAATGACTTTGAAAAAGTCAGGCTGAGGAAATCAGTTTAACATGGGCTGAGGAAGATTTAAACAGTTGGATTCTTCTCTCTGCTTTTAATTGCTGCTTTGTACAGTCAGTCTGTTAATAATCTGTTTGTGTTGTTTATTATTTCTGAATCTTAGTTTACTTATCCTGTCTAGAAACTTTGTCTCCTTTTGGTACTGCTGCATCATATTTCTGAAGAACAAGATCATATTGGTATGAGAGGAAGCAATATGGAGGATGTCACTTTTGTATTTTTCCAGTCTTAATGTTCCCCCCAATGGCAAGAAGAAATCACTAATAAATACAAATTTGATAACCTTCAGAAAACCTTTTGCTGAACAGTCTTGATTTCTGATCTGTACTAGTTTAAGTCATTCTATTTGCATACAAAAATAATCTCTCTTTTTCCCATCTGTTTTATTATTGATTTACATCTTTCAGGTAGTTATCTGCAGTGGTGCACACAAACATTCATAGTTTAATATTGTCATTTTGAGCTGATTTCCTATAGTCTATTGATCATAAAGCATGAAAAATTTAGGATACGTTTCATCTTCTTTTAAAAGTTTATTACAAACTTTGGAAACCAATTGTAGGTGGGTTTTACAATAATGGATGCCTTTACATTCTTTTTTGATGCTCCATACTTTTGTGACACTTGATAAATATCACTCTGTAGACCAATAAATAGTAATTTTGAACTAGCTTAGACCTTGTTTCCTTTGTTTGGATAACTGAGTGTGTGTAATCATGCACACAGACATTCTAAGTCATAGCCTGCCAACTCAGATGACAATAATTGAAAATGCTTCTGCCTGATGGCTGGCTGTATCTTGCAACAAGTGAAATCAGTAGGTAGTTTTAGCACACTCCTCCTGGTTGGCAAGTACCATCACAGATGGTGTTAACTAGGGCCCTTCATGGTATCCTCAGCAGGTGAACCAAATATTGACCTGCAGTCCTTGGGATGGCCTTCAGAAGACAATGATGCATTGGGAATAGACTGAGAGTATCACCTATGCTTTAAAATGTCTGTTAAGTCATCCCACTGCAAGGGTTAGTTTGAATTAGTACGTATTAGGTCCTCCACCAAAACTTGCCTACTGTGTGCAGATGGAACTCAAATTATATGCAAAACTGGAGTTACAGCTCAAGCTACTACAGCAAAGACAAAGGCCAATGTGAGTTTGAATACATGTTTGTCTCTGGTAAAAGGCAAATACTGTGAAAAACATGCTACCTGGCAACGATCAGTATGAGACAACCAAGTTAATACAGTTGAAGTCCAGCTTGCTTGTCTGTTCATCTGTGAAAACAGCCCCTTTCTATCTGTCGGTGAATAAAGTAGCATGCTTCCTCTTAAATACAGTACAGGACAATGAAATGCATCAGCCTCACTTTCTAGATATGCAGTCCCTCTCACAGCTCTGAGGAGCTTCTTCTTAACAAATAGTTCTGGACACCATTATATCCAAAGTTAGTTAACAATTTGGAAGGAGTTAAGAGAACACTAACAAAAATTATTAAGAAGTTGGAATGATGAATGTTCTATATGAGGAAAGAGTAAAAGAAATATAAATAGGTTGTCTGGCTGACATATTCTGGCCAACTATCTGGAGAAGCTTTATGGTAGTGACATCTGTTAGACTATAGACGTGACTTTCAATAATCAGGGAAACTGTCTCTTTAAAACTGTTGTCCTGGGTTCTGGTCCTGGGTTACTCCACAGCAAAAGTACTCAGGTGACTTAAAGCCAGACAGATTACCAGGAGCTGAGACTTCATTTTACTACACTGATGAACTGGTGAAGCCTTGAAGTCCTGTGGTTGCATCTGCCCTAAGTCCTTGCCTTTCCAGTTGGTACTTCTAGTGAGAATGGGAGGAAGACCTGCTGTCATACCTCTGTGATGCAGAAAAAGGCAGAGGACTTTATTTCATTGTAGTAGTGTCATCAACAGATTAGGAACTTCAGAAAAAAAGTCTCTAAAAGACTAGTGTTTGAAGGTTTAAACCCATTAAATGGGAAGGAAGGAGGCCTTTAGCTTGAGAACACAATGGAACAGCCCAGTATTAAAGGACTGAAAAATTACTGATCACATACAGAGCTGACAGCCTATTTTGTGTCTTTTTATTCCTCCAGAAGGGGAAGACTGTTTCTTGATCAGAAACTCTTACGTGTTTTAGTAGCAAGGGAAACTGAGGCTTGAAATTATAACACAGGTTTCCCTATGCTGTAGCAAGGCAGGGTGGGGGCTTAGATCTGAAGAGGGAACAGCCACACGATGCTGGAGGGTAAGAATACTTTACACTTTTCCTTTGGGAATGGTGGAAGCCCTATTAAAATGAGTCATTTCAAATTTAGACTGAATGAAGCACTTCAGAATTTACTATGGGGAACAATCCAGCATTGGCAAGAGAATGAACGTAATGACCTAATACTGTAAAGATTGTCTATCTCTGTTTCCTGTAGGTCTATGAAATGTCTGACTTTGGCAGGATTTGATTCCAATGTGACCACCAAGCAAACAGAATGAGGAAAGTTTTCTTATTCTTGGTGTGGGTGTAATGTTCCCACGTTTCTTTATGGCATTCCTAATCTAAATGATCTGAAATCTTTGAGCACAAAGCCTTCAGGTTTAGCTGGGGCAGGTTGCAAACTGCTGAGCCCTGCTAAACATCCTCATAGCTGCAAAAGGCACAGGGTTCTTAAGCTTTTATTTGAATAGGCTGTAGCTATTATTAAAATAACCTTTCAGTGTTGACTCAAAATCCCTTCACACTTTGCTAAAATTGTCCTGAAATTTCTGTCATTCTCACTAATATGTTTCATTTTCCGTCCCACATGCTGTACTTAGCATTGTGAGAATTTCTCCCTCTTCTACCTGCTGTATATTAAAAAAGTGTTGGTGTCATTTTCGTAAAACAAATAAGTAAAGTGAAATTTTCCCTTTGATCATTTTCTCTGTTCTTATTAAAAAGTACATTGCATTTAAAGCTGCCTCTTGTCTATTGTTGTTTAAATGACAAGTCCAGATCAGGTGCTTTAAAAGTTTGCAGTTACAAATGGAAATGTCTTTAACTATTTATAATCATCTTTGTTTAAATTGTCTTTACACATAGAAGCAAGGTAAGTGAGGCACAGAAAACTGTGTCTTGCTAAAAGTCAGTGTTTTTGTGAAAGGACACATTCTTATCAAGGACTGAGAAAGTGTCTTTTTTTTTTTCCTTCAGCATATGAAATATTTACTTGTTAGGCAGTATCAGGAATACCCATTTTCCAAGTGCTGTACCAGCCCAACCCATCAATGCGCTGGTTAATTAAGTGTGACCTAAACCAACTTGACTTGAGCTCTGCATTAAATGCACAAAACCCATTTGAGCTGACCAGCAGCAGAAGTGGTACTCAGAGAAATTGAAAAGGATTTCTCCCAAATGCTTTCTACTTACTTACAGCACTCAAGTAATGGCTGAAGATTAGCATATGACATGACAGATTACATTAAGTCATGTCTTTCCAGTGCTTTATGACAGCACTATCACATTAGCTTCTTAGCACTGGCACATCGAGGCATGCAAATGTTTTCAGACCCTCTTATTCAAATCTACAAGCTGACATGGCAGCCTTGATATGATTATTAGTCATTTGAGAGACTTTAATTCATGTCATCAGATAACAGGTTCTGCTAAAAGGTTAGAGAAACTGTCTGCTTTTAATGAAGCCCTCAAAAAAGACCCTCAAAAACCTCACTGCTCACAGAGAGCCTGATTTGACTTTATTGACAAGATCCCCCTAAGAATGAACTTGAGTTGAATAAGTAAGCAGGCATCTAGAGTGAAAAACACTGACTCCATTTAAAAATTAGACCAAACTGGGTTGAAGTTCTGTCTTTCTGCCTCCTGTTTTCTCTTCCTGGTTTTATCCTAGCTTTAAAGACAAGGTGCTCTGTCTGGAAAATGTTTCAGCATACGATGTTGAATGAGGAAAGGTGGGGCAAGGACTGGTCTGATACCTTAGTGGCAGACTTTCGTTGTTATACCAAGTGGAGGGTCACTGCAGCTTACCACAAAGGGTTAACTGATGGTATCTTGTCAATAGGAGCTGTGCAGCACAGTTACAAATTCTGTTTGCACTCTTCTAGTCCGCATCTATTAACATGACTTCATATTCAGGTATTATTTTATGTTAAATCATGGTGAATCTGCATTCCGATGGAAATACGTTGTAAATTAGTCACCCATAGATCAGTGATGGTTGGCACGGGCTTTGGTCTTTTCAGATGGAGGGATGAGTGAGGTGAGTTCTTCCTGGGCAGTTAGAAAGGGAAAGAGGTCCTTACCATTAAAAGGGATACTTGTTGCTAGAGCAGTGATTTCTCTTTGCAGAAGGCACGGGAAAACAGTACTGATCCCAGCCAGCATTACCCCCAGGCCAACAATACGTGTCACAAAATTGCAGAGAAACGAATCTGAGTTCTTAAAATGCTTTTGGCATCAGTGTCACAGTGGCCTCTGCATCAGTAGAGCCTATGTCAATATAGTACTGCCCAGACTACTGACAGACTTCCAGAAAGGTACTGGTGTCTCTATACCTGGAGCTCATTGCAGGCTTTTGTTACCTGATCCCTTATCCTTGGTGGAGCTTGGTTGTAGACTTCGTAAAGCACCTAGTTTAGAGATCACTTTGTTTATGCTTCAGACTTTCCCTAGAGCCTGGCTTGGTTTGCCTCTCAGCAATATGCTAACTTGGAAAGTGGTACAGAAATGTGCTTGGGTTCACAGACATAGTCTATTTAAGCTAATTGCTGCAGTTAACTTTAATTTTTGTCCCAGTTCTTTGAAAAGCCAATTCAGAGTCCCTAGTATAGGACTCATACTTTGATTATTAGGACATGCATAGTCTGAGTTTGAGACAAGCGATTGACTGCACCCAGTTGACCTCGGTGTAAAAGACCTGGTTTGTATCACCTTTCATGTTGCCTCTCAAGGTCACCTCTATAGCACACATGCTCCAGTAACTGTTTTTGTTCCTTCTGAATATAAATGTGCCAGGTGCAAAACAGCTATGTCCTCTATACCATCTCCCTAAATCCTCCCATCTTAATTTGCCTTTGCCACTCCTGCAGCTTTGGTCTCAGTGGCCCTCTCAGATCCAATCAACCTACTCTGCTGCTTTTTCCATGTCTCCCAGCTCTTTTTTTATCTGAGCAATATCGACTGCTGTAAATACTACCAGTCTAATCTGGCTGTACTTCATCCCATTTCCTAGGGGTAAATTGACAGGATGAGCAACAAGGCAGTGGAGCACCAGCTCCTTTGTTACTGCTCCCACCCTTTCTCAAGAGTTTTTCTGTCCTTAACCACAGCTCCTGACCACAAGACTCTTCTGTGCTTTGCCAGCATGGACCAACCTGCTGTTGTGTCAGCTTTGCTGATTCTCCATCTCCTCTCACATCCATCTTAAAATGCATCTTTCAGCCTTGCTTATGCTTGTTAATTTCTCTCTCTCATTGGATTTATGATCAAGTACTTTAGTTTATTAATCATACAATGTCTTTGTAACTGTGTTATGTAATTTAAACCATTATTTTATATAACTTTGTACCGTGTTTTGGGCCACAATTTGTATGAAGGCTACTATACAATGTAGTTACTGTGCTGTATTCTAACCAGATTTCTGAAACAGTAACAAAAAATCTTCAATTATATTATGTTATGTCATTGCTCATAAATTAATTTGCAAGACTAAAATGAAATATTTAGACTTCAGTCTTGCAAACTCTTCCCCATGAGTTCTCCCACTGAATTTGAAGGAGATTGAAAAGATTTAGGCCTGTTTATGGGACACTTTGACAACTGGCAATATAGGCAAATGAAAACAGAGGGGTTTAAAGCAGCTTTCTCAGGTGCACCATTGAAGCCTTCCTACCTATGGCAAGAATAAAGGGACACAAAATTACAATTATAGACAGGACATAACTGTACCAATAGTTTTCCCTCATCACAGAATAAACATATGGGCTCTCTTACCACAGGTTATCCTTTAAGTTGTAAGCCCGATTAGGTAAAACAAATGAACAAAAAGGGTCAATATCCATATGTATGTATGTCAATAGTATGTATTAGTAAAGATGAAAATATATAATTGCTGTGAGTCCTCGTAGCATAGGGAAAATCACTCCCAAAAGTGATCCTTATGGGATTTGGCATGAACTAGCCTGGCTGAAGGCTGTTTCTTTTAAGTCATCCGACATTTCACTATGGCTGGGTACTTGCCGTGAAAAGGAAATTCTATACATCTTTCTCCTGCAGCTCTACTGGCAGCAGAAACCTTAAGCAATCTGTTACTGCACTGTGTGGCACTGGGTGTTGAGAACCCATCCCCTGGATCTAGCACCACCATCCCTCTGTTGGTGGATGTGTCGGTGCCAGCAGAAGCCTTGAGTCCTCAGTCTGTGCAGTCTGGCACAATCCCAAACCCAAAATGGCTCCATCCTGCTTTATGGGTTGATTTCAGTAGCAGAGGGAAGTAGCAGGAAATGGCTTCTAAACTGGAGGTTCCAGTTGCTGTCCCTTCAGCCCCAGTCCCAGGAGGGTTTAGCATAGCTGCTGACCGTATTAGGACATGTCTGACCTGCTTGCATCTCTTCTGTAGACGTATTCCTGATCCTCATTTGCCTTTTCTGAAACACATCAAGTAGAAGACTGGGATTAGAGAAACACAAATTATTTTAAAAGTCCTGCTGAGTCTCTGAATTTTGCAGATAGTTCTGTACTTGCAGTTATTTCCATCTTGTAGTTTAATACAAGCTAGAAAATCCATACTGCTTTGCTCCCCTCTGCCTATTTCTTCTGCAAGGAATACATGTTAATCAATAAAGAATCTATCCCCCCCTTTTCATTACTTCTAGCCTCCTGTCATACTCATATTCTCTTATACACAGGTTATGAACAATTCCGCTGTCTCAAAATTATTTTAAATGTAATTTAGGCTAGAATGCTGGAGAGTGACAAATGCCAGTGAGTTGAGAGGGTTTGTTCACCAGAGGCTGCAATCTCTTGCGACAGCTAACTACAGCTCTAATCTTCATTTGCACTCTCCCAGTCCTGTAACAGATTGCATTTCTCTCACCCTTTCTCTCTCTCTGTGTTATTAATTCTTCACCTTTAAAAAGATTAATACCTTTCAAGAAATGGACTCGTGTGCTGATTCAACTATTCTGAGTGCTAATATATGGAGCCCACAGCACTGAGAACAGCAGTTTGATATCCACCACCTGATGGACCTTGATGTACAGCCGCTGTTATCTCAAGTTTTCATGGTTTGTGAGGCTTAACACTTACTGTACTTGTGTACAAAGGTGCTGCTAGTGTGAATGAAGCAATTGCTTTAGGACTTAAGAGAACTACAGGATAGTTTTAGATTAAATCCTACCTGCTAGTCATACATTTCAATGTTGAAAGGCTGACCTCAGTACCTGGATTTCGTGTCAACAAAAAAGCTTTCAGTGACCTACCTGGGGATCAACACAAATATAAGGTGTGATAAAAGAGAATGGCTGAGGTAAGTGACAGAAATAGCAGGAATCACTTAAATTTGGCCTGTACAAGAACAGATGATGATGTTGACTTCACAAGTTATTAGCTCTTTCTCATTACATTATGCTATTGCTGATATAGAAGTATTTCAAGTTGTCTGCATGAAGTCTTCTAAGTATGAATTTGATAAAAATCCTCATCTTTAAAAGCTGCCATTCAAATATCCTTTAGCAATCTAGCAGTCATGAAAGTAATAATTCTCATTATTACTGATACCTAAATTTGTATAAAATAATGTTTTTGTTAAAAAACAACTTTGTGCTGTTGTTATACTCATTTTCATGCCGTGACTGGGCTTGTGTTCTTCAGACATTTTATTTTCTAATTATTTAATAATTCTACAAGTTTAAAAAGTTATGCAACTAAAATTTGAAATTAGCAGCTGGCATTTCAGGAAACTGCTTACTAGCACAGGGAGTTCCAGGAGCATTTTAAGGGAATATAAAGAGAGCCCAAACTAATGCGACTTCTGAGCAATTATCTTTTCTCCTTTGGCATGTTCCATCTCTTCACCATCCTGGACTGTCTTACACATGCATCTTTCTCTCATTTTAGTCTAACTGTCCTTCATACATCAGTTCTGAGGCCTTGTCTGAACAGACAGATGACTTTCGACTCCATCCCACCAGATATGAACAGATGGGTTTTAACTAGCTGACCTTAATACGATGTGTATTTCTATACCACCCAGTTCCATGCTATGTAAAGTTATTTGAGCTTCAAACAAGTTTCTCTGAGCATATTAGACTCACTGAGTGCTGGACAATCGTGGGTTATATATTTCTGACACTGAACTGCCCCAGATATCCCAACAAACATTGCATTCTGAAGTACAAGCATACTACATACTTCAGATTGCATCAGACTTATTTTAAACATGAATTAGCTGGTGGATGTGCTGCCTAAACTGCTCTTTAACTGTCCCTTTAAAATATATATTTAAATCCTAGGCTGTGTATGACTGAATTTGATTTAGCACTTGGTCTTAAACCACAGTTCAGCTTTAAAGTGAGACAGTAATTGGGTTTTCCTCATAGTGACAGAGGATCTCAGAATGAAGTTGCTTTGACAAATATTGTGGGCATTATATTTTTATAGCATGAAACCTTACCCTGTTGTCACTGAAGTCAAGGGTATCCATTGATTTTACTGAAGAGTGGAAGCAGCCCCACAGCCAGCAGGGCTTTAAGACACAGCTTAGCAGAAATAATTCCTTGGGCAGGTGGCATTGTCCAAAATACTCTTGGCAAAAGGAGCTGATTTAGAAAGCAGTTCAACACTTTCTCTTGGTGATGTAGTATGGCATATTTGATAAATGGGTGTGCTATTAGATGAAGCTTATATGACCCAGAGTTGAAATTAGCTATAGACCTTAGAAATAAACCAATATTGATACATCTCTAGAGAGAAAATATTGCCATATTAATGGTAGGCATTCATCTTTTGCATCTCTGTGAATATATCAGTGCATGCATATACGCCCATACAGTGTGTGTAATCACACACATGTACATGCTATACTTCTAGTCTGTTGGGAAGATATCATCTTAAGGTCAGTAGAGGGGGTACTTACCTTTACAAGGCACTTGTCCATGCCTGTACTTTACGTCTTCTAGTATCTCTTGAAAGCTCTCTTATTCAACACTCTGCCTTACCACGCTGCCTGTGTGGTAGAGATTTCAAAAGAAATTACTGTGTGATGGTAGGAACTGCATTCTACTCTACATGGGTTCTTGTACAGAAACACAGTAGAAAGTTTATGTGAGGCAGTCAGATCTGTTTTATAGGATATGCCATCCTTTGCTTTTGCTTGGCGTACCTCTGAAGCCAGGAGGCACAAAGGGCTCTTGGTAATGTCTTCCTGCAGTCGTAAAGGATCCTGAACAGTAGTGCTGGCAATGAGGACGCCTGGGCATCACCATCCCTGCACGTGCTCTGGCTGAGCATGTTTGATGGCACCTAACAGCCTATCTTCTATCAGATAAACTGAAAATATTAAAAAGAACCCAAAACTCTCTTTCCTGGGTTGTTTGGAGTTTTTTTGGTTTGGGTAACAAATGTCATTTAGTTGCTCTGTCATTTCTTATTTGCTTTATTAAGGCTTATTTTGGAATTTGTATGTAATAGCATAAATATAGTGTTTTAAAAGGAAGTGTTTGATAAAGAAAAAAAATATTTTTTCTTATTTATTATCCAGATTGTGTAAAAGATGTCTGGTTTAAAAAGAACTTGGAATTCTGATTGACACTTCCTGATTGAAGGTGATCCGTTAGAGCAGAAAAGGCAGTCACTGTGGAAATCCTCATCACATGATGCTGAAATTTTACACAAGTTCAAAAACAATAGGGGGAGATCAGAGTTGGGAGGGAATCCATCAAGGGTTATTGTATACAACTCTAGTGCTGGTGTCTCTGCTGGGAAAGGATTCTGGGGAAATGTCACTACATGATTACCTCTATTCATGTGTTTTTCAGTGTCTGCTGGACATTGTCAGAGTCAGGACACTTGACTAGATGGATCTTTTATCCGACATGGTTCTATTCTTAAATACTGCAAAAAGAAAGAAGCCTGGAGAAATAACCTTATTTTACTAAAATACTTCATGTCTTCTTTATTCTTGTCCTCAACGCCAGAATGATGGCAAGATAGCCTCTCCTATCTGCTAGGCTATGTCTATCCACAGGGTTCTTGGAAAATCTAGATGATGATTGTATTAGAAATGTGACTTTTGGAATTAATAAATTGTATTCAGGCCCTAAGAAAGAAGGCATTGCTGGTATGGATAGATATATTGCTTTATTTCAATAGCAACCATAAGCCAGAGAGCTATTAGAGCTCTATTAGAGCTCTATTGTTAGACAATGGATAGCATTTTCTGTTAAAACTAAGCAGAAGGTAGTCAGTGTGGTCATCTAACGACAGGGCCACTTGTTCACATCTAAGAAATTGCTGGTTTAACTCCATCCCATTCCCTTCCAGGCACAATGTATTGGTGAAGTTCTAAGGAGACACCCACTGTAACCCCTGGGAGGGGAAGAAGAAATAAGGGTTAATCCTCTACTGCTCAGAGAGAGTCCTAAACGCAGTTGTACAACAGTAGTGATAACAGACCAAAACAGTATCCTGTCAGGTAGGTGCACCTCTCAATTAGACAGAATGGTCCAAAGGAGGCGTGGGTCCCTGTCCACTTACTTAAGACAGAATATACCTCCCATGACCTTTAGCTATAGATTCTCCTCATGTTTGTAGGCCCAGGGAAGGAGATATTAGAGAGACAAACTCACAGGAAGCTAGCAAATGGCTGTAATATGGGCTGTAAAGAAAAAGTGCTGTAGAAGAGAGGGAGAAGGACTTGCTGCTGGGAAAGGCTGAAATAACCAAAATACACCACTAAACGTGACTCAGAGGCCACAGCAGAAGGGAACCCCTTTCTTCCCATTTTAGCAATTCCCAAGTGTTTAGTAGTAGTTCATTCACTTCATGATAAAAATCAGGAGATTTGAGGTGACACATTTTACAAGGCTTGTTAAAACTTGACAAAGAAAAAAAGTTGGCCTCTAGCACAGCATGTTGCCAGCTGAAATAAACAAGTGTGAGAGGAAGATGGGAATTAGCGCTCCTTGGAGAGGAGAATCTCAAGGGTTTTACAGATACGAGGTCTCAGTTGAGGAGGACCATTGAGAGACAAAAAGAAAGATTCTGTGATAGCTATGAACCAGGTGCTCTGGGAGGATGAAAGTCTGAAGGACATGTTGATGCCTGCAAGGGCTGGCTAGAGGACACAGTCAGTCAGCATAGCTGATAGTAGATGCCTGCTGAGATAAAAAATATGGAGAAAATCAGATAAAAAGCATATTTAAAATCTGCGATGTAACAGTTAACATATTTTAATGTCTGGTTTTTTTTAACCACAGGCAGACTTTAAACTGAGCTGGTTCTTACTGGTTTTTGTCATTTTTTGCATGGTTGTTAGAAGTTTGCATTGGCACCCTCTAAATTGTAGCTGAATTCTGGATAAACAAAATGCTTCTGTTTCCAAGCCTGCTAAACCCTTTAACTTCATAAATATTAGCATTCATCTTGCTGCTGCTCCTTCTGCTCACACTAGTCTGTGTTTGCATATGTGTAACCACCACACACTCACCAAAATATACTACCTCAAAAAGTGATTCAGCCCAATAATTGTGCCCTGAGGCATATAGCTGAACATTCACCTTAGAAAAATGAACAATTCTAGTAAGTGAGCTCGTGTGTATCGTATACAATCAATCCTCTTCAGAAGACTTAATGCACTTAGAGCAAAATGTTACCCTGCTTTGTTGAAACTCACTGTGTATTTATAAAAGTATCTGAGTAGTGGTTTTGAGAGATCCTTTAATATATTCATTGGAAAAAATGTCAACATTTTGGAGGTAAAGTAGTTGTATTTCCATATATGCAAATGAAAACAGTTTTGAAGATTTGAAGTTTTTAAAAAACTGTGAATTATTCAACCCATTCCAATCATAAGTATGTACAATTATGTGAATGACGTATGATATATATGAGAAACTTTTAGCTGTAACAATGCTGGTAGTTTTTCATAAGAAGGCTTCTTTAGAGTGCTCATTTGAGACTGAAGACACCTCTGGGTTAAGAAACACATTGAGTTTCTAGTAGGTAGTTCTTTAGAAATTCTGTCCATTCAGAATACACAGTTTATAGCATAATGCTCAAGCTTGGCTTAAGCCTCCATACAATTTACAAAACAAATAAAGTTTGACCATAAATGTTATGATAGTTTTATAGTTCTGTTTTTGTAGGAACATTAACTTGCCAATCTGTTCTATACATGCATCTGTACCCATAGGTGTAATTCACTTATAAATATATATGAAATCAACTCTATATGTGTGAGTTTCTTACAAGGTGTTTTTATTCAATAGATATCAAAGGTTTTTATGAAGGAAGTTAAGTATGACCATTGTTTCTACTTTGCAGGTGGGGAACTGAAACTAAGGAGGGGCTTTGTAGATTTGCTAGGACCTAAAAGTAGTCCTCAACACTGGGTGGTGGTTTTCTGAAAAGCTTTAGACGGTATCTGACAAACCATATCTGCTGAACATATCTGTCTCTCCAAAACTTTGTTAAAAGTGTGCTATTACCCCAGAAGACTCCTATCTACATAGGAACAGAACTGTAAGGTGTTAGCTGGATTGACGTTGTTTTGTTGAAGTTCAGTTGGAGGTTTTGTAACCGAAGTTAGGGGTGGAAGGCAAACTCCTGGTTTTTATGTGAAGATGTTTACATCAATCCATAGCAGAGGAGAGGCAACTGGCAATGATAAATGTTTTTAGATTCTGGACTTACTGCAAATCTTATGCAAAATGAAAACCCGCCACTGTAGTTTCCTTACTTGCTGAACAATATGTATGTTGCCCAATATACATATAGACCAGAAGTGTACATATGTATGCATATAGATGCAACTGCGTGTCTAAAATATACACATGTGCCTCCATGCACGTACCTTATATTTTATGATCCATCCTTTCCTTTCTCTCTTTGTGGCAAATCATAATCCACATTTTCCCCTTCTTTTCTTGGGCTTCAGTTTTAAAGCAACCTTCGTGGCCATGTGTTTTGCTTTTACAGCATTTTCTATAGTGCCAACTGCAGTTAAGTGTTTATTTGAAAAGCTTAATTGAGACTAGCAAAAAAAATCCTCATTACTTTTTGGAAATAATTCTTACTATCACTTTTTGTTATTTAAGTGTGATGAGTATGGAACTATTGAACCTGCCAACCTCTGTGGTGATAAGATTAAAAAAGTGCAGATTTCGCCTGCCCTTCAGAACGGTTGCAGTTTGTTCTGATGAGATCCCATCCAGGAGTTACAAGTTAGTTTAATCTTGTTTGTGAGTAGACAGTAGCTTTCACACAGATATGTATAGATGATGGACTGGACTACTAAACTAGGTCTCAAGGCAGCATCTGCAAGATAGGTGGAAATTACTGCTCCAAGTCACCTTTTCTTGCCTGTCTTGAAGTTGATCCACATCTATTTGAATCGTTACTTATTAAGCTAAGATCAGCAGGTAAAATGGTCTTCGCAGAAAATGTTCTGCCAGCCAGTGATTTCTGGAATACAACCCTTGCCCTGATTCACAGCTCTCAAGAATGTAAGAGAGGTCAGTTTAGAGGTAATAAAACCTTCAAACTCTTGGCTGTGGTGAGGAAATTTCCCTTTCCCACTGTGGCACTTTTCTAGCTACTCTGTGTTCCTCAAGCCAGCTGAAAAGCAGCATGGAATATTGTATATTAGAGTACATTATGCTCTTGAGAAAGTTATCTTCTAGCTGAAATCCAAAACAAAGGGACATTCTAAAATATAGTTATGAAATTGTGTACCAGGTTTATGTGCACAAATCTTCATAACAAACAGCAAATGGGGAAATTAGTCATAAAAATCCAATTTACCAATAACGGAGTTTGTGCCTGTAAACTCCTGAGCACCACTTTGAAAATGGCCACTATAATAAAAGGGAATAATCAGATTGGATGGAAGCACTGGTAATCAGTTTTTCTAGCAAGCTTTGGTAAGGAATGCGTGTGCTTATGTTCAGTGTATAATAGGACATTGTGGTATTGGTACAGTCCTGTTTCTAGCAAAGAGTTACATTCAGTTGGGTCTGGTTCCTCTGTGTTTTCATTCAAAAAATGTAAAAAGCAGAACAAAAGTATTACAGTGAAGCAAAGCATGAGGACATTTCAAAATTCTGCAGGTCATCTTTAGTAACTGATTGCAATTATAGCCTTTTTTGCTTAATTTATTGTAAGCTTCTGGCTGACTTGCCATCCTTTCATGAGCTCCATGGGTGAAGAATGTGTGATAGGCAGGCTGGCTACAGGTAAACAGAAAAGACAGGGTGTTCCCCATGGATCAGTGTTCTCTGTGGAAATGTTTATTTTACTTAATGTTACTTATTTTATTATCAAGGATTTGTTAATGTGGTTCTGAGGATAATCAGTTTGGGCAGAAGTTTGGGGGGGGGGGGAGTAGATTTCAAATGTCAAGTTATATTTATAGAAATTGCAGCTTAGATTACATGTAATTGACAGTGTCCTTTAGATTGACAAGTGAGATAGGATCATCTTATTTTCAATAATCTTTTATGTTTAAGGCGTTTCTTTAATGGTTTGGATTGCAGTTTAAAAATAGAAAGCCTATGTATGTGCTTCTGCTTGCTAGGGTACTGCAAACTTGATTTCCGAGGTTGCTGACAGCTTCTGAAAGATTTAGGAACTGTCAGCAGGAAACATTCCCATAGAATCTGTACTGTGAACTTTTTCTGGAAAAACAGCATCATTTAGCAGGTAATATATCTGCAATAAAAATACAGTTATGCAATAATGGCTCATTAATATGGTAAATCATAACATGGTCTTTTCTATTCAATTTAAAAAGGAACTTGTGGAAAGAAATAAGTTCCTATTGGAACTAGTTGGTGAACTTGGTTATTTTTTTATATTGTTGGTTTTTAAACTGTGAAATAGCTATTTGATTTGTATGGGAGATAACATTTAGTCATGACATTCTATTTCTGCATAAACAGATTTCCATTTAGGTTTAGATTAGTACAATAGGATTTTTTTTCCTTTTTTTTTTCTTTTTCTTCCCCCCCCCGAATATGCTAGGAACTGCTGGAGTAATTTGTTTGGTATGTAACTGCTAATTTATCCTTTATGTCTTTGCAGGATCTTGTCAGTGCCTCATGTCTTCCGAGTTTTTCTAATCTAAAATAATCCCAGTGAAATCCTTTGATTGTCTGTTTGGACCTGATCCACTTCTAAAGCAGGAACGTAATGGGCTTTATGGCACTTACTTGGAAGTAATTTATCCAACAGAGTGAATATAGATACTTGTTTTAATAAGAATATGCTTTATGGTAAGTGGGGACGGCTATTTAATTAGCTGAAGGGAAAGTAGTTCATGATACAATCTGTTCCAATCATCTTGGACATTAAACAAAGAGTCAGACAAAGTTGTTTATGTACATGCACTGTATTTGCAGTTGGTTTGGGTAACCTCTTGGTAGAACTTTACAGCATTATCTGGGTAAAAAAAAGTGGATGTGTATTTCTCAAAAAAAAATGTAAACAGGAGTTTCACTTATTGCTCTCAGTGCTTCAAGTGCATATATATTAAAGCAGTTGACAGTGGCAGCAGTGCTCAGTTTATCCTGGATAATACGCTCTTTCGACATTTGGTGGTTTACATCTTTCTGGTGTGAAGGCTGATATAGGATGCTATAAAAGCATTACACTCTTCTTCTTTCTAATGTGGATTTTTTCTATTGCCTTGAGCTGCCTACTGCATGGATAAATAAGATGTATTGCTGAAGCATAAGGATTCCCATGCAGTTCTGTAGAAGCTGTTAGGATTTTAGGAGGGATTAGAGCAGCATTTGGAAACTAAATGGGGACATGCTTCCTTCAGTTCTTCTGATTGTATTGAGTACTGGACCTTTACATGATTCTTTGTGTTATAATTTGCTATTAGTAGGAAATGTAGATATAAACCTATAAACAGCAAAGCAGAGAAGGAACATTGTGCAGATTGTAAAGCGTTCTGTTATTTATGAGTATGAAATACTTAGTTGTCAAAATGTACTAACTACAACGCTTCATTTTCCTGCAAAATTGTCTTTGTTTAATGGACTAATCCAAAACATATTTGGTTTGATTTAAAAACTCCTATGGACTCCAGTGGTCTTTGGATAATGCCTCAAGGCAGGAAGGAAGGAAGCCTCATTTATCCAAACAAAGTTGGAGCTATTGCAAACACAGGGCACTGTTGAAAGGTCTCTCTGAATGGGCTCAAGGTGCTTGCCTTAACATTATCAGTGGCTATAATAGATATTTTCAATTGGTAATTTCTCTTCCCTGACCACCATTTTGTCTGTAGGAAATCTTCCAAGGTCTTTTCACTCAAGCGGACCACCAGGATGTCCTGAATAACTGATTTCATATGCAATTTGTCAGTTCACAGGAGCCTATCCAGCATTTTGTGTAGTAAAGTCTTCATTGTGCTGAACAGGCACAGTATTTTCTCAGCATTATGATAACAGACACAGATATCAAACATACTCATTCAAGAGGAATGCCTGTGGCAACAGGAGTGAAGTCCTAGGGCTAAGTTTATTTAGTGCAAAGCAAAATATCAAAATTAAGGAAAGGCTTTTCTTGCGGCTCCAGTTTCCAACCTCATTTACAGTAAGTTGGAAGAGTTTTTGATATAAGACAGCGGTTAGTGTGTGCTAATAGTTTCCCTCCTCCTCACAAATATGTATGACCAGCTGGTTTATGTGACCCTGCTTGTTCCTATGAAGTCAATGGTAAAACTGGGATATTAAGCAAATATGGCCCATGTACAAACACAAGTCATGACATAGCCTGGAAGCTACTTAAAGCCAACAGACTCATGGCTTCTTCCTTGTCACTGCAAGAAGTCAGAGATGAGCAACTATTGGAAGTTGTATGGGTATCTCGAACAGATCATTTTATTCAGCCACATGATGCAAATAAAAGCATCATGGTAAAGGGGAGAGGTGTTTTATTTGGGTCACGTTATAATGCATTTCCATATTAAATCAATTTGGCAACTCAGTTCTGGCAAATCACCAGTAGGTTACTCACCAGTATCAGAGACTTATTGCTGTGTCCAGTCCTAGCACGATACCAAATGTTAATAGACAGCTCAAGCTCTGTTCAAAATTACATTTTAAAATGAAAGCAAAAAATTAAAATGGCTATTTATTATATACAAATAATAACTGCCCCAAAACCCAGAGGAAAACCTGTCTGAACTTCCTAGACCTGATTGTCTAAGGCCCGTTTTCTGGAAGGTGCTAATTGCCTCCTAAGGGATGCCAAATGCTTTCAAATCCCATTGAATTCAATGAACTCCAGTTGATGTATTTCAGTGAATTCCTGATGAAGTCAGCCCTCTGAGCACTACAGACTCAAGGGCTCTCAGCAGTATTCAGGATCATGTCCTACGTGGACAAACACAACAATGTTAGTACTGTCCTGGATGACAACCAGGGAGGTTAATAAATCAAGAACATCAATTAGGAATTGTGTAGCTGCACTGTTCATTTATGCCTTCATTCTTTGGAGACAGATGCATCTTTAACTTCGTGCACTGTGAGTAGTCCCATTGATTTAGATATAGGGAACTATTCAGTGTCTACAACTGAATATGCACCTAATTCCTTGCAGGGCTAATGTCTGAGGGGTTTAATCCCAGCAGATTTAAGAGCAGGGACGGGACAGTTGACAAGCTGTCTGCTGTTCTCCCATCAGCTAGACGGCTGAGCTTCTTCATGAGCTGCTCCTCCACCACTGCCGTTAACAGCTTGGAGCCCATTTTGTGGACTCCAATGGTTCAGGTGCTGCTGCAGAGGCAGCTCAGCTGTGTGTGCAGGGGTTAGCGCACATAAGCGTGCATGTGATAACGTCAATGGTAACCCCAGGGTTAAAAGTGCCATCCCTTCACAGAGCTCTGAGATGGAACGATGTTTCCAGGGTAGATATGAACCCTTAAAAAAAAATACAGCAGACACTTCTTAGCACCTCTCTGGAGCTTGTGGGACTTAAACCACTTACCCCATATTGGCAAATTTAGCTTTTCAACCTCCCTGTGAAGTTGATTGTTATATTATATTGGCAGCACTTTTCTATTACTGACATGCAACCACCTCTACAGTGAAATGCAGTAGCCATTTCAAAGTGACATTGTAACACTGATGAGAAATGACAAGCATACTTTAATGACCACAGATCATCAGATCCTTAGATTTAGATCTTGCACAAAAGACCTTCAGATCTCCTAACACCTGGATCCAATACTGAATCAGAAGGAAGAACATTATCTATGGCATCACTAAGCTGTTCCTTCAGTGGTAAGCTTGCTTGGAGGTCTCCCTTCCAAATACTAACCAGCCCAACCTGTCTTAGCTTTTAAGATCACAGCACAAGGTGGTATGGCTGCAGGCCATAACTCTAATGAAAACCTGGTACAGTGGGTAGATTGTTCCTGGATCTCATTATAGGCAATTGTTCCACTACTTCTGCTGTTTTTAATTCCTAAACCTAATATTTACCTCTGAGCATTCAAAGTTATTTTGAATTTTATCTTGACAAATCACTAAGGGGTCTATTCTTCTTTCAATGCATGCATTTAACTCTCATTAATGTTCATATGAGTTATGCGTAGAGCTCAGCTCCAGCAGGTTTTTGCAGCAGGGCCTGAGTCTCAGCCCTTATATGGTGTTTCAAAGTTTCTTATGCTTCTGAACAAACATAAAATTCTTCTGCCCGAATGGAGCAGAACAGTGCTTCCTCCCACCCTCTGCTGTGACCTTCTGATCTGCTACACAGATCAGGCCTGCACTGCAGTGGTAAGGAGTCTGGCCCCTTTTCTTTCCCCATTTCCAGCCGTGCTTAAGTATGCGTACTGGGAATCCTGAGGGCCTGATTTAGCAAAGAACTCATTCAGGCTCAGCGTTACAGAAGCCTTGTGCAAGCTTTTACTGTAGGGAAGCTGTGGGTGTATTTTGTACTGAATCAGGCTCTAAATTATGCCTAACGTTCAGTTAACTGGAAAGGAAAACAAGCCTGGGCATGTTGCACACCATTTTGACGTTCTTTGAGCTGTCTGGCAGTCTTTCAGTTATGCTTCCTGAAGATGCTTTTGCTTTTTTCTTCATATTCCTGACAAAGTGTTATGTATCCTGGACTGAGCTCGTGGTATCTAGAAACAAACAAACCCTAAAGGAATTAATTTTTAGACACAGGAACCAAAAGGTTTAAGAGGATGAGTGTTGTTCGTACTGTATTAGCTACTGTAGCAGGAGTTGAGAGACTTAGCATAAAGGTTTTGGAAAATTATGATTTCCTGGGGCTTCTGCATCAACACTTTGATACAGCGCAGGTTACTTTATCAAGCAGTGACTGAAGCAATCTCAAAGAAAATGCTGGAAATAGAAGGGCCTATTTCGAAACTTAAAAATGCCTCTGCAGGGCAAGGTGCGTTCTCCTCTGCCTGGTGAAAGGAAAATAAATCTCTTCCTAATAGAGAAGAGCTGTAGAAAACAGACCTTGAAATACCAATGTCTGCATTACAGAGATCTCTGGATACTGTCATGAAATAGCCAAATATGTTGCTTCTAACAGTGCAGGTAGAGCTGGCCGGGAAACCGAATTTCCATTCTGCCATAGATTTTAATGTTTTCTTTGAGGTTGGAGGAAGGAAGAGGGGAGAATTACCGCCCATTTTTGACAAAAGCCAAAACCACAGGAAACATGGTATATCCGAAATGAACTGTGCTGCAGGGAACACTGAGCTGACTGATGGAGTCTGACATAATTTTGGTCAGTTTTAGTGCTGTGAGTTGCAGACAAGAGTCAAAGTGGAGGGAATTCTGTCGGTGCCAGGGCTTCCAGGGCCCACAGTCCACCATACGGTCTGTCCTGAGAGCAAGGACCCAAGATTTCTAGACCACTGGGCCCCCAACTTGTGGAACAGTCAGCCTGCGTGGGTATCAGAACTGGGAATCTGAAAGCTTTGGGATTCAGTATGATGACAGATGTCATCCTGCAGACACCCACAAGCTAAAGACCCTGAAAGCCATTTTCAGGCATGTGGCAAGGGTCCTTGATCCCAAAAGCTCTGGTTTGACTGAGGTTGGCAAGGCTTCTGAACAGATAAGAATCCAGTTCTGAGAACTTCAGTAGGACATACAGCAGTCTGGGAAACCGGGCTTCCCAACAGCTCAGCAGACAGGCTGGCAGGAAGCCAGACATCCCAAGACCTGCCTGACAGACAGGATTTCATCAGATGTTGGCTGAAATAGAGACTTTGGGGAAAATACATAGATTTTGATGAACCAGCATTTTCAACAAGCAAGTTTCACTGGAGAATTCCCGATGAGCTCTAGTTTCTAGCAGTTTGAGATTGTTCAGATGTTGTTGCTTTTAGACCAGCTTTTTCTTATAAGATGCAAACAAATGGCAATTACTAAGTGCAAAACTATGATGTAGTAAAAGTTATCTGTTTGGGGGCATGGGTTACTAACAGAAAGCTAGTTCCTAAATAAATACTACGTATGTTCTGTAGAGACGGCCAAGAGTTCTAGGAATTTGCCTCCTTTCCACTTCCTAGATGGAGCTGCCTGTCTGGTCCAGACAGTAAAGGGAGGGGGAGAGTAAATAGCCGCAGCCTCAAAGGGAAAAGTGCTGTTTGATGTTGTGATTTCTACTTCTTTCTAGAGGACAGAACTAACAACTTCATGATCAGTTATAGGTTCTCAATCAGGACTGCCTCTCTTGCACCCCTAGGAACTAAACATGCTACATAGCCCATGTGTGTTTCTCTTGTGGAGATTTCAGTTTGTCATGTGAACAGAACCCACTGCGTTTCTAACTCATCTTCTCATTCTCTTTAGTTTTGGGTCAAAAATGGCTTTGACAGAGCCTGCCACTCATTTGCGCCCTAGTTGTTTTACTGGGGTTGCTTTTTGAGCTTGTTTCAACCTGGTAATATTTCAGCATCTTTTCCCCGCTGTCCCCCCACTGTTTGCTCCCCGCTGTCCAAATTCCTCTCTCAAGGTGCTTTTTGTCCTAAACCCTTGTGCTGGTTCCCTGAGGGCTTCCCCATTTCCTATATGTCTCACCAAATTGTGCAGTGATGCAACATGGTCATCATATTCCTAATGGTTCCAGTAACAGCCTCTTTCTTAACCTCAGACTAACTTTCACTGTTACATGAGAAAGGTGTTGTTGATGTGTCTGACGTTGTATCAGAAACTCCAATTTTTTCCATGTCCTAGTATCTAATGTTAAACTAATGCACTAATCCAAAACATCATGCCTTGCAGACAGGCAGTCCAATGTAAAAGTCATGCATTTACAAGCTTTCATGCTTAAGAAAATTAAATAGAAGAGTAAGAGCTAACAACAGCATCTGGATAGTAGCCATCATAACATTATTTTTAATATACTATTTATTTTTATTTTTCCATCCTTTGGATAATTTTTCACAGAGATGGTACAGTGAACTGTGCTTTCACCAATGATGAGAGTGGCTTTGATGCTCTCAAATGACAGTTTTACCTTAGAAGGAACAATAACCAAGCATATATTTTAATTAATTGGTGTCACCAGCAAGCTCTACAGTTGTTGCAATATCTTTGTTTTAAAATAGTGAGCACAAATAGTGAGTGCTTCCATTGGAATGGTTAACAAGCTGCAACCCAGAACATTTCTACATGCCTTTCCACCCCCTCAGAGACTGCCTTAGTCATCTGCACAGTTATAGCCTGTAAGAAAGACAGATTGTTTGCTGAAATGTGAAGGAATTTTACCATTCTGTGGTATTGGAATTAACATATTATTATTATTGGATTCCAGGCCTTTATTACTTTGATGTCTTCATTTTGACTACAGTTCTTAAAAAAGCAGACCTGTGAAAGAACTTCTGGCTTAATACACAAACATAAAACATATTTAAGGGCAGTATGGTGGAAACATGCTTGATTGAGCACTGTGGGTGTTAATATAACTAATTGAAGCTAAACTTAGTTCAGTACCCTGTATTTACTGAAACAACTTGAGCTAAGCAACGGTTATATTGTCTTATACTGGAAGGAAAACAATTGTCTGTTGTGTATCTCTCTTAGTGTCAGATAAGTGTTAGGTTGCTGGACATGTGCAGTTTCATTCTGCCACTCAGAAACAGCACTAAGCTGCTGTGTTTACAGCAATCCTGGGGACTAAGGGACAGTAGTGGAAAGAAGATCTGATATCAGTAGTATTGTCTTTCAAAACTCACAAGCTCTGGTGGCAGTCATGAGAAAAAGCACCAGATTCACCTATGTTATTAGCAGCATGGCAGAAACAATTTAGAATTCAGCCCGTCCCCCGGTGGAGTGCCGGGAGCCCCTCACACTCCAGCCCAGGGCGTTAGAGGGTCAGCTGAGTCTTTCAGCTAGCTTGATGTAGGCCCATCACTTTCTGTATCCAGTCTTGCAAAGGCAGCTATGTGCTTAGTTCCATGTCTAAGCCCAGACGACCAGATATCCCTCTAAAGATGAGTTGACCATAGGACAACCATTGGATTTGAAATAAGACACCGGAGTTTCTCATTTCAAGACCATTGTCCTCAAGGCTGGGAGGAAGAAGAGGTCTTGCTTACATTTTCCTGATTAAGACAGCAGTAGATGACACTGGCAGCTGAAAAGGTTGTCAGGTGTCAATAACTGTAAATTCAAATAACAGACTACCTAATACTCTCCTGAAGAGAAGTCTTGAGAGATAATTTATGGGAATTCTGAAGGATTAACTGGCTAACATCAATCATGCACTCTGGGTATAAAATCTGCTATATTCAACAAGTGCCATGAGCAATTGCATTTGTACATCTCAAACATGTCTTGGATACCTGGTCAGAGATCTAAAAAACATGATTAGAAACTTCACCTTTCCAAAGAGTGTAGTTACTGACACCTGGCTCAAGCAATTAAGAGAAAAATGTGCTCAGAACTCCATTTAGTTACAGGGCTATCACCCAGGCTGTTCCCCCTTCTCCTGCCTATTACTTCTATTTTAGCTGAGCATGGCCTACAATGTTTGGGGGGGGTTCGGATTGTTTGCTACCCATTGTATTAATGGTGATGTATACATACTACTTCTGTGGGTCTGTAGACCTAGTTCTTTTGCTGGATTCAGAATAGAAAGTGTGAAAAGGTGACCTTCTGAAATATGTTCCTTCTATGCCAATGTGTGCCACAGTGGCAACAGAAAGGATTTGCATTACTTGCCTGATGATTTCTGTTCCTCACCTTGAAAGAAAAAGGAAGGTAGCATGGTCTGTGTCCTCTGCAATCACAGCCTTTTCAAAATGCTTTGGTATGTTATTGTAACTTGCCTTTTTCCCTCTTAAAAGTCTCTTCTGTACTACATTATAAATACCAATAAAATGTTAGTAGAAAAAAACACATAAAATGCATGTTATTTGTTTTAGAAGTCTGCGAGATACAGTGAGTTTAGGAGGCTGGAATTTTTTACAAGGGGGAGTATTATTTTCACTTTTTAATTTCACATTGACCAATATTTTTACTTTGGGTAAAATAAAAACATACATTTTCCTGAGCCTTTACCAAGATAAATTTTCTGAACATTAGGCATTCCAGGGTATACAGCCAAATCCTCCTGAGAGGCCAATGGATAGATCCATTTGCTTTGGGATATGGTTTTCTTCCTCTCATCTGTCAGCTCTTGCCTGTGACAGCAATGCAAAGTATCATGGACAAAGTAAATCAGATCTTTAAAATGGATTGGTCCCCACCGCTTTCTCATCTCTCCTGTCCTGTCATGGTTTGGGTCAAGAATTGTGGCCAAGAGGAAAGACTGACCTTTTTCCTCTTCATATACTGGGGGAAAGGCAAGCAAAACAGGTGTTTGGGGTGCAGTTGTTGCACGTGCCCTAGGATGGCAGAGATGACAAGGCTCTGTGATAGGGTAAGGAACATCAGAGTGGAAAGTCAGCCGATCAGCTTGGTCACCTCTTTCCATTCCTGGCAATGAGTCATTGTAACCATGTTGTTAAATGAAGTCATCTGCTACCTCTCCTCCAAGCCGTATTATTAATACATCTCATAATCAGCCAGTCACTGCTCATTATTCCCCAGTGTTCTCAGATGCTTCTCTTTTATTTTGCCAGAAGTATCTGAGCCATTCACAGAGCACTGGGGATGCCTAGTAGGCTGATTGTCTCATGAAGATGGTGGCTGGTGTGCCTTCTGAGTCCCAGTGCAATCTTTGAACAGTTCATTTATGAATGGGATATATTCCTGTACATTAATACTTCAATTTGTAGCTTGACTTATATATTTAAAATTTATAAATACATTTATTTTCGTATATTACTGTGCACCAGTTGGATGACACTGTAAGGGAAAACTGTATCCCCTCTCTTGGAATTTTGAAGGCATCAGTATTGCTTAGCCCTGCAGTTCTCACGCTTAAAGATGAAAACAAGAAAAATCCTTTTACCCAAACAGGTTTTTATTACTGTTGACATACAGTTATACCATATGCATAGATACAGCCTTTCCCCCAAGGACCTCTCAATGCCTTAAAAAACATAGCCCAGTGAGTTGCTAAGCATTCCCACTCTAAGACACGTAAGTCTTTATGCCCCTCTTATAGAAGTTTGCACAGCAAAATTGTTTAAAAGTTAATCTCATCAGTCTGAATAAAGACTAAGGTAGGAGCTGAGCCGTGTGATTTTCTTTGTAGCCTGTTATGTAACAGGGATATGTGCAAATAATCTGTAAACCTTCCCCAGATCATCTTCCACTGGCAGTGTGATGTTCTTGAAGGACTCTTTCAATTCTTCCTTCTTTTAATGATAGCAATAGACCCCTTTTTGCCCTTATAGATGACCAGCTTTAATCTTTGTTTAAACTGTTACTGGAAAGCTGAATTTTACTCTACTAGGGAAGCCATGATGTAAGCATCTTATTCATTAATTTTGCCAAAATTCATTATAGCCCTTTCTTACTTGTTCATAAAAATGAGGGCTTTGTAGACTACTTTGTGACTGCCATTGCATTTGGGTCATGAAACTTGCTGGTATTATTGTAACTTGTTTGTAGTGTTGAACAGTGCATACCTTGTCTAATTGCAAGCTGCTGTGGAAACCTACTTTGGCTTGCTCTTATAACTGCATTTCATGAACTGTTCAAAGATTGAGGCCCTGCAACCCAGCCCCGGTGTGTTGATTAAGATGTACCTGTCTTAAACTTCCATATCCTGTATAGCAGGCTTTCACACATGTTATTCCATGGAGGCATGTTGTAGTCTGGGAAATTCTCTGTAGATTTTAGTTAATAATATTCCTCACCTTTGCTATATATTCTAGTGTATTAGTTACAGATGCTAACATTGAATATATCATGGTTGGTTTCAGAGTTTGTCCATTTTGAGATGAACAGGACAGTTTATATTTTGAGTTATTTTTTTCAGGCTCCTTCCAAACTCAAGCAAATCTATCTGCATTTGTTTCACTTGTTTTGCAGCATGTTTTTTTTTCTTTGAAATTCTACAAACTATAGGCTTATTCATTCTTAATAAATGTCAGGCTTTGGAGTGCGAATGAAAGGCCCCGATGTCCTCTCCACACGGAGTGCAGCAGATTTTTTGATTCTCCTTTACAAAACTTGACATTAGAGCATATGGAATTTTTATAGTAATTTTACAGAAAAGATTACTACTTTGGCAACTATTTTTCTGTTATGAATATTGAAAAATATTATTTGGGAATTTACAGTGAAAAGTGTGTTTCAAAATATTGTGGCACTCATTTTTATATTCTTGTAGTTGAGGTCCTAAGGTGACTATCAGCTTTCATACCAGATCAAGTCAAGTCTGTAGTTCAGTGCAAGCGTTGAGTTCTTCTGTATGATATAGCTAGGCAAGTCTTCATGTGTGTGAGAAACAGAGTCTTCATGAATGGCTTCAGTATCAGCATCTGCAGCATTTGGAGGAGTGGACTGTTTCTCACAGCCAAAAGGAGGGTCTGAATTATAGTCCACGTAGCAAAATAACCATCTTCTCCATTGTGAACATTGTGAATATATCATTATTTAATGACAGCAGATAGTTTAACATTCACCTGCTATTAGTTGGTTACTGGGTCTGCTGTGTTGACCTGCCTGCTTGGCAAATTGAAATAAATACAATCAAAACAAAGAAATGGAGCTGTCTGCACTCTGGAAAGGACTTTAGATTTGTCTCTGACAGTGATCTATGGCAGACACTTGAGATAACAAGTGTCTACATTTGTCCTACATTAGGAAGGTGTGGGATGACTTTTCTCCCTTACAGTATTCAATGTCTTGATAATACATAATATTCTGAGACTGATTTAAATTTGGAAGGAAGGACGGACTTTAGTATTTCTTCAACAGTATTTTCAAAACTCAATTCTGATAACTCTGGCTTTTTTTCTTTTTTTTTTTCTCTGTAGAAGTGTCAGGTTTGTATCTTGAAAAGTTTTTTGTCTCATTTATTTCCAATGGCTATAAATGGTATGAAATGTTTTGAATTCTCCAACTTTTAACTTGATTGAAGGTTTTTTGTTTCTTGATCATGACAGAAAAAAACATGATTTAACTTCTCCATGCCATTCATTAGCATGCTTCCAATGTGTCCCCTTCTTGTTTATCTCCCTTCTAGGGTAAATAATCTTAGTCTTTTCAGAGCATTCAAACAGTCTAATTGTTATTCACTATATCTCATTCATCACCTAACAGTTTGTTTTTTCCTCTTTTCTGGCAGTTGCAGATTTTGCTGGGGTTTCATTGGGTTTTTTAGGTACTGCTTTTGACTTCAAAGGTGTGCATTTTTTATTTTGATGTACATTACTTTACAATTGTCAACAATTAATTTCTTGTCCATCCTCATAGCTGGTTGTGATGTCTCAGCATATCATCGTGGTCCTCCTTTGTCCCACGTACATAAAGGTATTTAACCCTTACGTACCCTGCAGATGCTGCCATCTCACTGCTCCTGGACCTCCCAAAGCATTGATAGACAAGTGAAATAATCAGAGGTGTAGTACAGAACATGAGGCCTTCAATAGTTAGTCTTTTGCTATACATAAAATTGACCTGAATGATACACTCAACTTTCTGCTGCACAAATTTTTACCCCAGCAGTATATGTCTTCCTAACCACTTGGCTTCCTTAGTAGCTTCTTATGAAGAAGCTTGTCACAGGCCCTTTCTAACTGGAGTTATCTTGTGTCAAGCAGCTCTCCTTACCTGCTATGATACTGACACGCACATGGTGAATCACAAGAGATTGAGGCATAGTTTCCTGTTACTTGAATCAGTTTACCAAATTCAGATGGTCAGACATATGATGGATGATACAAGAGTCTAATTCCTTGATCATTCTGGGATGTCTCTTATGCACTGAAGGGACAACATTCACTTGGCCTGACTCCTTTGGAACAGTACCTTTCTCAAGTAAGAGCTTGCCTTTTGCCAGGAGCCTAGCCAATTTATACATAAGACCTTCTGAACTCTTGGTGTAATGTCATCATCTGTACCTGATGACTCATTGTTTTTATAATTATCACTTTGCTTAAGAACCTTTTCCCCTGACACCTCAATTTCCCAAAGTATATCATCTTTATTAGCAAAGAGGAGGGAGCTTGGATCCTGGTTCCCACCTACAAATCTCTATTAAATGCCTGGGAACATTAGGCTTTAAAGCATGCCCCGAAGGTCAAGATATTTTCTAATGAAACCAGATTTAGAGATACGAAAATCCACCACAAGTAGCATTACTTTTCCCCTCAAATTCTGTAATTGGTCCTTTCTGTCAGCTTAGTGAGAGCAGAGCAGTGTCTAGTCTTTTTTCCTAGCCTTTTCTCAATTTTCCAATTTATATGGTAAATAAATTGGTAACTGGGCCAAAAAAAAACTTGTGGATAGGTCCCAGATTTGCTGTCATTTGTCATTCAAGAGAAAATTAAATTTGTGGTTGAAAAATCACAATGTCCCCACATAAAATGTTATATTGAAATAACAGAGAGTTCACCTTTCACTCCATTTTCATCCCACACTCCCCTGAAATTCTTCCTTTTGTCTTTAACTTGCTCCTTATGTATGTGTTGAATATTTATTTAAGTATTTTGCCACCTGTGAAATTCTTCGCAGGAATTTTAAAAAATAAAGTGAAAAAAACCCTAGCGAACGGGATTTGAAAAGTGCCAAGCTTACAGTCCAGAGAGGGCAGTACCTGGCACCATTAAAGATAAGAAGAAGAAGAATTCTCTGATGGGGACTCTAATAAACATAGTCACGTGCTGTAATAAAGAGCATACGAAAATGGATGTGGTGTAACAAAATTATTCATAAAGAGAAATGCAAAAGGTTGTCATGCTGAGTGGTTACATGTAGTTATATGGAGCACTAACAAGGTTATCATTAGAAGCTGAGTGCTAGGGTGCTCACAGATGTTTTCTAACTAGCACAGCGAGTAAACTGTTTGTATTTTGGAGGATATAGACAAGGCTGGAGTTGAAGGGGTGCTAAATCTTTCTACTGATTGTTAATAATTCAGAGCCAAATGGCAATAACGGCTCATGTAGGTCAGCATAACAAACAAAGCAACTTCACTTCAAGATGTTTGATGGAAGGTTTTCAGGCTAAATGCTTTACTCCTGCTGTTTCCTGCATTCTTTTTGATACAATATTATCATATTCTCACCTTGTGCTTTATAAATAAACAACAAAATGTGCGTGTGCATGTGTGTGCATGCACACACAAGTGTTAATGAAATATAGCAAACTGAAATACTCATCAAAAAGGTTTACGGTGGAAGCAAGGAGCCCTTGCTAAGCAGCTACTGTAATGTTAGAAAACCAGAGGCTGAAACTCTGCTCACATTCCAGAAGTACAAAATTTCTAGGAAGTGCAGTAATTCAGAGAGTTGGCTAAGCGTTGTTCCAGCAACTCACAGAGCTAAAACATCATTTACCCGCAACATCAATATGATCTGAGTTTTATACTATCATTTAAACAGCAACAGATTTACAGCGTAGACTCAAGATATGGCTGTAACTAATACTGTAACAAAATCAATAGACAAATGTTTTAGCAAAGGGCAGTTGCTGCTGTTTTCACTGATGTGTGTTTGTGTGCACAGCACAGTCACACCAATGTGTTTTAAATTCAGCTCATAGGAAGGAGTTTTAAGCTCAGGGATTTAAAGCATTCAGACTTCTTCAGGCCAAAATCATATCAAGACATGGCTAGGAGTATCGGTGGCCATGTCTCGGGCCAATAAAAATCTGTGGAAGTATTTTTCTACTGAAATTGGCCTTTGGGGATTTTCCTTTAAGATTACATTTTAATTGAAGTAGTGAGCCAGTTCTGCATGTGGTGGAAGTAAGAAGGCCGCTAACATTAGAGTTCCTCGCAGAGCCCTGCAGATTTTCCCAGGTTAGTTAAGATGTTTCTATTGGACTTAACCTTCAAGCCGTGGAATGATGAAACACACTGTACTGTTTCATCAGTGCCTCTCATCTTCAGAAGTTGATTTTAGTCAAGCTATTAGTGGTCATGGTGCTCAGCTGGGATAGTAGCTATTTGCTTTCACATTTCAAGTATTTACATCAATCATCATAAGCATTTTGTCACCTCATAACATCCTGGATTTAAAAATATGTATGTAGAAACAGGAAGAAAGGTGAAAGCTGAAAGGATGGACAGAGTCTCTGTGGCTTGCAGCAGAAAAAAGGTCTGTGTAAATATCAAGCATAAAAATTATAACTCGGAGCATTTACCTCCAGAAGTTACAATGTGCTGAATACCTTTGATCCACACACCTCAATCATTAAAGTTACTAAATAGGTTTTTCTTCATATATATGCCTTTTACGCTGCATTTATGGGCTTAGAGTAGCAACCGAGAAATAAAGACTTACATTGATTTTTATTTTTAAATTAACATAAGCTCTAGGACTCAAAGCCTATTTCATGAGAGACAGGTTGTCTTTTCCCTTTATTTTTTTCCCCAGATTAGCTGTCCAGAAACAGAGTCAGAAATACAAATCATTAAGTAAACTTAAGAATTAAAGTTTACTTAATGATTTCTATTTCTTTATTAAGAAATTATTTCCCTCACCTAAACAAAGAATTGCAAAGAACATTTTTTATACAAAATAGGGGGTAAATTAATTTGATTTGATTCTCAATGGAGAGTGTTTGTGCATGCAGTTTGAGAAGAGCAGACAATACCAGGCAGGTGATTTAGGCTGATGTATTTTAGTCTACCTTTAGGACTGGCTGAAGGCACACGCGTGATCTGTTTCTATTGTTCAGCTGACAAGTAGTAACTTGTTAGGTTATAGGAGCGCAATCACTGTTAAGCGTGAGCCTATGTACCAAGATATTATTCTGAGGCCTTCTTCTAATTGTCAACAGTAATAAGTTTGTTCACGTGGTAAAGGCATCACTTCCTGGTGTTGGACAAAAGGGTTAATGAATAAGCAATGCCAAAAACCAAAACCACGTGTTGCATTTGGAAACGTTTCCGCAATAGTGTGTCATTGTTAGGGTGAGGAAATGTCACATGCAGCTTCCGACTATTTATACTGCCTAAAATCAATTTTGGAAAATGTAAGCACTGGCCCTAGCAAGGATTTGAAATAAACCTCCCAGGAGGAGGATGTAATTATTTCCTCTTAATATCTAAAATATCAGGTTTAAAGGGAGAAGGTAAAAGCATTCATTCAGCACAAGTGCCTCAGTGTGTTTATTGAATGGAATCACACAGCCTGGAGGCCAGCCCTGTGCTGCCTCACATGCCAGCTATCCCACTAGTTTTGCTGGGATTAGAGTGGGTGTAAATGAGCACAGAATTTAGACACGGGATTCTAAATCCACTTTGGCTGAGAAACCACACATGGGCATGTGTACACCTACATGCACAGACGCACACGATCCGCCTCCTGCAGGTGGAGGTTGCTGTGGTATGCCTGTGGGGTGGGGTCCCTATGGCAGGAATGCCAAAAATCTTTTAAATCTTATTCACTTCACAGAAGTTATAGCCAGCCTTGACAGTGGCATTTTTGCCTTTGAAATGTATTGCTATTTTAAAAACTAGCCTAATGCACTTAGTTTAAGAAAGCTGTACTGCTCTGGTACTTTTCATTGCATTTGTGAGCTTCCACCTGTCAGCCAGCTTGATCGTGTTCAAATTCACATACCAGCTTCTTTGAGCAGCAGCGTATGAGCATGGGGAGCCGAACAGGAAGAACCTGTAAACTCTTTGCACTGCTGAAAGGTAACTACGTGTCTTTCATTCAGGAAAATACACTCACAGAGACTGCTATTGATGAGACATTCTTCTTTCCAGCTAGAGAGACAGCTGCAGAACTGAACCCTCAGCATTCGGGTGTGAAACCAAAGTGAAAGTCCCAACCAGAGAGGTTCTTCGGCTGCTCTGGAGCTCTGTGAGGGCTGAAGGTAGAAGGTCAGAGTGAGATTTCCCATTTTAAGAGGTATCATAGTGTCTTATCCCATAGTGATAAGTACTTGATCTTGCAAAGTAGTGAAAATCTCTTGAAAATATCTTCCGTTACTCTTTGCCATCATTAGTAGAGAATTTGTATTCCCCAGCTCTCAGGAGGATCAGCAAGCGTAGAGTCTGGGCATCTGTGTGACACTGGGGCCATGTACAAAATTAGAGTCAGGGCCTGAATTCAAATTTCAGACATATCCAGGTGACTGGAATTCACATGCCATGTTTTACTCTGGGCCCATCTCTGATTTTTACTCAGATATAGTAGGAGCAGAACAAAACAAGCCAGGTCTGTCCAAGAGAGGAGATTTAAAAGCAAAGATGTGAGATCTACAGGAAGGATTGCTGCTATCTCTGGGCCATATTGTGTCATTGATTTTTAGGCTGATCTCTTAACTGATTCCAATTGGGACTTAGACTTAAAAATTGATGATACAGTATGGCCTTACGTGATGAAGAGTAACGGCTCAGGTTTGCTCGCAGCTCCAGCGACGTAAATCCCGAGTCACTCCACTCAGCTGGAGGTAGGTCGCTGGAGCTGGAAGAACTTGGAGCCCGTTACTGTGGGGTAAGGGAGGGTGTGGACCCACAGTGCATCAGCTGCTTCAGAGGATCGGCCCATCTGCACCCTCTCTCCCCTCAGCTAATCAGATAATTCAAGGCAGCTTACCTCTCTATGAAAGAAAGATAAACAACCTTGAAGTAACCACGGGATAAAAGCATGCACACAGGCAATTACCAGAGAGCAGCTGATGCACTGTAAGATCACACCCTGCGTTGCCCCGTGGTAACTTGTTTGTAGGCTGGTTCTCTCTGAACGCAGTACTGGAGAGCAGGCTGCAGCTCTTTATATCACCCTAATGACTGCTACTCAAAAAATATTTGCAGCCTGTTAAGCTCTTTCAACAAAAGAGAAAAGGGATGGGCTAAAAAAAAAAGTCTTCCTTTTGGGGATATTTTCCTTATGTTTTGAAGTAAGGCCAGCCTGACAGTTCTTACTAGTTAGTATCTAATAGTACTTAAATGTAGTTCAGTTGCTACCCTTAAGATTCTAGTTTCTGTCTGCTAGAATTTGTTACAGCTGTCAATAAGCAGATCACAATAATAATTACAGTGGTGCCTGCTGACACCTCTGTGGTTAACGTCTGTCATTAGTTTTTATTATAAATCCACATTTATTAGGAGTTGTAACTTGGACAGAGAACCTGCTCTGTAAGATTAATTTACCCATATAATGATAAACTATTGGGTGTTTTTAATCCAGTCATTTTTGCATTTACAAAATGCCAAAAAGTGAATGCTTAAGAATGGTTTACAATGTAAGAAAACTTTTTATTATTTTTATTTGATCATTTAAAAATCCCATAGTTTGCCAGAATTCCACTCAGACGAACAATGAAACAAGTTAACACCTCAGATGCTGGGATATAATAAACTACAAAATGGCCCCAAACATATATTCTTTCCAGAAGCCTGCAAATCTTGACAAATGCATGGAAATATTGCTTGGGAACATATTGTGCTGTTGGAGACACTGAAACCCACAAAACAGAGAACTAACTTCCGCCTTCAAATATAACCCTGCAACTCGATTAACTACATTCTGATTAATGCTATAATTTGGCCCAGAAAATTTAGGGCAAAGGCTGAACCTATTGGTTAACACATAACTGCACTGAGCTATTGCATGAGTCTCAACCCTCTTTTTTGTCTTACAAATCATTGGCCCTGAAATAGCTATTAAAGGCATAAATGGGTAATTTATAGATGAAGGGCCAAATTCACCAGTGCTGGGTCTGGAAGATATAAATAACACTCTTGTTGCAGCATGGCTCGTTGCACTCTGCCTTCCTTTGGTGTTTTCTGATGATGGAAGGAGATTAATTTAATTTGTGGTTGGGATTTCATATGAGCCTTGCTGTTAGCGGCTGCTGAATCAGTGCATTCGTCTCTTGCTCTGGCCATTTGCTGCTTGGCTGTCTAGCACACGTTTTGGTCAGCTGTGGTACTTTCATTCCCCTGCTGCCACCACTGAACAGGGCACTGGTCTTTGGCATAGATTGGTAGAAGATGACATAATTTTGGTTTGAATTTATTCTGGAATTTTAGCTTAAAGTTAAATTTGTTCCCTCTGATCAGTACCACTGAGTGACTGACTGCTAGTCTGCTTCTTCTAATCAAAACATCATAACGTTGCTTTAACACATATATTTGTTTGGATTAATAATAAAGCACCAACTGTTGATCAGGGAAAAAAAATTTGCTCTAGGAACCAAAACTATGTTTTGATTGGGATATATTGGAATATTTATGGAAAAATTCCTTTGACCAGAAAAATTATAATAAACTACATGGTACATTAAACCTTAAAAAAATGAACCTGCTTTATGTTGCTTCCAAAAAGCAGATCATAATCCAACAGTATCTGGTCAATGCTGATGGATAAATGGGCGCTGTACTTAAAACACAGGGGAGCCTTGAGGCAGGAAATGATACTCATTTATAGGTACTGGTGCTTCATTAGGAAATCATAGCTGTGAACCAAGATTTTACTAGTTCTTGTAATGTAAAAATCTGATTACTTTGATTCTGTTCATTGGCGAACTTTTCAACTAGAGGCTTTAGCAATAAATTTGGACAAAACAGAGACTGTACAATTTCAAAGCCACTCCAGGAAAAAAATGCACCTCTGCTGGTGTTCTATATTAAAATTTATACCATCTATCATTCTAAAAGATTTTCTCTATGATTTGTCCATCATATCATGAGAACAAAATGCTATCTTTTCTCCTTGATATTGCGCTTTTTAGAAAAGCAATCCCTTTTCCAGTTCTCTCCTTTGAAGTAGCTCATAGCATGAGAGGTCCAGCATCAAGAGTAATTAGACTAAACCATGCAGAAATCCCAATGGAAGTCAGCAGGTAAGGATAGCATTAACTGCTTAAAAACTAAAAAACAAATCAAAATGTTTTAGAGGACAAGGAGGGTGAATGAATCCTTTTTACATATACAAAAGCAAATAGGATAATTTTTTGCATATCATGTACTCTGATATTCTTAATTAGCAAAAAAATTTAGCATATTGGGATTAATTTTCTGGAACCCACAAAAACCTATCCTTAGAGGGAGTAAATGTAATAAGATTACTATAATAATTGCCGTGCTGCTGGGATGTAACAGAGCAGCAAGTTACATGCAGTTTCAGTATATGCACGAACATGTATTTATGTGGACTTTTTCTCTAAATTAGGAAGAGACTTTATACCAGGATATGGTCCCTACCTTTCTGCAGGGAATTACTTTTTGGTGTTATGTGTAAACTTTTAATTGACTTCAGAAATCAAATTTATAGAGTAATTTGTTGAGATTCCTTTAAGTATGTTGTATGTAGCACTTTTTCTCAACCAGTGGTCTTTCAAAGAACCAGCAAATAACAAAGGAATGGGCCCTACTGCTGGTCCATAAAAAGAGATGCTATATTTTTGTCAGCTCCACGAGGAGATGCCTATGCCATGTTTCCAGTTACTTAACTGCATTATAAAAAACAAGTAATATAAACATCTCCCCAGATTAATTCTGTACCTTAAAAACTGCTCTATTTTGTTGTGGATGAAAAGGAAGCTGCCCACGGAAGTATGTTCTGCAGCGTAAACTTAGGTATAGCACTTAAAAACCTTGAATTAACCTGTGAATGTATCCATCATTTCGAGTTATTATATGGGCACAGCTTAACTCACTAAAATTAGGTACTCTCAATTGCACATTAGTCAGATACCTGAAAATCCTAAATTGCATGTGAATAGCTCAGCTCAGGGCAACCCATATAAAGAGATTCTCTCCACCTGTGAACTTGAACCTTCTGCTTATATCTGACAGAGGATGCACAGCTGTATATATTCTGGTCTCAATTTTAGAGGGATACAAATGCTAGCAGTAGTATTAGTACCTTGTACAGTCTGTCTCCATCACGTTCTTTTTAGCCCCAGTATGTTCGTATTCATTATCCTAGATGAGAACAATAATTATGTTTTAGTGAAATTTGCAAAATAATGTGCCAGCCAGACTGGGACTATTTATCAAAACACATAGTTATATTTTAGAGTTTTTGCATTTGCAAATAATTCAGAACAATGTCTTTTCTATATTTCTGTATGTGTGTTTTATTTTTTAAATAGAAGAAAAATAAAACAAAGAAAGTGAGAGCTATAAGAATGATTAGACCTCTTGTAAAAGGTTCCTTAGTGCTGCTGCTGACCTTCTCAGTCTGTTCTGCTTTGCTTTGGTATGTTTAACTGCCCCAGGAGGTCATTATCAGACAGTGGTGACTGTTTTGTCAGGTCTTATTGTTTAATTAGATCACAGTTTATGTCAAAATTCTAAAATTCTTTTGGCACATGCCAAAATTTTCACAGTTTTTAGTTTTTAAGTTGAAATATTTCTCAAACAATAAGCAGCAGCTACAAGGGAGTAGACAAATTTATTTAATATTTACAGTGTGCACTTAAAAATTTGTGCCTTGGGTACAATTCATTGAAATGTGACATCTTATTTTCAAGAGTATCCTATGGGTAATCCCTTGAAACTTGTATTGACATTAATATAAGCCTTAAGAAATAGGCCTGCTGAGGCTCACATTATCTATAGGAAAGCTAATTTTTTCCACTGATCTTGCCTCTGTTCATCTGAAATGGTATATGATTGTGTAAACAAACCCTCATCTACAGAATTAGAAAATTATTTTTTTGATATGCCTTTCCTGCCCTTGAAATTATATGCCTGAAATATGCAATCTGTGATGTACCATGTTCCGGTAATGGTAAGATAATTGGTACAAATTTCTAGGCTAGAGGTAAATGCCAGACTGCCGTACCACGAATTTGTTGCTTGGATGATCTACTTTTTTCTGAATAAGGCAACCTACCTATCTTTTTCGTTGCCATATTTAATTAGAACCTATTATAGAAATTAGTGGAAAAAGAGGTATATTACTCATTCCTCATCATTCATTCAAGAATAAATGTTTAGTTGTCATATTCTTATTCATCTTGTGCAGAGCCAAATCAATTAGTGCCTTTGGAAAGATGCAGTGCCCAAACTGAGCCAAGAGTGATGATGTTCAAAGGATCAAAACATTAAATGACCTCATGCAGGTCCTGTGTTCTGGAAAATGTAGCTGCTTTTTCCAGCTTTCTCATATGGCCTGATAAAGTGTATTATCTCTCTCAAGACACTTGGTGTCTCTCAGCAAAATAAACCCAGAAGCCCCAAATCTCCCTCACAATAAGCGATTAGTAAGGCTATTCTGTGTCTTGGTGCTTCAGTGTATGAGGCAGGAAATCATTTCTCTAGAACTATCACCCTTAGATATCTCAGTATCACTATTCTCCAAGCATCTCTCTGTTGAATATTTATGGTGAATGACCCCACTGCCAGGGATTGCTCTGAGCACTGTAGTATATCAGTGCCCAGGCATTTGATAGAGCAAGGTCTGTGCTACACCTTCAGAGCAAGCACTATCATTGGCCTTCCAGGTGTAACACAGGGAGCTGAATCACTCACAGAGACAGATAAATGACAAATGTAGATCCCAGACAACAGCAAAGTATGTAAGGGAGGGACTAATTACTGCTGCAGCTGGGGCTAAAGCCCATTAGTAGGGCAGATCTAAAATGAGGCTGCCCCAAGCAGGCTGGAGCTGCTCTGGAGTGACTCTAGGGAGGGAGAATTGGCTTGAGAACCTTCATGTCTCCTATCTTGTCTTCTCTGAAAGGAAAATGGCAAAAAGTAGTGACTCTTACACCGATGAGAGGCCCAAAGGTGACCATATCACAGAATCACAGAATTGTATAGGTCGGAAAAGACCTTTAAGATCATAAAGTCCAACCGTAAACCTAACACTACCAAGTCCACCACTACACCATGTCCCTAAGCTCCTCATCCAAATGTCTTTTAAATACCTCCAGGGATGGTGACTCCACCACTTCCCTGGGCAGCCTGTTCCAATGCTTGACAAATCTTTTGGTGAAGTAAAATTTCCTAATAACCAATCTAAACCTCCCCTGGTGCAACTTGAGGCCATTTCCTCTTGTCCTATGGCTTGTTACTGGGGAGAAGAGACCGACCCCCACCTCGCTACAGCCTCCTTTCAGGCAGTTGTAGAGAGCGATAAGGTCTCCCCTCAGCCTCCTTTTCTCCAAGCTAAACAACCCCAGTTCTCTCAGCCGCTCCTCATAAGACTTCTGCTCTAGACCCTTCACCAGCTTCGTTGCCCTTCTCTGGACACGCTCCAGCACCTCAATATCTCTCTTGTAGTGGGGGGCCCAAACCTGAACACAGTATTCGAGGTGCGGCCTCACTAGTGCCACGTACAGGGGGACGATCACTTCCCTAGTCCTGCTGGCCACACTATTTCTGATACAAGCCAGGATACTACTGGCCTTCTTGACCACCTAGGCACACTGCTGGCTCATATTCAGCTGGCTGTTGACCAACACCCCCAGGTCCATCTCTGCTGGGCAGCTTTCCAGCCATTCTTCCCTAAGCCTGTAGCGTTGCATGGGGTTGTTGTGACCCAAGTGCAGGACCCAGCACTTGGCCTTGTTGAACCTCATACAGTTGGCCTCAGCCCATTGATCCAGCCTTACCAGATCCCTCAGCAGAGCCTTCTTCCCCTCAAGCAGATCAACACTCCCGCTCAACTTGGTGTCATCTACAAGCTTACTGAGGGTGCACTCGATCCCCTCATCCAGATCACTGATAAAGATATTAAACAGAACTAGCTGCAATACTGAGCCCTGGGGAGCACCAGTTGTGACTGGCCGTCGACTGGATTTAACTCCATTCACCACCACTCTTTGGGCCCGGCCATCCAGCAAGTTCTTTACCCCGTGAAGAGTATGCCTCTCCAAGCCATGAGCAGCCAGTTTCTCCAGGAGAATGCTGTGGGAAACAGTGTCAAAGGCTTTACTGAAGTCTAGAAAGACAACACCCACAGCCTTTCCCTCATCCACTAGGCGGGTCACCTTGTCGTAGAAGGAGATCAGGTTGGTCAAGCAAGACCTGCCTTTCCTAAACCCATTCCAGCTGGGCTTGATCCCTTGGTTATCCTCTACATGCTGCGTGATGGCACTCAAGATGATCTGCTCCATCAGCTTCCCCAGCACTGAGGTCAGGCTGACAGGCCTGTAGTTCCCTGGGTCTTCCTTCCGGCCCTTCTTGTAGATGGGTGTCACATTTGCTAATCTCCAGTCAACTGGGACCTCCCCAGTTAGCCAGGACTGCTGGTAAATGATGGAAAGGGGCTTGGTGAGCACATCTGCCAGTTCCTTCAGTACTCTCGGGTGGATCTCATCAGGCCCCATAGACTTGTGAGTGTCTAAGTGGTGCAGCAGGTCACTAACCATTTCCCCCTGGATTATGGGGGCTCCATTCTGGTCCCTGTCCCTGTCTTCTGACTCGGGGGGCTGGGTACCCAGAGAACAATTGGCCCTACTGTTAAAGACTGAGGCAAAGAAGGCATTAAGTACCTCAGCCTTTTCCTCGTCCTTTTTCACTGTGTTCCCTCCCCCGTCTACTAGGGGCTGGAGATTCTCCTTAGCTCTCCTTTTGCTGCTAATGTATTTGAAGAAGTATTTTTTGTTGTCTTTTACGGCAGTAGCCACATTGAGCTCTAGCTCAGCTTTGGCCCTTCTAATTTTCTCCCTGCACAAACTCGCTACACCTCTGTAGTCCTCCTGACTTGCCTGTCCCTTCTTCCAGAGGTTGTAGACTCTCCTCTTTTTCCTGAGTTCTAGCCAAAGCTCTCTATTCAGCCAGGCCGGTCTTCTTCCCCACCGGCTCATCTTTCAGCACCTGGGGACAGCCTGCTCTTGTGCCTTTAGGAATTCCTCCTTAAAGCATGTCCAGCCTTCCTGGACTCCTTTGCCCTTTAGGGCTGCCTCCCAGGGGACTCTGTCGACCAGTCTCCTAAACAGGTCAAAGTCTGCCCTCCGGAAGTCTAAGGTGGCAGTTTTGCTGACCCCCCTCGCCGCTTCTCCAAGTATCAAAAGCTCTATCATTTTGTGATCACTCTGCCCAAGACGGCCTCCAACCATCACATGGCTCACAAGTCCTTCTCTGTTCTTGAACAAGAGGTCCAGCAGGGCACCTTCCCTCGTTGGTTCACTCACCAGCTGTGTCAGGAAGTTATCTGCCACACACTCCAGGAACCTTAGGAGGACTGTTTCCTCTCTGCTGTATTGTATTTCCAGCAGACATCCGGTAAGTTGAAGTCCCCCACAGGAACAAGAGCTAGCAATTGTGAGACTTCTCCGAGCTGCTTATAGAATAGTTCATCTGTCTCCTCATCCTGGCTGGGTGGTCTGTAACAGACTCCCACCACAATATCTGCCTTGTTGGCCTTCCCCCTGATTCTCACCCATAGACACTCCACCCTATCGTCACAATCATTAAGCTCTAAACTATCCAAACACTCCCTAACATACAGGGCTACCCCACCGCCTCTCCTGCCTTGCCTATCCCTCCTGAAGAGTTTATAGCCATATGCTAGCCTGTGCTTTGGGATTGGGTTTGATGTTTCCAGCACCCGTGAAAGCTGAGAGCCCTCATCATGAAGGCAGCAAAGCAAACAGGGCTGCTGCCAAGCACAGTCATCAGGGGATGCTGTACAAAACAGGGAACCTGAAATGCATTGTAGCCATCTTAAACATGGCATATTCTCAGTCACAAACAAGACCTAAACGTAACTGAGGCCTGAAGGGAGAATCAGCCCAGGTGTGAAGTTGGCTCCATTCCCCCTCTGCCGAATTTGACCAGTGCAAGGGGAATGTGGGCAAGCCAAACCTCCCCTGCAACAGCCAAGGTTCAGTCACTCGCTCGATGTGCTTAAGGCCTGTCCATTCACTCATTTGCTGGCAAATTGCTCCCAAATATCTGCCTACCTTGACTAATGCTGTCCTGCTTATCAGAAACGGGCTGTTTTCTAGCCTGGCACTAAGCCTAGCCTCTCCACACAGTCATGCACAGGCTCAGTCCTGCTTCCTGTCACATTTAACCTTCCCCATGCTGGAGAAATTTTGCAGCCCTCTACCGTCTGGGTAGAGACTTGCAGATAAGGAAATTTTATCAGCAATCCCTGTGGGTCTGCATTCAGCATTTTGTCAGTCTGGCCATTTATCATTAGCCCTTCTTTATTATCTGACACCCAATGGTAACTTTTCATAACTGCCCCAGTTGCAGACCTTTCCTCAAGTATGTTTCTAAGAGGTGTATCAAGCATTTCATTTCACCAACATGTTTGTGATCTCTAGTGTATGCTCTTGTTGACAAATTCTCTAATTGCCCAATTTCTATGGGGCACATAAAAGCCATTTCAGAAGGTATCCTCAATTTACTGCATTGACTTGTAGAGGCTAGAGAGAAAGCGGAGAGAAGCCTTTCACCCTCATAGCTCTATAGACAAGATCATCATGTTAACTCTGCATAGCTGGGGATAGGGCCAACTCTCTGAGATTAAGCATGCCCCATGTTTTCCCATGCCTCAAAGCATGAGGAAAAACAGATCCACTCCGTATGTGAAAGGGTATTTGAAAAAAACATTCAAGAGTGTGAACCGTTTCTGCAGGATCTTTGCTATATACCTAATATTAGTGTCTCGTTCACAAAGGGAAGGATAACACCCTTCAACACCACATCTTATAGGGTTGGGAGAAAATTTAGCTCAACTTTGAGCCCAGCTCTTGACTCATAAAGAACTGTATTTGCTTCACATCTAATTAATCTGCCTTTTTTCCCCTTCTAGACTGTTTTGCTGAGCTCACGTTAAGGTTTTCTGTTTCTACTATTATTTTATTATGAATATTATGTGAGGGATAAGTATGTACGTTGTGTTGCATGTGTATGACATAAGGCAATCTCTGCCCTGAGGTACTGGCAGTCTAATACAGAAACAGCTACTGTAGAATGTGAGGAATCTGATTTTTTTTTTAGATAAAAACCAATGTGGTTAATAAGGCATCTTGCTCAATTTTTGAAAAACTTAAATTGCCAAATTTATTTTGACAGTTTTAAAAATGAAATTGATAAAATTATGCTACGTGAGAACATTTATACTCAGAATCAATATGTATAGTAGTATGTTTCCGAGTGACTTCATAAGGCTGCAACTACTTTGTAGCAGATACTACAGTACCGCACAGCTGCTACACTGATTTCTCTCCTAAAGAACAGCATTGACAAGAAAATGGATGCTATTTGTGGTATTAAAAGAGCATATTGTGTACAGATATTTGTAAACAAAGTACGCTATTAAATTATTGCTTAGTATTTATTCAATTATTAAATACCTCTCAATTAGCATTTACTATTGGAACTTTAGTGCTGAAATGCTGTATTGGATAGGAGCAATGTGCAATTATGGTTTCCTCATAGTTGTCCGTAAGCTCTTTTCAGAGAATTAGCTCACTGCAGCTGTCCCCGCCAGCAACTGATTCCCTGAATATCTGTGGATTCATTGTGTCTACCACACAACCTCTCATTGCCCAGAGCTCTTTCTAGGCACTAATAACACCTTTCCAAAGCATTATTATGATGTTCCAGACCTGCTGCTTATGGTATTTTGAGCCTTCCCAAAAAGTCATGTTTTAAAGTTCACTCTTAGCGTGTTTTCTGGTGTTGTAATCAGAAAGGGGCTGTGTTTAAGGTTCAGGTATTAGCATAGTGGCTTGCTGATGTGAACGTGCCCACAGTGCTCATAGTGAAGTGATAGGATGTCACAGCACCATTTTTACTTTGAACACTACCGTGCCCACTTTTATGGACAGCAGATTGCTTTCTGACAGGGGGTACTGGCAGCCGCTGCCTCAGGTGGAAGCAAGATGCAACCAAACCTGCACGCAGGGAGACTCTCCAGAGCCTCCACATGGGCAGCTACTGACCCCCGCGTGGTAGGCCAGGGTCCTACTGAGAAAACTGTGTTGAATTTGAACTAGTTTGGCTTGCACGTGGAGTGATAAAGGACTTCCTTGGTTATTTCTAAAATGTGCTGCAATATATGATATGTATACATATCTCCAGCAAGTAAGAGGCTATTTAAGCTGATGGTAAGTGGGTAGAAAAGGTGCTGTACCATCTTTCTCTCCAACTTTGAGTCTCATCAGGTTTTTTTCTCCTCTACCTAGATAGTGGACTGGTGATGGAGCAGTTGTCTTCGATATATATAAAGGAAATTCTCTCCTATTTCATTTTCAACAATGCTGTCAATGTATTCTTAAAGTTTCTTCTATTTATGTAGCCCGTGATGGCTTTCTGTGCTGTCTCTGCCTTCTGTTCTTATCTGTTCCACCTTTTCTATGCATACTCTCTTGGCGCTTTGTAACCTGCAAACCTTCGTCATTTCTGTAGCTTTATGTATTATAAGCAATGGATTTGAATTAGGTACCTAGCCCACACAAACCTCATTCTACTGATGAAACATTCTATTTCACACTCTAGAAATAAAACACAGTAGAAGCATAGGATTTTGAGTGTAATCAGACTTATTATCTGGTTTGATCATTATTTTGTAGAGATTTGATTGCTATTTATGATCTATAATAGAGGCCATTATTTTATTACATGCTTTCTGGGTATGATTAAGTCACTTAAATGAAAGCTTTCTTTCAGTTTAAGTTAGTAAGAATAATACATTTCTGATTTCTTGTAAATAAATCTGAATTTCCACAAATCTGCATGCATTGTACTATGAAAGCTTTTTTTGTTAGAATATACAGATACAAGTAGATTAATAAAGTACTTTGTGCAAGATAAAAATGTTATTTTTATAGAGAAATTATTTTTGTTTTAAATTTTATGCATATTAACTCCAACGCTGTGATCCCATTATTCATATGACAGGCTTTGAGGGTGAAAGATGTAGTTCCTTATTGGATATGTAGCCCTTAACAGGAAAAGGAAAGCAGTATTACCCAACAAAGTTGTGTTTTAAAAATAAATTTAACACTGTTAACATTTACTTTGTTAAAAGTTATTCAGTGAGTGAGATGTGTAATTGTTCAACTGCATTACAGATTTATGAATTAGATTTTATTCACAAGTGTAGTTCCCCCAGATATTTTTCCTCAGGTTTCTTAAGGGCCTGTAATGGACTCTAGTAAGCCTTTAATGCTTCTGAGGAAAACTGAGCTAGGTCAGTATTACTCAGTCTTGAGTAATAAACCTGTAAAAAATGCCTAGTAGAGATATTTGCCACTCATCTTTTTAAATTGAGGACCTGGAAGGAGAACAAGGAGTAGATAGTGAATGAGTTGGGCAGCTCCTCCAAGGAGGCAAGAGATGCATATGTCTTGGGAGATCACATAAAGCTGAAATGCTGTATAAGGAGCATTGCTGAAACTAAAGCCAAGCAAGATAATTAGGATGAGAGAGTATAGTCCTGAACAGAGAGACTCTGGACCTGAGAAAGGTTGACATTGATTAGCAATATGTGTTGTGCTGGATAGCCTGGTCTCTTCATGCACTGCTAACACTTGGTGTGACCAGTCTGTCTGAGCAAAGAAGTTCATCCTACCTCTGTGCTATGGCTGCTCAAAAGCAGTTTAGCAACAGAAGTATACAAGTGATGGGTCTCTTGGCCAAACTATTTCATGGTCGACTCTCTATAAGACACTCAGACCCTTCCAACCCTCGTATGGACTGGGGACTCCAAAACACAGTGTACAGAAATAGCTTTCTCACCCACACCCCTGAACTTGTCCTAGTATATAAAAGAAAGGCTCCTTTGTTCATCAAGTCAGCATTGAATTTTTTCTACACTAGTACATAACTTCTCCGCTGTACTTATTTACATCAACATTTTGCACCATTTATATAATTTTTGTTCTCAAATAAAATATTCGTTATGGATGCCCATTACACGTAAAGCATGCAGGCCAAGTACAGCTGCACTACTAATAATATAAATGTTCACGTACACAGCAGGCAAAAATTTCATGAGATTAGGGAAGACTGGTTAAATACAAATCACATCTAGAAACAAACAAATAAATGAATCCGTAACATCCTGCAGAAGCTTTCAGAGTGGCGGGCTGGTTTGGCAGTAGCAAGCCAAAGTGCACAATGCACCTCAGAAAGGGCCATGAAATATCATATGGAGCGTGTTCACTGACCTGGTCCCATGCAGTGCTCCTGTGTGCCTACTCAGGACTATGCTGAAGGTGCTTCAGCAACATCGTGAACATCCTGGCTTTCAGACAGAGGTCAGTCACACCCCACCTAGGGTTTAGACGTGTTTCAGCTTTCCACTCAACAGCAAAAAGACTAATTTCTTAGAGGCTGCAGCTAGCATATGACTTTGTTAGCAATAGCAGTGGCATGAAGGCTCACCAAACATTACCAGAAGGAGTGAGAAGCAGAATAAGGAGAACGATCATACTACTTTTTTTGTGCTGAAAGCAGTTTTGGCAAGCTCTGTTTCTGACTGGTCTAGACTCATGAACATTTTTTTATGCTGATGAAAAAATATGGATCACTTTCCCATGGCAGAAATAAAAAAATGTCCTGGTTGGTTATGAACTCTAGGAGTGGGGAGAGAGACAGCAGGAGACCAAGAACGAGTGTTTTCCATCTGCCACCCGAATACTGTAGGGTAATGCTGTTGTATTGAAACTAGAGAGTTCACGTACCTTTCTTATGGTACTGTGTACCTCAGGAACCCTCACCTTTAGTAGTAAATGTGCTTGCTCTAAATTGTTCCTCAATAGACTGCTAACAGTCAGGGCTCACCAGTTTTCTGAATGGCTAGAATTTGTGTCTGTGACTGAAGACTTACTGGGAAAGGTATATGTAATGGGGGAATTCAGCTATATTACTGTGATATACAAATAGCTACTGTGTGGTTTGTTAGGGAAACCAAGGCAGGAGATGGCCGTATTTTTGCTATCCTAGGTTCAAAATGTTATCATTTCGCTCTAGGAAAAAAAAAAAAAATTGTTTGGGGAATCTTGTGATTCTACTGTTTGTTTTATTTTGTTTTTTTCTGACTGCAAGTGGTTGAGCTTGGAAATGTTCGGGTACCCTCATCCCCTTTTCCCAACTTTTCTTTGACTGAAGATTGACCCATCATTTCTGTGCAGCTACCATAATTGGCTCTATATTTATACTTCAAGTGAGCTTAGCAGACTCCTTTGTCTTAGAACACCATCCTAATATAAAGATTCAGTAACTCAACTACTAATTGCATAAATAATCTTTTTCAACAGAAAATGCCTTCTCATTTTTCTGTGGAAGCTGCTCATATCTGTCTTTTCTGTGTAACAACTTTTTCTTTACATGGTTTCTAGTCTCAAATTTTGACATCAGTCCTAGTTATGCAGCAAAATAGGTGGCTGAACCAGAGAGACATTTTTCCTGGACCTGCCTCAGAAAACAGCATGCAAGTTGAAATTTCATTTTTAAATTTAACTTCTCCCTCTTGGAACAAATTCACTAAAGTCAAAGTCTCACTTTTTATAGCTCAGTAACTGTTTCTGGATTTTCAAAGTCAATTCAGCTCTAAGCTGAAGTAATTATGGCACATCCTATAAACCGTAAGCACTGTAAACTCAGCATGGACTGCTATATCACCATCTTGAAAGTATATCAATCTCCTTTTACTCTAATTTGTTAGACACACTGTTTCTTTGGTTGCTTTTTCTTACTCTCACATTCATCTATTAAAAGAAATGAGAATGGGGCCTGTTCCCAATTCATAAAAAGGTAGGCCACTTTTGGAACCATGAAACTTAGAATTAAAATGGCTTTAGAATAAAAACGAATAAACTGTACATTTTTCTCCATGTTGTCCCTTCTGTTGGAAAGCAGTACACTATTACCTTAAGGCTATTATTAAATGAGACTGTATCTACTGCTATCAGAGGATCCATTGGCTGCACTAATTATCAAAGCCGTACTTACTCAATTCAACTTACTCCTGAATGCATAGAACCCATACAGTATGGATAGCTATTTTTTGTACGTGGCATCTCTAAGAAGTAGGCAAGGAAACCTTGGATGTTTCCTCTTTAAGGATTGGCAGATAATGAAAGAACAAACCACTTGCAATGCCTCATACCTGAACATTTCCTTGATGTTCGTAAGATTTACAGAGAAATTATTTTCCATTCTTTTTTTCTCATTTTTGCAAATGTGTGCTCATCCCAGTTTTGCCCAGGCCTGAATATGAAATGCCAGACTACCACAAGAAAGCCGAGGCATCACAATATTTTTCCAGCTCAACCAGCACCTGAAAGTCTCATGAGACAGCTTGCAGATTTCCAGCTCAAACTTGTAGAACCAAGATGTTTACATAATTTATGTAAGGTGGGGCTACATATACGTGGGATGGTTAGCTATAATAATAGCCAGATTTTCAAAGTTGCTTAGGACATGCAGCATTTGGGCCTTCAGACCCTTACAGAATGGTGATAAAATACTTGGTCCCAAATAACTGGGAGAAGGGGGAAATGACTTTTTATTACCTTTTTACTTGGTTCAAATGATTCTTTACTTTAGACCATAAGTGTCACTGCATATCATAATTATTACAACTTTATTTAGCATTTCTAGATGGTAGCCATTTAAGGCTTCAAAACAGCTAGAAAAATAGTTAGCTTCAGGGAGTACTCAAGTATTCACATCAGAGTGTTTGAGTGACTCTAATATGACATCTATAGGTGTGACACAGGAATAAAAACTGACCCTCACCTTCATAAGGAATGACAGAATTCTGGTTCCACTAGTGTATAAACTGGGTCACTGACTGAGAAAATGAACGAGACCTTGATGGGTGCTACCAAAAGTTCCTTTGCTGTTAAACATTTATGGCTTATCATATGTCCTTTTATTTTCTGTTTCAGGCTGTTCTGAACATGAGGAACAGCTTCGTAAAGCTCAGTAGCTTCAAAGAAAAAGGATATCAACGCGAAAGATCTCCACATTGAAATATCTTTGATGACAGAAAAAAAAAAAGATAATATTGCCAGGACCACTGTCCATAAGGAGATAGGTGCAATAAGCGTGCTGTTTGCACTTTGATCTTGAATGAAAGGTCATTAAAAAACCCTCACTGACTGTGGATAGCAGACTCCAGGAGCAATGACATGTATTCCAGTCTTAAAATACTGCAAGATGGAACAAACTTAAGGGCTGCCACATATGATAGGGTGCTTCAGGAAACTTTAAAAGATACGGGTCTTGGAAACCCAAAAGAAGACGATCAGTGAGCTTACGAAGGACACTTTTTTTTTAGGAAAAACCATATACCATTGCTTTCTAAAATACTTGCTGACCACAAAACAACGTGATTTCTTGTTACTAATAGATGAAGTTACCTGTAAGAACCTATTCCTTCCCATACTAAAATGTAGCAGAATGCAAGAGGCATTTCTGAGGCTGATTTCCCCACCACAGCACCAGTATATTTTAAAAAGAGGCAAAGTGCACTTTATGAGGAAATGAGAGAGGGCCCAAAATGCCTTTTAATTTATTTTTATAATAAATATCATTAAACAGAATTTTGAAGCCATATATTTTTATTTTGTATGTAATGCTCGTAATGTAAAAAGGAGCCATTTCATTAAAAGGTTGAAATAAGCAGTTGCTAACAATGAAGTCACTATTTTATTGAAACCTGGTAAACTTTCCTGGATAATTTGGGATTTTTTTAACATTTTTCTGGGCTGAAAAGAAAAAAAGGGAACCTTAAGTTTGGCAGAAATGAAAAATTATTTCTGTGGCAGCTTCATTTGGACGTGGAAAACCTGTTTCAAACCATTCATGGCTCCACCTCTCAAACTATTTATTGTGTACTATAAATTACATATAACATATAACATAAAAATTAAATAGAATTGTTCTGGAACCATAGATACAGATTGAGAGTTAATTAAATGAATGTGTGGGGAAAAATCTGTGTGAGATACAGGACTAGGGGTTCCCTGCTGTACCTATTTAATGAAGTCTCATCCATCTGATGGCTCCTGGACCCACTCTTCAACACTTCCACAAAAACGTCACATTCTTTATGGGGGAAAAGTGTGGAATGTGCCTTACCCACATCAAGTACACCATTTTACAATTCCAATCCAATTAATTAAGCCTCTATTCTTCATGCATGAGTGGCCGTCTCTCAGTTACACACCCAAGGCAAAGCTCCAAGGGGGCCAGCCAGCCAAAAAAAGAAGGTACACTCCCAGCTCTCATTTACTTAAATAAATATTTTTGGTAGAAACAAAATGTTTAAAATGACTTCAAATAAAAGTGTGTATATTTCTCCAGGGCCAGAGCATCAATAACTCATATCTCAGGAAAATGAGCTTTTATTATTTTTATTTTTAATGCAGAGTCATAATTAAAGCAGGGAGGAGAGGACAGCCTCCTCTGTGAATGAGAAAATTAGACCCAGTGTAGTGAGATGGGAGGGTAGAAGGAGACTTCTGATGCGTGATTAAATGAGGAGGCAGTATGGTGAGGGCAGATGAGACACAGCACAGTGGGAGTATGGAAAGCATGGTGAAAGAAATAAACAGAAGACAAGATGTTAAAGTACCATAACCTGACTGCACTCCTGAAGAGTTAAAAATGAACTGATCATCTGTCAGGAAACCACACGGGGGGGGGAGATCTGATTCCAGTCCCACCTCCCTGGGTATGTTGCTCTTATCTGATTAAGGGAGAAGAGTAACTATTTTCTTCCTAGTGCACAGCATTGCACTGTTATTTTTAGCACTCGGTTTCTAAGTATGTTTCCTATAGATCATCTGTCATTTCAGTGTTAGAAACAATCATGCTATTTTTTCCGTAATTATATAGAGTCTCTTCATTTACGCACGTGTCGGTTATTTTACTCATACTGATCAAAACCTCAATCAAATTCACTGTATTGTCTGGACACCTGAGATCCAGCTCAGGTAAGCACATGCTCAGGTTCTCTTTTACTGCAACCTCACCCCAGAATAAAAGTGCACATTACAAATAGCAACATGTATGAAAAGCTATGCGTGCTGCCTCAGTATAACCTGTGTGTCAATGTGAGGTCACAGACAGGGACGACCTCTTCCAAAATTAGCCATAGTAGTAGAAAACGTTGCAGGTCCCTCTTGTTAGTGCCCGCCAAATGGCATTACTCTCTATGGGAAGAATCATGTTAGTGCTGCCCAAAGGCAGTGGCTGTCATTGTGAATAGTCAATCATTTTAGTAAAAAAACTCATCGTAGCCATTCTTGGCTTGTCAGAGGAATTTGGGGTGGGGGTTGGAACTGGCAGGCCTTGCTGGTACTGTAGCATCAGCTCTCCCATCCTTTCCCCAGTGATGGTTTCTGTGCCAGTATGCACAAAATGCCAGTGCAAGTATGTCCTTGACAGGTGCTATTAGGCCAGAAGATTGTTTCACCTGTTGCAATTACACCTTGGAACTTTTTTACACTTTTCTGCAGAGGTGAGATTTCCCAAATGAAATTATATTTTCCAACTGGATTGCAAATTTGAGGCATTTCAGCCATTTACATATCCCTTCAATCTGTCATCACTGATGCTAGAAGGGAAAAATCTGAAACAGAAAGGGAAAGCTGACAAGTCCTAGAATTAAAAAGTTATTGATTAAGCCATTTGACTTGTTCTTTCATTCCAGTATTGTACTCCAGGAAACAAATGTTTAATTTATTTTGGATAAAGGGATTCAATCTGTGATAATGCCATGAAAATATAATATCCTTACAAACTCAGATTTCTCATAGGAAAATGTTAATGAGTCTTTTCTATTACACTAAAAATACTGTGTAACAGAGCTGGTTGAATATTGCCCAAACAATGTTTCTGAACATTTGTCAGAATTGTTGCTTGGTTCAAGAAAATTCATATCCCATTGTACTCACTATTTGCCAACATTTACATGAACAGTTTTTGTTTAGGTAGAGGTTGGTTTGTTCCCTAAGATGTTTCAGTTCATTCAAAACCAGAGAACAGATAGAGTATCAAGTGATTAAATGACCAACCACAATCATCACTGCTAATAATAAATGTTTTACTTTGCAAGCAGCCTATAAGATCAAAATTGTTCATTAAAAATGCAAACATACTTGATATTATGCAAAGTCTAGTTTAGGTATTATTCATCTGCAGAAAAAGGATCAATGCCTGATTGTCAAATGCAATTATTAAACATATTGCCAGAATTCAGACTTGGTCCGCAAATATTCATTAAAGGGAAAAAAATTCAAAACGTTATCACAGTTCCTTCACTGCAATTGATTAAACAGCATGCATTGTTTAATAGCATAAAATAATTTTTTTTCTCACTCCAAAGTGTTTTTTTTTTTTCAAAATACAAGGAAATATAAATAATTAAGTCTTTATCTTTGTTTTGATGCATTGGCAACATTACGGTCCTAATCAGAGTACTCAATCAGAACTGGGCCTTCTTTGCACATAGTGCTAGTAAAAGACATTTATTGCCACAAAGTACATAACCTAAAGTTATTTCAACAAAATAAATGCCTTTGAAATTGTGAGAACATAGTTCATCAGCTCTTCCCTACATTATATAGTACAGTTCACTAGCAAGCACTGCGTTCTCTCTAAATATTAAAATTTGACATATTATAATTTCATAATTAGGGCTTTATTTGGGCTGGAGGAATTGCTGGTTTTTTTAAATTCTCGTCACGTCCTTCAAAAATATTTTTATTTTGTTTTTTAAAGAAAGTCATTAGTACTGGGAAAAAAACCTCTAAAATGTGAAATTAATGTTGCCAATGCAGTAAGTTATACCTGAGTCTGTAAAGAGCCTGTAACTATAACACCGAAAGGTGGGATTTGCAAAATTTGTTGTAACATATAAGATTAGTTCAGATACCCCATGATAATCTGAAAAATGTAAATGATAGCTTTTGTAACTATTTTATTACCCCTAAAACTGAGAAGAAATGAAAAGGTCAGTAAAATATCAGTGGTCTCACACAAGATGGTTTTAAAAATAACATCACTGATTTCAATAGGCAGTTGGCTCACCCCAAGTTCTAGGATTTAGCCATGGAGCTCCTCTCCACATACACCAGGTAAGTTACCTCACTCCCTCTGGCCCATGATAAGACTCCCCTAGCGAAGGATGTTTTGGTGTTCATCTGACTGAATAGGCATTAGCTGTCAGAGAACAAAGGCAGGCAAGACCAGTAGAAAGCAATCAGTACACGTAATGTCATTCTGCTCTGAAGCGCCCTAGCAGCCTCTTCGGGGAAAGAGCCGCTGAGTCACATACGGCACAGCTTTAGTGAGCTCACAGTTCATGATTGACTTTGGACTGGTCATTGCTCTCAGCCCAGATTTGTCATAGCCACTCTCCTGTTAGTTTGCAACGAGGAGGCATCAAACCCATTTCTCTCCCATTCTGCTCTAGAAAGTGAAATGGAAAAAAAATTTTCCATATCACAGCAACTTCATTCTCAAGAGCAACATATCTGGACAAACTCAACTGTAGGACTGAATGAAAATTCTGGATTGAAATAGCGATTTTGGGTGAAGTTGCAGCTAGGGGCCGATATAAACTTTACGATAGTTGCCCATGCACTCAACTGAAATTCTAAATATAAACCACCTTGAACTCTGGGACAGTTCAACTTTGTTTTTCTGTGCCTTTCCAGTGAACCCAACACCAGCTTTAAGTTTCTTATGACTTTTAGATTTGGTTATAAACATTTTCACTATTCTCCTCATGCATTATTTCATTTACTGTGAACTTAGTAATTAATTGTTGGGGGTTTTTAGTAACTGTGTTGGGGATTTCTTGTAAAGCTTTTTGGCTGTGTTTGTTTTTAGAGCCCATAAATCTTATTGTATTTTATAAGACAACAGATTACTCAGACTAAGATATTTAGTAATATGTTGAACTGTGTTGGTGTTTTGTTTTGTTTTATTTCTTAAAGAACTGTCATAAAGGCTGTAGGTATTTAGTGACATTAATTAAGAAGCATAATACTCAGCAGATTAAACCAGTAGTTTCCTTTACCTACAATCATCCAAAGCATATTCTTATTCCTTTCCTTCTTTCTCACTGATAGCCTCCTAATATTGTCAGGATTGATGTCATCATTTATCGACTCCAGAAGGATATATTCCCTGGAAACTAATTAGTTGGGGAGGAGAGTGGGGAGGGTAAGCCCAATCTATTTTAGTGATTTTGGTTTTTTCCTAAAAAATAGTATTTTTCATGAAATAGTGGTTCCTAATATAGTATATTTCTTTATACTAGTAGTTTTCTCACTGTTGACTCGTCCTCCATTCATTCTCCTTCCCCCCTGTAGCAAAATAAGAAAAACAGATTACTGTAAATTTTGGCACAGAAAGGTATTTGCATCATTTTCTTAGAAGTCACGTGCTTTGGATTTCCTCTTGTTTATGATATATTGAAATGTCTTCCAGATGTTTTTAATTATAAAAAAAAGTTTTCAGGAAAGCAAAGTAATCCATAATAAAATTTCCTCTACATTTTTTAAAATAGCCAATAAATTAGTGTACTGTAGCTTATCAAACTGCCACATAATTCTACATTTGACCCCGGTGCAGCAAGGTCTGGCATTTCCTTAGACCGCTAGTTTGGTCAGAGGCAAAGCAGGCTTCCCCAGGCATACTTTCAGTTCCTCTTCCAAGGGAGAGCGTTCCCTTCCTGGGGCCAAGCCAGCAGCGCGAGCGCTCATTGGTGCGAGAGGCTCTGACTTCCTACACAAACGTAACCACCTCTGCTGCACCGGCTCGGAAGAAGCAGCTTTGTGACATGGGGTGTGCCAAAGTTTGGATTCAGGACAGAGAGAAAGAGAAAATATTTTAGCAGCTGGTATGTGATGCTGATGCTGTGCTGCATGAGGAGACTTTAATTTATAAATTTTAGGCAGGTGCCCAGCTGGCTGTGGTAGAATCTGGAAGAAAACACAATAAAAATAAGAAGATCAGTTCAATTTTCAGAGACATATATATGGGTGGGGGAAGGCTTTAATCATAAAAGACATTTTCAAATGGTCAAAGAACTAGACAAGGACAATGGCTATGAATCCTTAAAAATCTTCCCTGAATCTACCTCCTTTATTCATTCAGCTAACTGTTCATCCTAATGACACACCTGATGAGGGTACTTACTCTAAGCCTGTATTTATACCAGGAGTTCAGGTAGGCAGGGTAATAGGAAATAGAAACCAACTCTGCCATTTCTGTGATTTTTCAAGCTGTGTGTATATGCGTGTGTGGTGGTTTTCCTTCCCAGAAATTTGTTACTAGAAAAAATCAAGATCTGAAAGAAAGGTATAGCTTAGCAAACATCTTGGTGAAAGAGTTATTAGGCATTGAGTGAGACTTGCTGTTGGTTCATGGGTTTAGTGGCCTGCATGGATCTTTCAATTTATCCGCCCCAAAGATCTCTCTCTGGGAAAGAAGGACTTCAAGCCAGTGTCCTGAAAGACAGGAATACGAAAAAGTAAGTATGTGCATTTGGTACTAGCCAGGTATCGGGATTTTGTGGCAGTCTGAGGCGAATTTGAGGCATTAGGTCAAACTGTATGATGTTAGGAACTCTAAAAACAGGAAAGCATACAGGATCCTAATGGACTAGGTCCTCCTGCTTGTCAGAATCAGTTCTCTTCCAGAGGTGGGAAGGGAAGGAATCACACCAAAAAAGAGCTCTGTAGGATATTTTGGGTTTTTTCCAGAGTATCTAAACACAGCAGGACTTCTAATAAAAGCAAATTACTGTTAATGTAGCTATCCCAAATTCTCAGGTGGTATAAATGTTGTCTGAATGGTGAAAGTGAGCTCTGTTGGCTTGTACCACTCGAGACTCTTGCCTTTTCTCATTAATTTGCCTTGAGTACTATTTCATCAGCTAGATTTGCAAAGAACAGTTAACAACCATGCAAAACTCCAAGCCTTTTTTGCATTAAGAGGGTAAAAGCAAAGATTTCACCTAGCTGTTGAATCTATTTGTATTTATTGCAAAAGCAGCACAGCACAGAATTTGGACCCAATTTTAGCAGAGAGGAGACAGAACGCTAAGAAACAGATGTAAGACAAATGTCCCTTTTACGCCTCTTAACAACAGTAATGAGGGTAGTCTTGCCATCAAAATAGAAAATTATAATCAGTGATAAACAAGCTGAATTTTTTAAAAGGCTCATGGAAGTAAATTACATGCGATTTAGAGCTGATCTGGGTAAGGATGGTGGCAGGATATGAGAAGGAAGGAGGAAACTGCTGTCCTCATTACAGCAGCCAGCATGGCTGAGAACTTTGACCAAATTTTGAAAAGAACATAAAATACTAATGCTGCCACTCCCCCAAAACTTCCCCCACAAAATGCCCCCAGGTTTTGAGATGCCAGAATCCACTGGTCCCCATTCTTAGAGTACTTTAAGAACTATAGATCCAGTTATTTCTTGACAAGAGTTGTGAAGCACCACCGATGTTGGCTGGTCATGCGTTCCTCCGCTGCCTGCACTCCATCAGTGCTGTTGTCCGTACTCAGGCAAAGCTGCCACTGAGACCAGGGGAAGTGTAGGTTTGATTTAGGCTGAGATGAAGGGTATTGCTTACCCAAGAACATCTCATCTGCTGCAGTAGGTTTCTGTGGTATTTGTCTTTATCTCATTTTTTAATGTTAAGGTGGGAAAACCTCTTGCCCTTCTGATGCAGTGGTAATGAGGACAGCGGTGAAGTGAGATGAACCACCTCTTTGGAAAACAATTTATTATTAAATGTTTGACTGCAGTTGTTTATTCTTTGCTGGACACTGGTAGTACCTGTAGTGCTACAGAGACAGATGAGTTACTGGGGAGTCAATATAAAGCTGAGTCTCTTCACTCCTAAATATTTCCCATGTGGAGTGTGAGGGGATTACAGTGCTAAGGAGAATTTTCATGGGAGACAGAGCAACCTCAGTGGTCAAAGTCTGATCACTGCTCTTGCTGTTACCGGCACTGGTAACAGCAAGAGCTGAGGAGAATGGAGCTAGGAAAAAACAACCAAAGCAGAGGATACACACAATTCAACCAACCTTCTGTTAAATTAACCTGCTGTTACCTAATCCTATCTTATGATGAAAAGCTGCAAGCTGGTGCAAGTAGTGCCCAGTCCTTGTGTGTTCGAACCAGCAGAGAGTAGCAGTGCTGATTTAAAAAAATCATGAGATTTTGCTTAGATTCCTTTTATTCCACCACTCTTCTCTTGCCCTAGAGTCGAGCTTGATCCTGCTCCCAAAGGGGTGCCCTGCAGCCGTGGGCTGTCGCTGGCTGGAGGCTGCAGGCACTGGCTGTGGGGCAGTGGCAGAGCTGCCCCGCTCAGGGGAAGTGGTGGGCAATGCTCTGCCAAGTGACAGTGGGTCCTTTTGAGTCTGTGAAGTGTCAGCAGTGTTTTTCTTAGGCAGTGGCTGCCCTCTAAACACAATTTCAGGGGCAGAGACAGGCAGTTGTGCTCCATCTACGAGTGTACAAACTCGTCCTTCCACAGACCGCTGCACCAGCAGCCCGAGGCCTTGGTCCCAAGCAGAGGAACCAAGCTGAGGTGTTTCACAGAGAAACCTGAGGAACTTATGAGAGAAAAGGTGAGCTACAGGTAACAAAGAAGGTGTAGCTTTATCTGGAAAAAGGATTTAAAGTGCTTCCCGATATTTTTGTTGAACTAAAACTGTACAAGACATGCCGTAAATGTCAGGGAAAGAGACCAGGGGAGGATTACACAGTTCTCAAAATGGCGGCAGTTTCTGACCTTTAGCACTTGCAAGGGGCTTACTGAGAGCGGTGAGGGAAGCAGAAGCAGTGCTGGTATCCCAGTCTCTGGAGGTGTTACACTGGATCTAAAACACCTGAGAACTGGCTTTTATTTTCACATTTCATTTGATCTTCACAGCTGCAAAAGGCTCAAGAGCAAAGAAGAAACGGGCCCAAGGTCTTCAGGCAGCTGTGTTTGTGGGAGTGCAGTTAGGTGCCTGCTCCTCAGCCTACCTGTGGGAATAGGGCTGGGGAGGAACTTGTGGGATATTTGCTGGCTGGCTCGTCCATCAGGGAATATTTATTTGTTCATTAATTTATTTTATGAAGATTGTACAGGCTACACAGTGCAGTTCCTCACTGATCAGTCTTTGTTCAGAGTTTACAAACCATGACTTGATGGGAAGTGCAACACTCTAGTCCACCTCCTGCTCTTGCAGCTAGTGGTGTACGGCAGGTTACTAGGGGAGAGACTGTAAAACCAAGTCACAATACCATGCCTTTGTAGAGACTATTATTCCACTTTTTTTTTTAATTTAAAAGTTTTTAAAGCATATAAACAAGACTCTGATATCCCCATTGCACTGGACTAGAAAAACAATTGTGTTAAGGAGACTATCCATGCAAAATTAGGAAATAGAATGCTGGCATAGCTTTGTGTTACATTAAATTTCTTTTAAATAAAAAGGAAGCAAGGAAGCATACAAGAGGTGGAAGCAGGGTCTGGTCACCCAGGAGGACTTCAGGGACACTGTCTGAGTGTGCAGGGATGGAGTGAGGAAAGCCAAAGCCCTTGGGCACTTGGATCTGGTAAAGGGTGACAAGAAAGGCTCCTGCAGGTACATCGGCAGGACAAGGAAGGCCACGGAAAATGTGGGCCCACTGCTGATGGGGGTAGTGAAGAATACAGAGCCAGACTCTTCTCAGAAGCGCCCAGTCAAAGGACAAGTGGCAATGGGTACAAACTGAAATACAGGAAATTCCACTTAAACGTAAGAAAAAATGTTTCTAATTGTAAGGGTGATCAAACACTGGAACAGATTGCTCAGAAAGGTTGTGGAGTCTCTGTCCTTGGAGATTTTCAAAACTGGACTGGACATGGCCCTGAGCAACCTGTTCTTGCTGACCCTACTTTCAGCAGGGGTTTGGACTAGGCAGTCTCCAGAGGTGCCTTCCAGCCTCAACTATTCTGTGATTCTGTGAAATTCTGTAATTTGCAATTTAAACCAATAGCTGTGCTAACAATCTGGACTAAATTAATCTCTCTGTAAATCAATTGAATATTTGTTATCAAAACTCTGTCAACTTAATTTAACCTAAACCTAAGTGTTCTATAAAAGCTTTTATTGAATCAGAGGCCAGCAGAAATATGTGCAGCTTTTGATTCCAGTGAAATCAAGCTGTGGGTTTTTTTAACAAATAAATAGTCTTTTCTGAAAGTGAAACTGGCTGGAAGCAAAAGTGAAACTTGCTTTATTGCTTTTCGTTGTTCAAACTGAGAGAAACAGCAAAAGTAAATGGAGGTCATAGGTAGTGCTAAGTAAACTGAATTAAAAATATGAATTTATTTACGATAGCAATGCCACTTTTAGTAGTACAGTGAAGAAATTAGAGTGTTTACTGATACCCTTATTACATTGACAGAGCCCTTCTGATCTTTTGTTTGAGCTTTCTGTAGCTCTTCCTCTTTTCTCTGACCCAGCTCAAGTGCTTCATGGTTGTAAATACCTGTAAGATGCAAGTTGCTATAATTTGTATGTGACTGTAAGAGGTAGACTAGTGTAAATTACGCTAAGAAAGTGAGTAATGTACTCTGGAATGAGTGCAGCCCACTGCTGTCATTGGCTCCAGGAGGAGGGATGCCCAGTTGTGCCTGTGCGTGCCAAGAAAGGTGAAGGCTGAGTTAAAGCAGATCAGGCCTGCTTTATTTTACACCCTCCTGTTAGCTGTTTTGCTGATAATTCTGCCTGATCCTAAAGTCCATTCTGTTCTTGGGATGCGGACTTGCACACATCTCTTTTGCCACTTATACACACGAATAGCCACCATGTTACTTGCATTCCTGCATGCTGCCTGAAACTACAGCTGCTGACCGAAAGCTGCATGTGGTTGACTGTGACTCCTGGGAACCAGTATACCTGTTATGCCACCCCTTGATCTGGTTGGGCTCACCTTAAGTAGCACATTATGCAATGTGGATTAAAATAATGTATATTGCATAGACTAGTTGGTACTACATGGGACTTAGAGAGAATACTGTCCATGAGGCATCTCCCTAGCTGGGTGTGGATAGCTGACAGCATTTTTTCATCACTCCTAAACTAAAATAGAAAAGGTCTGTGACCCCCTTCATTCCTTAAGCAGTGTACAGGAGTTTGTGGCTATTTAATTCCTTCTGTTGTAGGCTTTCTCCATGCTGGTTATGTATGACCTATAGATATTGCCTCATATACCTGCTATGTGGACTCCCTCCTCCTTCCCTTGGCAGTAATGCTGATACTTGGCAGGAACAAGGACCTTTTCTTGCCCCTCTTATTATGAGTGAACTTCCAGTACATAAACAGATTCTTTTAAAACTAATTTAATATGCACAGTTTTATCTTATTTATTTTGTCTTTATTCCAGCTCCATCTTGAAATGACTCACTGTAAAAGATTTATTTAAATTTTTGAAGTTCCTTTTTAGTGCAAACTCTGATTGAGCCTCTAGTGGTGCAAGATACTGTAACCCAATAATACTAAAGTCTTCTTTTCTTAATTCTTAAATGTTTCCCTTCCTCCTTCCCTTGTGGAATAGGTGAGAAAAGCAATTGCCTCCACTGCTTAATGCATCACAACTCAAAAACTCACTCCATCCATGTAATTTTGAATCCCAGCCCAGCTGGTGTTTCCTAGATTTCAGGCTCTGAATATGAGTTCAGCACTTTTAAATGAATCACTCTGAACAGTACTTCTGTCAAAGAGTCTTTTTTTTTTTTTTTGCCTGGAAAGTTTTCCTGATTTTTCAGATGCAGACCCAAAAAAAGAACATTCTCATAAACGTACCAAATGCAGAGAAAAATATTAAAATTTTCTGGATTTTTCCTGTTTCTTCAAATTGCTTCTTCTCTTTCTATTGTCTTTTAGTGCAACAAAGATGTGTGGGATGTGCTACCTTTGCACGTAACTGGCCTTGTTCTTACTTAGTTGTGAAGTGATTTCATCGAGATTAAAATGGACACTTTCGTGTTTTTGCAAAGTCCTGTCTCTTGAGGAGCACTTTTTACCTCATATTATGAGGAGTTAGTGGGGTAAGGATTCTCCTTTTCATCTGCTGGCTGTGTACAGTTCTCTTCAAAAACAAGTTCATGGAGAATGTCCCAGCTCTCACCAGGAAGTTTAATAATCTGCCTGCTTATGAAAACATATTATCTACTCTGAAAACAGAAACAATGAAAATGTATAATGAACTGGTATACATTTTCAGTTTTGATCATTAGCACACAGCCCTGGTATTCATTCTTAGTTTCTTATTGATGCTAGTTGGATTGATTAAGTAGGGTGTAAAGGAAATCACGTAGTTTTCTTTTTTAACTTTTTCCCCAAGGATGTTTATTGAGTGCCATGCTGCTTCCTTCCATAGAGGCAAATGGAGTCTCTAAGGTGCTGATTTCTTTGTTGAACTCTGAGTGGGAGACATGCTTTTCTGGTTAGTCTGGGTAAGGTTTGTTGCAATTTAATGCAGACAGTTAAACACAAAAGTACCAAGGGAGGTTTCTGAAAAAATCTTGCCTATATTTATAATGATTACAAATAAATAATGTCAAAATAAATATGGGAAGTATCATCTACTTCTAATATTTTATTCATAGTAGTAGTCACATCTTAAAAAGATAAAAAATACAGACAACAATTTTGCAGTCAGTTCAGGGTATCTCCTTACTTGCATTGAGTTGGCTGAAAATGAGTATAATTTCAAGGAAAATTCTTAACTTTAAATTTTCATTTTGAAGCATATAGAATAGCTTCTCTTTCTTAAAAACAGTGTACACTTTGAAATAAATTTGACATATTAAAAATATTTTTGGAAAGAGTTCACTCTTTTCTTTTAAGACATAACCATTTTTTATAACCCTTTGGATAATGTTTTCAGTAAAGTATTTAAATGAGCCACTGATTGACAGATATCTGATGTTAAATGTGGGGATTTTGTTTAGGTTTTTTGCAAAGCTGAACCTCCTGTGGAGAAAAAGGGTCTGACAAAGAAACAGTGAAAATGAAACCCAACAGGAACAAAAAAAAGAACAATTTGAAAAATCGTCAACCCTCTTTATTCACAAACAGTGAGTTCCTGAACCAGAGCTGTTTGATACTCCTCATTTCTGGAAGAAGGAGCGTGGAAAAGAAAGACAGGCCTGTAGTCTTTCCTGCCTTTCCAGATGCAATAGGGATGTTGCCACCCTACTCCAGTATGGTGACTGAGCTGCTCAGATGAGAACCCTTGACCTGTATTCCTCAAAAAGTGAACTGGACTATCTTAGTTGATTTAAATAATACTGTCATTGTAAGTAGGGTTCATTTTCACTAAAACAGGTGAGGGCATAAACAAGCAGTCTTAGCTAACACATTTGAGATAACCCCCAGGAATGAGGCAATGACAAGCTGCTGATACTAGTAGCCTTTTCAGCTAGCAGAGCTGTGAGTGGAGGAGGATCTGTGAACACAATGTACTTGGTCCACTATGAAAGGCAAGCGATTGAGGAAGGGCTTAAGATGAGCCATATTAGACCCAAAACCTCATCTAGCCCTGTATCCTTGTCCCAGGTGTGGTCAAAAGTTGAAGAATGTAGATAATCCACTCTGGAATACTCTTCCAAACACAAACAGGCTGTCCTGGCCTTGCTGAGCCAGAAGTGGAGTTTTTCTACTTGGTAGAGCTCCACAAGTTTTTTCTCTAAGAATCCAGTCACTTACTGAACTTGTGCAAACTTTTCCATTCACAGTGACACCTTTCTTCAAGGTGTTCCACAGCTTGGCCATACATTGCATTGTTTTGAGTGTGGTATCTGCTGGTGTTGTTTGATGCTTCTGAGCTCTCATATTGGAAGAAGCAATGAATGGATCCCCATTTACCCTTGCCGCACCACTTATGATTTAATAGATCTCTGTCATATCCTCCCTCTGGCATGTCTTCCGTACTGGAGGATCCCAGTACATTTGATTGTTTCCTGTCCAGCAGTCATTCTGCAGCTTTTATTATCCTTGCCACTTGTCTCCAAGCTTTTTCTATTTCCATTATATCCATTTTAGTAGTGGAATCAGAACCAGATACAGAGGCTCCATGGATTTATGCACTGATGCAATCATCCTCTCTATTTCTTTCACAGTGATTCCTAACATTTAATTTGCTGTTTTTTTCTGACAACTTGGTTCTGTGAGCTGAGGTTTTCATTATCTGTTATACTATCTGTATTACTTGTCTGGCTATTACATTACCTATACTATGCTATCCAGATCTTCTTCTTGACGTAGTAATGAGCTTGGAGCCCATCATTTTATAAGTAAAGTCAGAATTGTTGATTCCAGTATGTGTCACTTTACATTTACTTACATTAAATTTCATTGATCATTTTGTCACCCAGTGATTCGTCTCATAAAATCCTTTTGCATTTCTTTACAGTCAGCCCTTGTCCTTGCTACCTTAGTCATCTTTCCAGCCTCTGGATAAAGCATCTGAATCACCAACCTTACTTCTGGAGCCCCTTTAAAAGCAGGTTTCCTAAAAGCTCCTGCTGGATGATGCTGACTGATGCTGAAAGTGTAAGTTCCAGGCAGCAAGGCGAAAAGGAGGCATTGAAGGCAGGTTCCCGAAGGTGGAAAGCTGATGTACTTCTGCACTGTGCAGTTTTAATAATTGATAGAAGTAGTTAAAACAGAGCTCTTGAATCACTGTGCAGGGTGCTGAAGAATATTTTTCCCCAGTTGGGCCCCTTGCCATATGTACAGTATTATTACTGTAACTGTATTGTACCATATAAATGAATGATTTATGTAGTGATTTATCCACTCTACCATGACTATGTGACCCATCTCTATTACTAGATCATATTCAAACCTTTACAGTGGCAATATATGCAGCTTTGTATTCCAGAGCATTACCTGCTCTTTAAGCAATAAGACCCGATAGGGCGTGCATTATTGGCCGCTAGAGCATGCCTCTGTGTGTTCATTAAGCACAAGTCTGGAGACTGCAGTCTGGGGCTGCATCCACAGAAGAAGCAGGTTTCAGGCTGGCCATACAGTCCCAAAACTGTTTTCCTGGGATGAGAGTGAACATTTGTAAATTTTATGAGATCAAAAAGCAGTTTGTTTTGCTTTTGCTCAAACTGTTCCTAGATAAAGAAAAATAGAGGGTGGGAAGAGACAGTCAAGTGACAGTCATTTCTCATCCAGATTTTAACTAATGGTTCAGATATTTTTGACTGGTGTTGCTCTAGTGGGTTCTTCTGCCATTGTGGCTGGTGCTGCTATGAAATCCTTTACTCTTTTCCTTTTGATTCCGAGTCAGTTCCTTTCCCTCTCAGGTTGGCTTATCTGGCAAGTGAGCAGACACTTTGATCTTTTGTTTTATGATGGAAGAGCTGTGGGACAAAAAGCAATGGATGGAAGTTGTGTTTTTAAATGATCACCAGACTAAAATTAAAGCTGCTGTTGTCTGTGACCTACCTGATGTCCCTGTGCCTTCGGAGGCATTGTGGCATTGAACTATGCAGATGTGATCTTCCACAGGAAGTTGCGTCTTGGGGCTTAGGCTTCATTATGGGATGATTTGAGGAAACTCGCCCTTAGGTGGCAAGAAGTAGGTACCTACACTGTGACTGATAGAAAATCCATTCTGTCCGTTTGGCAGTTCAACAATGCATTCACAATGGGGAGGAAGAAGTAGATCCTGAGTGTTTACTACTCCCAGTATATTCTTTTGAATACAAAGGGAAAGATCAAAGCAACCCAGCTGCCAATGAAATGAGATAAAAGTAGTAATTCGTCTGACAGACTTCTCAATGTGTTCCTCCAGACTTTTTATTTCATCAGTGATTTAGCCCTGACTAACATTTATTTCCCATGAAGCTTTTCCAAGGGCTGGACTTTATTTCCTCATTCAGCCTCTTTTTCTTAAAAGAGATATCGGACACATAAGTGCATCTGATACATTCTTTGTAACAAACTGGGAAAGATCCAAAATGTCCAGCTGCCAGGAGAAGTCTGCTGGAAGGGCAGTTAGCCACAATGCCACATGTATAACCCCAGGGGAAAGGTTTGGAGCACAGTGAGTAGCCAGAGAAAGACACAAGGGTGGTCTGGGCAGCATAACAGAGCATCCTTCACAGGAATTACAGCTTAAGTCACATTTCTGTTTGTATTCATTGTTCAAAATTGCATTAATACTATGAAATAAAATAGTGTCCTCTGTATAACAGAGTCCCTGACTCTGCTTACCAAATTGAGGAGGAAAAATCCTGGCAGAGGGAGAACCTCCATCCTGTCCGGTGTTAGCAGGGATCAACTTTTTGTTCCAAGTTCCCCAAAAAACTCTGTTTAAGCAGTTGCTTGCTTTGTGGTTTCAGTATATATAAATATATATATGGAGGCCCAAATGCTTCTACACAGAATCTATACAGATGCATATCCTGAAATTCTCACAGGTCTCTGAGGGCTGGACAAATCCTACCTTAGAGCAGAAGAATTCTTAATTTTCTTTTTTTATTTTTTCCCCTTTTTTTGCCTCTGGAAGAATGGAATCAGTTATCAGTGCTGTGATAACTTCACACTTCTACAGCATATGATGCAACACTGCAAACTTGGCTTGCAAAGCAGTTGATTTAAAACAGTAGAAAGCATCCTAAGATTTGTTCTTCTAAATTTGGTTTATTACTGACATATAGATATGAAGGGGCATAATTTTGGTAGCTAGGTCTAATCAGCACTTTGTATATAAAGTGCATCAAAACCACACATCAATAGCAGTCCATCTTAGTGCGTCTGCATTCCAGATCGTTGTGTAGTAGAAGTTAACTGTTCCTTTCAGTTCTCCTGGAGCCCAGCTGGTCTTGCTTAATTTCACACTATTTTATATTCTGTTTATTACTGAGGCCAACAAATATTTTATTTTAGCTGTTTGTACATGTTAAACAAACATGGGATCCTGGTGGAATGTCTCTGGCAGAAACATGCTAATTCCTTATACCCTCAGAGTCCCTTCCACACTTGAAGTAGTGGGCTCAGCCAGTTAAATTAGGCACCCAAACAGGAAAACCACAGACACACGATTACAGTTTCAGCCAAAGCTAAACGGTGCAGCCTGAAAGTCGTGTTGTTGTTTGGCTTTTTCACAGTGAGGCCTGCATGAACAGAGACAGCTGGCAATGTCTCTGTCAGAGCCTGCCTGCAGGAAGCAGGAGAAAGGGGATTCCTGCTTCATGGAGCTGGAGAATCAGTTTAGCTCTCCTCCATGAAAATATCATCATAGGTACTCAGCAGCAAAACAGCACATTTCAGTTTCCAGACAGTGTCTTAGGTGCCCAGAGACTGGAAAAGTCTAGGGATTTTAGGCATCGTTTCTTTCCAGATTTCTGCCCTGATTGAGATCACCAGGCCCTGAGCACTACTCACAATGTTCATGAATCTCACAGAGCTGCTGATGAGGTTGGACGTCAGGAGAGGTGGTGAGTGCCCCCCGTGCTGGCCGCCTGATGGCTTGGTGGTTAGGAAACAGGCACAGGAGGTACTAATTTGGGCACTTGCAGGAATATTTCAAACCCAGTCTTCCACTTTCTTGCCAGTGCTCGAACCACTGGGATGTTAGATTCAAAAAGAAAGGGCACTACCATAAAACTCCATTTAAAAGAAAGAGCTGTTTTCAATGAAAGACTGTGGTGCAGACAATTCTGTGGTGTAACTCCAGAATAGCTAGAGACACCTTTTTCTTTGTCTATTCAGATGCCTGAGCATCTCGCATTTGGGGAGGTAGAAATTTAGATCCAACCTGTGTTCATGCCTCTTCTTGGCTAGTTCTGGTGGCTCCTTCGAGAGCTGTGCCCAGCTGTTACTGCCAGCACTACCTAAAGTTCTCATTCTTTGGTTAGGAAACTTAGGCATTAACACAAATTTTGTTGTGCACCACTTTAATGGCTGAATGTCCAAAAGTTAGGTGTACCAGTGTACAACTTGTAGTACTTCATTTACCTATCCCTTAGCTACTAGGATGGTACGTACCTTAGAAACCCTTAAGGGAGGTAGAGATCTGAATACAGGCTGCTAGACCAGTCCTTTAGAGAGTGACAGTGAATGGTCATTGTGACTGTGGTCTGTCATGATGAACCACAACTGTGCTACTTTATTTATTGTAATAGAGACTGAGCTGTATATTGTGTTCTTATGCTGCCATTGCCAGACTATAGCTGGAGAGTGCTTGGGACGATGAAGTAGTGCTCAGTAAAGCTGTCTGGTTTCACACTGTGTCCTTCGTGGAGTATATTAGACTGTGAGCTGTGCTGACTTCAATTTTGCTTCTGAGGAAAGCTCGAGTGGTGTTTTTTAACTCTGAAACTGTAGGCAGTTTGGTCCTTGGCTACCTTAAAGACACAGCTTCACTACATGGGGTGCTGCAGCGATTTACATTGGCTGCAGTAACCAAGCTAGCAGTACCCTCATTTAACTGGGAAAGAGCTTGTTACTGTCTTCTTTTAAAATTCTTCAGATCTGAAAATTATTTTCCAGCCCTTTGGTCCAGAAGAGGCCAGGCTTCTCGATTTAGCCCATGCATCTAATAGTAGCTATTTTATTTTCAAAAGGACTGAGCCAAGTTGCATGCAAGCATTTTTTTGAGTGATCGGTCTTTTTTGTGATGGTTTGATGGTATTGTAGGTATTGATTACAGTTTAGTATTGTTCCCTCAATAAAAAGTGCTCAGGCGTGGTATTTGTAGAGTAAAATAACTTAAGAGTGATCAAAGATGTAGGACTCCTGGTTTCTATGTGAACTGAAATTTTGTTAGTCTTTTCTCATGTTGGTGGGTCGAAGAGGCCAAGGGATGGTTTTTTGCCTGATGAGGGCAGGATACAGCTGGGAGGAAGCTTGAAACTCTGTTGCAGGGTCTGCAAACAATCTAGTCACATCAAATAGATGCCCACCGTTTGCCAAAAATCAGTGAAATAGGGAGATAATGAGGCTAATGAAATAAAGAAAAAGAGAGCACTGTTGTTCTTTAATACAGTGACCTTTTTTGAGATGTGCCGTTTACACTGGCATTCATATGAGTGTCAGCCCATGTTGATTTTACAATACTTAGTTGTGTGATGGCTTCTTCCCAAAGCTGAGGAAGCACTCTGTGGCTGGCCTCACTCTAGGCTTGATAAGCTATTACAGTAATGCTGTAGTTAATGGTTTCTGGAAAGTTGATACCTATCTGCATTTGAATGCACACATTTTGGGATAAATATTGAGAAATCACAGGTATGTAGTGAAAATCCTGGGTGTGCCAGGCAAGCCTGTAGAAAAAAGCTCATTAGGATTAATCTCTAGCAGGGTGAGTAATGCAAAGGGAATGAGGTACTTTCCTTCCTGAGACAGCAGAGATTTGACATAGCTTTCAAAGGGCCTTCACTGGAATGCAGTCGGTTGCTTTGTGCAATAGGTATGCTAGCTTATTTAATTTAGAACCGCTTGCTTTAGACCAGAGAATACTGTGCTAAATTAAAAGAGATATATAGCAGCATGCTCCACAAATAGACTTAAAACAAAATATCTTACTCAGTTTGGAAGAAATGAAGTACATAATTTTCCAACGTACATTAAGAGCATTAAAGGCAGCAGCATGTGAAAGCTGTCTTACCTCCTGCTCTGCTCTTTGAGCTTTGCCAGATTTTTATGTTTGAGGAACCATATTTATGAGTGATGCATTCGTTACATCCCATCTCTGTCTAGTTTTCACAGTGACTTCCACATGTAATATCAGGAACATTAGTTGCAGCCCAAGATTACTAATGTGGTATTTTAGGAAGGAGTAGCTAAAGAAGACTCATTTTATTAACAGTTCTCCAAAGTCTTTCTTAGGTGGAATATTACTTACTGGTAATGTTTGTGTAAGACAACAGGATTTTTTCCTTGCAAGTGCTGTAGTCAGCTAATAGCAGTCAAATTCTTTTGTGTGGTATGTAATTGTTAGTCCCATAAAAAGAAAAATAAATTGCTGTTTTTATCAATAAAGCTATACAGAGCCAAATACCAACAGAAAGAAAATTTCAGTATAATTTACAGTGTTTAACCATGTTGCACTGCATTCCCAAGTAACACACTGGTATTTGTAGTTTCAGATTGAGAACTTTTTGCCTCTGCATTTTTTCAAAATTTCATCTGTATTACATGTTTCATTCTGGATAACTTATCAGGCAGGGCGAGGATATTTGGAGATCCTTTCTAAAACTCTTAATCGTTTTTCAAAGAAAGTTAACGGAAAGAGTAGATTTTCTTGATAATCCTTTCAAAATTAAAATATAACACAAAAACACTATGTTTAAGTGACATTAAGGGTCTTACTTAAACCAACTAAAGCTGGGAAATTCAAAGTGAATAACTAACACTTTCTTGTAAACTGCCCTCATGTATTACAGCTGACAGTGGGGAAACAGAGGTTCAGAGAGCAGTTCAGATAACAATCTTAAGAGTCTGGATATTGCCTGAACCCCAGTAGCTGGGAGAGCAGGATAGATATCTTTCAAGATCATTCTTTCTCATGAGAGATATGGCATTTCCTTTTCATGGTCATGCTGAACATGGCTTTTCTTTGGCTGGTTTATGCTTCTTTCCCTGGTTAACAGTACGGGCTGAGTATCACACAAGTAGTTTCCAACAAATAGAGATCTAAAAGTTGAATCAGGCCTGGAGGGTCCTGATCCCAGGCTTGCTTTCTCTCTCATCTCTAGTTAAAAGAAACCCCAACTAGCCAGAACCTCCTTTTACTCTTTTAAAGTATCAGAAGGATCCAGATTCCCCCCTGTTTTCATTTGGGGTCCAGGCTGACCTTTTTTTCATTGAAACCAGTTCAGTATTCTGTGTTTACACACTTTATTAGCTTCGTATTGCCAGTATATCAGATAAGCATTAGTTAGGCACAGCAGGACTTGTTAGGGAGAATCTATTGTAGAGCTCCCATAATTCATGTGATTTATAGATCATTCTAGAAGTTTATTAAAATTCTCCAAATAGTCTGACATATCTAAGAAAGGGGAGGTTTTATATGTCTTAGTGCTATTCCTTTCAGCTGAATGGCAGATTTTTGTGTAGGAAAGGGAATTTAATATTCTTGTTTTTTTTCAAGTAAGCTAAAACTGCAGTTAATTTGAGGCAGCAGAGAAACTTTGCCTTTCAGCCACTAACACTAAGGTTAGCCCATATTTTACAGAACTCTTGCAAGCAGAGCCTGCAGTCTGTGATTAATGTCGGAATCTTCTTTCAGTTTTTCTCTGAACACATTACTTTAAAATTTGCATAATTGTTTAAAGTTGCACATTTTGCTGATACGGCCCCTATTAAATGATACAAGAAAACACAACACAACATTACATTACATTACATTACCACGAGGATCAAAACAGAAAGTGACACTTTTATGCAGTTGTGTATTTTGTGAATCAGGGCAGTAATTGGAACATATTAATGATTTCCTTGACTCCCCCTTATCTTGCTCCACCCCTGCTCCCCCTGAAACCGTCCATGTAAACTCTGAGGATATTTAACACATTTTAAGCTGTCCAGTTCTATGTAGCTCCTTGTAAAGTAATTTGGAATGATGATTCCTACTTGGCGAGACGTGCTCAGACATAAACTCACACATAGACATAGCAGCACAAAAAGCATGAACCTGTTAAGGATTTTACCTTTTAAGAAATGACAGAATAATTACAGGACAACATGTCCTTCTTGAGTAAAAACAACTAAGCTAAAGTGCTTTCAAGGCTGGCATGGCCTACTTCTCTTCTAGCAAGCTGCATAAATCATAAACTGCTAAGGGATTGATTCATACACTGAGTGATAACTGGAGTCTATATAATGGTGTATATAAATGTGTGGATAACATACATGTACATTGAACTGAATTCAGTTCTTAGTTACATCTAGGCAACAGAACTGACTTGATATAGCCCTAACCCTGGCTTTGTATACAGATATAGAAAATGTAGAGGATGAACTGTGTGCTGCCTTAAGGAAGGGTAAATAAGTTATTCCAGTTTCAGACCTCTTCAAGAGGGGATTGTAATAGTTGGTAAGTTGGCCTCAGGCTGAAACTTAGTATGTTAGAAGTTCTCAGTCCTGGAATGAATGTTCCTCGCTTTAAAAAAGAAGAAAAAAAAGGGGTCTATCATCTAATTTTACCTGTTTGGGGGTGAATAAAAATAAAAGTGTTGATGTTTGCAGTATTTAAAAGAAAACATGCCTTAGCCAAAAATAAAAACAACCCCAAAACAGAAATGTCATCTGGCTTTTCAAGTTACCTCTTATCTCTTACAGTGTCTTTCTGGTAAATAAATTGTTAAGCTTCCTTATATGTTTTTATGACCTGAAATCTTTCAGATGCTGTGGATAATCTATATTAGTGGGATGATGTTTCTTTCTCTGAACACTTTAACTGGACAGATTGCACATATGCTCTAGCATTACCAAAGGCCAGGTGAATCCTGAAGAGCTGTAAGCAAGGGTAACTCAACCTCTGAAGGTTATCCAGAGATTTAAGCTACATGAAAATTACACTTATCGGAAATACCTACTCTTTACAGGCAGGGGTGCTTCTTTTTCTTGCACGTAATTTTAGGGCCACAGTTTCAGAGGTGCACTTAGTAGACTTCTCTTTGTGTATGAAAAACCTTTGCCCCTTAATACACAGTGGCACATTGGTTGGTCTAGATAGCTAACATTTGCATGCACAGGCAGTAGATTCTGTCATTTATGCATGTAGATAATAGAATTTACATGCACAAAACTCATTTGGACTTGGCCTCAGAACAGATTGGGAGGACAGGTATTTAAGATTTGAGGGACAGATGCACAGTAGGGGACTGCTGGGGTAAATGATGGTTGAGTCTGGAATATTGAAATAGGGATGCTAAAGAAAAGATGAAGGCAGTGCTCCATCTGTCTTTGAGTTGTGCTGAAAGCAAAAAGAGTTTAAATACAAAGAGCAAGGCAAGAATGATATCAAAGGTCACCTTTCATTGTGAAGAGAACTCTAACTTGAAACATGAAATTTTCTTTTCTGAAATATGTTTTTGCCCTATGGTCTCTGTCCAGTGATAGCCTTTAATCCAACTTTCATGAAATTTCAGCCAGAGCCTAGTACTTCATGTCACTGATACCAAGTCATTTAGCAGAGATTGTAGACATTTAAGGGTCAGTCCTTCAACTCAGGTGGGTTTTTTAGGGCCACTGAAGTAAATGCAGCGATGTTGGTTTTGTGCCAGCTGAGAAAATGTGCTTGAATATTTAGAGTCTTTCAAAATTACTTCTATTTGTAGAGTATCCCTCTATTTGATCTTGGTCAGCCAAGAATAACTTTCTGGTTCTGAAGTTCCGGGACATCTTTTACAGTGTAAGAGGAAGTTGGTATCCAGATCTAAATGTTGCCATTTGAAACCCCAACTAAACAAAGCTTGTCACCTACCCCAGGGCCACAGCACACAGGAAGGTATTATCTGGAATCTGTCTATGAAAAGCCTTTTACATTTGAATATCACAGTGGTCACTCGGCCTAGCCCAAACCCACTTTCTGCTTAAATAAGATCTCACTGAAATTAATATGAGTCCCACTGGAGTCCATAGGATCTTTTTCTGCGTGAGGAGAAAATTCTTGTGGCTCTATTTCAGTGCACTGACTGCGTAATATCAAGGCCTCTGCAGCAATGCACTTAAACACAACTGGGTGAAATATGGACAGAGCAGAAGTCTTAATTTTGAATTTCTCAGGTTTGTCAGATTATTTTATATAGTATCAGATTGTTCTGTGAAAGCTGAGGCCACAGGAGTCCCATTACGCCTCCTGGGCTAGATCCTTGGGTGATGTAAATTGGTGTAGTGCTACTAGAGTAAGTGGAACTGTGTTGATTTCACTAGCTTGGGATTTAGCCCACTAGGTCTGAGATAGCTATAAAACCTCACTGTGCACTTTGAAAGTTGTACCCCATAAATGCTTCCGCAGTGCAGTTTTTTATAGTGTCTATAGGAAACCCACTTTTTCTCTGTGGCTTAAAAACACTAACTAACCAAGGTCAACTTTCTGTCATTCTCGCACCATAACTGTTAATACTAATAAGCAGGGTTTTAAGTGTACTGTCTCTTAGTGTGTGTGATCTTTTTTCGCTTTTTAGTTTGTCACCCTGAACTATTTATCTTGGACCATTTTTACAAGTACACCAACATAAAGGGACTATCACTAGCAGGGACTATCTCAGTGCCCTATGTAGTAGAATATCCTTCTCTGTCAATGTGTGTGTGTACTTGCACATAAGTGCTAGATATGTATACACACACACACAAAATTAGTATACAGTAAGTGTCCTCAAGCACTCACATTCCTTTTTCACTTGATAACTAATGAAATGACGTTTTTGCAAGAAAGTGTTATGTCTCATAGTGTTAGCCATTCCAGCGTCTAGACTGAACTCCATTGCACTCATTGACTGTGCCAATGATTTGGCATTAAGAGTTGAGGTTGTTTTCCTGACAGACAGTAATTTGAAAGTGTTTTGCAATTACCTTATACGTAGATTTGTTTCTGTGAGGGGAAGAAAATCATGCTAAGTGAAGTATAGAAGCAGGCATCCATGTGCTTTTCCATTAGTATATGGCAGCTTGTATTTTGGTAAACACAAGCATAATACAGGAGAATCTGTTTTTTCAGTTGCACAAACAGTTCAAAAGAGATTTGTAATCAAATGGCTTCTACCAATCTTTATTTTAATATTTCGTGGTCATCTTTGGGGGGAAAAACCCCCCAATTTCTTTCCACGGTTAATCTTTTACTTGATGCATGTCAAATAAAATGCACTCATGGTTCTGGATGTGAGACGACATGTCTCTAAAAATATTATATAAGTTTCAACAATACTTTCAAGATACCTAATGGCTTTCTGGATAGGGAGCTAAACAACCCATCTACATCTGTTTGCTTACTGAGTGTAACTAGTGGATGCAGTGTATATTTTTCTTCATTAAATGTCAAATTTTTGAACTTGTCCATAGTAAGAATGAGGGGAGAGAAGAGAAATCATTAGAAGATCAAAAGAACTTCTTATTAATGTGTGGACTGTATAGCAAGAATGACCACTGTTGTTACCCCACTAACTCTTAATGTAAACTAGGATTCTGTAGATAGCAGCATGGCAGCCAAACTGACAAAAGAAAAGAAAATCTGGATCAGATTGGATTCACTTAAAAAACTACATCATTTAAATGGGAGTACTGAAACCATTTCATTTGCTCTGTGCAGAATTAACTGTTTAATGTCAGGTGCTGGTAAAGGAAAGAAATGGAGTTAAAGAGTAGGTTGATGAAGGTGAACAAATAATGGTCCTGTGTTTAGAGTTCCTAGCTGAGATGTGAAGGAGCTGAGTGCAGGTCACTGGTGTGTATGTGTCCTGCTGCACAAGTCCTGTGTCTCTGAGGCCATGTGTCCTGCAGTGGTGAAATGCTGGCTGCAGTGTGTGTGTGTGCCCCTGCCAGTACTGCTTGCTAGGAGATGGAATTGCCATGAACCTCTAGGCACTGAAATGATCTGAGTTAAAGGATACCGCTTTACTGGGGTTGGAGTGAGGTGGCTTCTCTTTTTCACCCAAGTAATTCCTGTGACCTGGTTGACACTGCAGGCCTGCAAAATGGAGAACAGGTACATGGGACTGTATCATTAATTAATCCTCTTTTCATGGAGAATCTACAAGAACAGGGATTCAAAGCACCTTCTTCTGGGAGCAGTTTGTTATCAGGTGCTTGGGACATTCCCTTGAGAGGCTGCAGGCTCTGGTTCAGATTTCAGCTACGAATTAGGCTGTGAGTAGATTTGAACTTGAGTGTCTTGAGAGAAACCAAGGAGAACAATAGCAGCTTCACACTGTGTCATGCCTCAACTCCAGTGAGTAATGCTAAATTGCTTGCATTGTCACAACCATGCACTTCCCCTGGTGATCATAATGGGTCCCTGCAGATCCGGTGGGAATCGCAACACTGGCTGCATACGTTTTTTGAGATTGTTTCAAGATATCATGGAATACATCCAGAACCAAGAGTGATGTTTTCTTTGGGGCCCCAGACCATAGAATGTTTAATTACTGATGCCATTACTAAAAATAGCCATAGGAAAAGGCACAGTTTAATCTTTTAGAGAAACGTTTGGGGAATGGGGGTTAGGGCGACTTGTTTTAGAGCATAATTTCCCTATAGGTTAGAATCTATATAATTATAGTAAAATTATAAAAACGCATTGCCTGCCCTTCTGTATTCAGACAGTGGGCACATTGTACCCTTATTAAACCAGTGTTGCTGTTCCTAACTTCTTGTATATTTTTCTTAGCCCTTTCATTTCAAACGCTAATCTTCACCTAACTTGTAAAATTTTGATTGCATGTTTGATGCCAGTTTCAGAGGTGATGTGTAATTTGGATTTCCTTGCATTTGCTCGGACATAATGAACCTAAATTATAGCTAGTGGGATTTGTAAGCATATTGCAAACTGGGTAAGAATCTAAGGCAATAAATGTAAGGGAGTCCAGAAGATACCAGATCTTGAATACAGCGTATACTGAGAGCATAATCTACATTACCTTTGATGACTCCTAGACTCTACTGAACTTTTGAGTTAATTAGAGTCACAGTGACCACTAGATTTTTATTCCTCTTTCCTGTTGAAGCTCAAATATTAGTCTTGGGATACCTTTTGAAATTGACTTGCCCATTTGTACTTTAAATTACACAGCTAGTAGCAATAATTAGATTTTTGCATTCCTGAATATGGATGTGTGTGTCAGAAGACTCAAGAATGTCAGACAGATGAATTTTCAAAATGAGCCAACAACTGAAGAAATGGAAGTAGCCCTGGTGACCCTGTAACATGTATCCACATCTCTAAAAGTTTTTTGAGAACTTGGAAAATTCAAACTGCGACTGAAAAACACTGTGTATCCCCAGGCAGCCTTAATTTGTATGATCAGCACTTACTCAGCAGAGTACCATAGGTATTGGAGACCTTGGTATATTAAATGGGTCACATTTAACTGTCCTTGAACAGTTTCTCCTATGTATTAAACATAAACAAGCTTTTTGCGATATTCAGCATCACTGTTTCTCTTTTGTCCACATTTTCTTTGATACAGGGTAATTTTTCTATAGGAAATTTTAGAGGGCCACAGTGAATATGTTATGCCACTTTCCTCCCATACCCTTATTTAAGAATTCTGCACTTCTCTAATTTAATTTTCCCTGTTGTTTTTTTTCGTGAGAGTTGGGTAATTCCATCTGAGCAAAAATTAAAATTAAAAAAAGTTGGTTTTCATAGCTGAGGATTGTAGGAAAAATTACACAGACTCTTAGTTTTCTAAATAGCCTTTGGAGACTGACTGTTCATCTCTTGTCATGTAAATGCACTTTCATGTAAATCCACTGCCCACTTATCAAGCTGTCTGTTGGTAACCAGAAAGAAGATGCAAGAGACCAGTGGTTTTCAGAAGCTACAGAAGGAAACTGGTAGCAGAGTTCAAATGTAAACAAAGATGGCAGGAAAATATTCTTTTCTCTTTCACAATAAAATCCAATCAAGTCCTTCTTTAACATCCTTTGGTGTTTTCCTGTGATGTGTTAAATAAAAGGTTTTTCCTTTAGGTTACAGGAGATACCTTTCTGCCTATTAAAATTCTCTTTTTTTTTTAACAGCATCCAGGAAACCTTTCTCAAAAGCTAGTGAGTGGTTTTACACCCTGAATAGTTTTGAACAGAATTCCATGAAGTCACTGTATCCTATGCCAAAATGTAAGACATGCGTTCAGTGCAGTGAAAGAAGAGGAAGAGAGTGGGGACAAAAACTTTTCACAGTTACTTTACATGAAGAAAGCTTTAAAAAGGGTTGGTTTTAAGCATGCTACTAGCTTTGATGTAATTAGCTTGCTGTTAAACTATTGTACACTAATGTCTGAAAGAAAGGGGCTGTAATTAAATTATAAATTCTATTTGTTGTGCATCTCTATTTCACAGCTTTGTAAGTCTACAGTCCTGCATATGCAAAAATTCTCTTTTTAGATCACCCATTTCCAAAATCCCATATATTGTGAAAGCTTGGAAGTAAAAATTGAACATTACTTTCTATGAAATATGGGGTGATATGTCAGCAAAAGAACCAGGTTTGTTCAGGATTATTTGAAATTTGGCCCATTCAGTGTGAAAATCTAAACACATTAAAAGATTCAATCCTAGGGGAGCTGAACACTCCTAATATATACAGGACCTAAAGAGCTCTCCAGATAAAACCTTGAATTTCAGTGGCTGAGTTTGAAATAGTTTTTTTTAAAAAAAATGTTCATTCTTCCTATTAACAGTCTTTTTTTTCCTCTCTCTCTTTTTTTTTAAAGAAAAGCCTTAGCAATGTTCACATTCTTGAACAGAGGATTCATAGGACACTTTTACTGACAGATTGCCTTTAAGGACTCTTTTGAATACATTACCTCCACAGTGTTCCTAAATTTGACTGTCTTAAAACAGTCAAATAAGTTGGATAACTCCCTTCAATGTGTTTTCAATTGCAGATCATGGCACTTTCATCCAACAATTTTGAGGAGATAACTTTTAATTACAATAATAAGAACCACATGGGCAATGATTGATGCAAACCTGATGTGTTCTCTTACTTTATTAATCTTTTTAATTAGAGGCAAAAGAATGCTTTATCTGTTGAGAAGGAGAAGGGATGAGTTGTGATGTTCTGCTGCACTTTTTTGACTTTAAAAATTTGATTGTTCACCAGAAGTGTGTGTTTACCTGGATACAAAAGGTGAGAGCAACTTGCTCAGAGTTTTCTCCTCCAGCTTCACTTACCTTTAGCTCTATGTGGTGCCCCATATGGCACCATGCTGTTGAGGTTATGATACTCTTCTGTTAGTTTCACTTTAGTTCTACAAGCTTCTTACAAGCATAGTTTATAAACTCAGTTAGGGGCAAGGAAAGGAGAGATAGTTTAACACCACCAGATGTCAGAGCAGTTTCTTGCCAAAGAGTAGGCTGCATGAGATGTTGAGAAAGATCTATGAGATGTCTTGTTCTTTAACTCTCCTTAGCTTTAGGAGTTGAGAGAGCTTAGCATGTCTTGGGTCCACTGTGGCTATGGTTTGAAGCAGTTGTAGTTTAGGATGGTGTGAAAAGACATACAAACAGGATGATGTTAATTCAGATGCTAACGCAGGTCTTCAAAACAGATACCGTGAATGTTTTGTCTAAACTGGTTTAATGGATTCCCTTGCCTTCAGCATACAGAAGGTTAGATTCAGTTCCCTCTTGCAAACTTACAGGTAAGGCTTAGGTTTCACACATTTGTCTGGAGTTTTTTGTCTTGCAAGCACTCTGAGTAGAATTAATGGCCACGGTGGAAAAAGAGCACAGAGGCTTTTCCCACTTACTATTGTTGTGATTTATTCTTTCATATTATATAGTGCCAATAGTGTACCAAGTGAGTTACTAACAAGTAAAGGCAAGATCTCTGCTCTAGAAGGTTCATATTCTAACTAAAAATACTGCATCTCAGGGCTTTATAGAGAGGCATGAAGGCAATGAAATTTCTGGGCAGGAAGGGAACATGGAAAACTTAAGCACATAAGATGTCAAAGGCAAAGCCAGTTTGTGATACCTGGATTTTGTGGTTCAGATGAGAAACCTGTAACTTAACCTATATCAGCACAGGAATTAGTGGAACCTTAGAAAATGTTCTGCAAACTAACAAGGAAAGAACAGCACATGCTTTCAGAGACCTGAAGTTGTGTAAGCTTCCTGTACTGCTTTAGCAATAGCATATAAATGACATGGATTCCAGTGTTGTGGCTTGGTAGCCTGTGCTAGCATGTTAGGATGCTGACTTTGGGCCCGATCCAAACATCTTTGAAGTCAGTGGAAGACTTTCAATTTCAGTGACTGTGCTGTGGAGGTGTTGTGAGGTGCTTTCTTGTGCCAGCCACTTTGGAAATATCAGTGGGAACAGAGAAGGGGAGAAGTTCAGTTTCTGTATCAGCTCAAAGAAGGGAAAGGGAATTTTATTTTGTATTATTATTTTTTAAGAAACATTTGCCAAAAGATCTTTATGCCTTTCACCACATGAGAAAATGGCCTGGGTTTGGGATAGGGGATGGTAATGGAGAGAGAAGGGCAGTTTGTTGAGTGGCCTCACTTTGTGACTCCTTATTTGTGTGGTAGAAGTAGGTGTGCAGCTCATCATTGATATAAATGTTTAGTCAGATACGGTCTGCTTTAAAGCCATTCCAGACAACCTTTAAGTAGACCTACTAGCACTCAGTGCCATTCAAACTGTGACCTTGTCTGCAAATTATTTCCCTATGATTGCTTAAGTGTTGATACTTGCAGCAACAGAACTGGAAAAGTTAGGCCTCAAAAAATAAAAAAAAATTGGGCTTGCATTACATTTATTGACAAAATGGTTGTTTTAGCCAAGCCCATTCATCCATCCCTAGGTCTGGACACAGTAACTCTCTAGAACCACTCTCTAATGTAACGAGAGCGGCACAAGGGAGTTGAAGTGCTCAGAAAGCCTACATTTGTTTCAATCTGTCACACTCAGCATGAGAATATATAGTGAAAGCATGGAGGGGATATTGCATTTTGGGATTCTTAGAAGGGTGCCCTGGCATATATTCCTACACACATGTTTGTCATATCTAAATTATTGAGCAATTGAATTTAGTAATAATGACCATGAATTAACCATCTGTCAAAGACAAGGAATGTCTATTTTAACCCTCAGGCTGCCACACGTGCCTTTATATGGTGCCCACAGCATTTCTTTGGTTGCCAAAGTGGAAGTGTGGCAGCAGACCAAAAGTTAACGGGGGGAGGGGATACATTCCCCTCCACTTTCTGAGAAATTATATTCTTTTGCTCTTTTGTTTCAGCCAAACTCTAGCAATATCAGAGTTTCTGCAGATTGTTTTGATTTTGAAAAAGAATGACTGCTTTATGCTGCAAATACATTTCAGCTTTAAAGAATCAGGATCTTTTTAAATTATCTTTAATGTTACCTGAGAAGAGATGTACATTGCATAGAAGGCTTAGAACCGAAAACTATTGGATTTTCTACTTAAATTGTCCTCCATCCTCCTCTTCAATCCATCATCTAAATGAGGCAGTGTATATCTTTAAAAATGTAGTACAACTGTATCTTCAAAGAGTCCAGAGTAGTTCAGAGATCATTTGCCAAACTTACTTCCTTGCTGTGTACTTAACGAGATTGAATCCTCAACATCCAGAGCAAAGCTTATAAAGGAATAAATGTAACAACTCATTTAGAAAGTTAGCAGGCTAACTGGTGGACATCTATGTGGTAGGATTTTTTTGTTTTGTTTTTTCCTGCTTGGACTGAACTTGCCTCCTCACAGCTATTTTCTAAGACCTGTTCTTCCACAGATTACTAGACTCTATTAGATTTTTCTATTAAGACTAGTTAAAAATTGTAATGATATTCCCATTAATTCTATTTTGAGCACTGACTGGATCATATTATGTGGACCTAACTACTAGACCTGTTTTAAAAAATACACGGAAATGTTTTGGGGAAAATTTTTAAACAAAACCTATCCATCCATTTGCTGAAACTTTGTTGTGGCAGTCTTCACAAAGGCATTTGATTTCAGTAATCTGGAAAGTGGGTGTCTGTAGCATGTTGACAAATGCAACTTGTCTCAGCATAGTTTGGATTGGGGGTGGTTTTTTTTTTCTTTTAAAAGTGAGCTGCTTTCCCTGCCCGCTTCTCCTTTTCAGTCCTTTCTGATGATCTTAAGTTCTCCTAACTGGTCCACTTTAACCTTATAACTTGTAGAAACATCCATATGGAAAACATCAAGATGCTTAATGATTTTCATGATTTCTTTGGGAGGAGAAGAGGGAGCAGGGGAAACAAAGTTCATTCTTCATACAGTAAGCCCATTGATATACCTGAAGTGATCAGTCTTCTCACCTGTCTCTCACAGTAGCTGAAGGTACTCACAAAGGCTGCCTCCCTGCTGCTTGGAAGTTAAGAGCTGATGGTACTGAGGAGAGGTTCCTCACCCTTTGCTGTGGGCTGTGAAAAGCTGAGCAGCTAAATGACTGCTAATAGTTTTACCAGCTTGAGGAGTTCCTGTAAATCTCCTGCTCCATGTGTCATCTTTGGAAGAATCATCCACTGTCTGTTTGGAGCAGTTTCAGGTCCCTCTTGCACAACCTGGGCTACAGGGCTGAGGACATAGCCTAAGCAGCTAGCAATGACTTGCAGGTCCCATAATGAGAGATTGTAAATGTGCTGTCATGTGCATCTTGCAGAGTCTTCTCAGTGGCTACCTAGAACTTCCCTCAGGTTCAGATCAGACTTTCTCCATTTCCACTTGGTAAGGCTGCTTTGCTGGTAGTCCCTGAAAAAAAAATCCTGAAATGGAAAGAAATACAGGCAACACAAAAAGAAATACAACTTTTCAATATCAGCTGAAGTGATGGGGTATGTTTTTAAAAGATTTCTCTCATTTTTTTCCTGAAGAGTCATATTCCATGAGTGGTTAATTTGGGCTGGACTGTGTCTTATATTTCAATAATAGTTCATGCTAACATACAAGTATGTAGCTTTGTTCTGCAAAATATTGTACAATGCAGTCCCTTAAACAGTATTCATCTTGCAGTTTTAGCTTCTCCCCAGTACACCCCCCCACCCCCACCCCCCCTTGAAACGTAGGTGGTCACCCAAAGTAAACAGAATTCCTTCTACTCCCTCCACATCTGCTATGTGTTATCTGGCACTCACCTCTGACCCTGATATTCATCATAAGAATAAGAAGTGCATCCCATTCAGCTAGTTACATGCACTTTAACTCCAGTGATCACTGGCTGTTGAAATAGCATGTGCTGGGAGCAGAAATTGCTGAGACAGCATTGGTGTGTCCAAACTGGACTGTTCCACTTTCTTGTACACTTTTGGATAATTAAACAGAATTCTAGAGATAAGCAGGTCAGCACAGTATACTTGGGGACAGACTTCGGTGTAGTTTAGGATTATACTTCCTAGTGAATGCAATGAAACAAGCTCGATACTGACTCTTAATGAGAAGGATTTTTGAAAACAGACTAGCTCTCTTCCCTAGCCGCTGTATCAAATGACATTATGCATCTGTCTAGAGAAACAGTATCCCTCTGTATGGAAGCAGTAAGTTTGAAAGTATGTTTGTGTTGCAAACAGCAGTTAGTGATCCTCTTTCTTTGGTTTAATAACACCATCCTCCATGACCTAGTGGTACTATTCAAGGAACTAAGTAATTTTTGTTGTGAGTAAGAGTTTTAAAATCTGACCCTAGATGCGAGGATCCACATGTTAGGATGAATACAGATCTGGTCTCTGTGACCCTGCTAAATGGAACCCATCTGAAATTTTCCTTTTTCACAAGGATGAACAGAATTACTTTTTGGACACTGTGGAGGAAGAAATAAAACTGCCAATTTGCTCACCAAGGGTGGATCGATTAAAACTTTGGGAGCTTCCCAGTTGGAGCTACAATCTTCTTTGTTTACTGTAGACTTTCTGCTACTTTCCTCTCTTCTTTCATGGCAGAGGTGTGAGGGAGGAACCTTCTGCTAGTCCCCTAATCTTCAAACTCACATCTTCAATTGAATTATGATCATAGTCATGCAGTGCTCTCAGTTAAATAATGTGGCTTTGGTCTGTAGGTTAACCTGCAAAAATCTTATAGGCCTTTAGCTGCCAAGTTTATCCCCCTCTCTCTCCACCCCACCCTCCCTACCCATCCCCAATCCTTTTGATTTTCAGAAAAAAGATTTGGGAACCAACAGTGTTGTGAGGCCAATGTGGTTTACCAGCTGCCACTACTGCCCTTTGGTGCTACAAGCTGCGTGACTGACAACTGACAAACAAAACCAAGACTTCCTTGTACCAACACTTTTAGGCGATCTCTGTCATCCCAGCAAAAGCTGTTCTTGCACGGGCACTTCTAGTCAGAGGGCCATCATGTGGATTACCAGCATCTAGTAATGCTCACTGATACATACTGATTATCAGTATGTAAATAGATTTTTTTCCTTTAAATTGGTTATGCCAAGTTTGTTTCCTTGAGCATGTCTGTATTTATATTTAGCAAAATTAACAAGGGATGAAATAGGTGCTGAGGATGTTAATTACATAATTATACGAGCAAAGACATACCATGTAACGGGCAGAGAAGAAAAATGACAAAGAGCTTACATGAAGAAATTAAATCCCATGTTAGGTTTTTGATTAAGGCCCTCATTTTTACTGTGTTGCCAGTGGTCACTGGTGACCTCAAATGCAAAGGTGAAGGGTTTTATTTCTTGTTTGCATTTATTTAAGTATGTACATGTGCATCTGATATATGTTCACATTAGTTATTCTTTTTTACCAGCAGATTAAAATATGGGAGGCAGGATTCTCATCCAGGAAATAATCTGTTTGAAAAAGACTGTAAAGTGGAATGAAAAGGATTGTATGATCTTTAGTGGTATCTAAGTGGTTTCAGTTTGCGCATTGTTAAAAATCATGCAGTGTCCTTTGGTGCCCTTTTCATCTTGTTTGTTTTAATAAAGAAGACCAGTTAGTTTGAAAGGTAGTTCTCAGTATCAGAATTGACTTCTGATCACCCTATCACTTCACAATTCTTTATACATCAGGAACACTTGAAAGTATATGCACATGTTTGTGGGGATTTTTCTTTTCCTCCGGAGAGATTCAATTATTTATGCTAGAATTCTTCTTATTGTGAGTTATTTTTATAATTGAATCAAAACTGTGTAGGCTGATACAGCCCCAAGTTACCTTTGTGATCTGAAAAATCCTCAAAATGGCCAAAGAGAATAACTTTGTCACTTGTTTGTCATACCAGTTTTGACAATGGGTCATTCCATAGATGTCTAAAATGATCTTTAGCCACGTTTTATGAAGCCAGAACTGTAATCCAATAACAATTTTCTGGCTAAGTGCTTCTCGGTTGCCACTGGGGACTAACTGCATCACTGTTGCTGCTCTTAAAATGAGCTTAAGCTAAAAGGACACAAATTTCATATTTCTTTCCTTATTTTCTTGAGAGTAATCTAAGAAAATAATATTTTAGATAATTGCATTCTGGTTCCTGAGGGACATCAGCATAATTGCATTGAGGATACCTTTATTTTTTTATGCATTTATTTATTAACAAAGAAGTACATTCCATCTGTAAACCAAACGATTGGTCCAGTGGCACAAAACAATAAAGCAATGAAACCTCTAGTTCATTAAATTGGAATATAGGGATTGAATTACTAATTTATGTTGGTTTAAATTTCATGTTATAAATTATAGGATTCTAAGATGTAAGGGGAAAAATGTTCCCCATGATGCAGACTACCTACAGTTCCAGCCAGGAAGATTTATATAAGACTCATTGGAGAGGAAGGAAGGAGAGGTACTGAAGACTGAGACTGGCATGGTTAATCTGGTACATTGGTTGGCACATCACAGAAGGCACAACTTAAAAAAAAGACCCACAACCCAAAAACCAACCCCCTCACTCCAACCAAACAAGCCCCCAAACCCCAAACTGTTATTTAAACTGAAGATACTCTGGAGGGGTTACTTTTAAATATGGGTAGTTTGAAATGCTGATCTCTGAAACCCTGCAACATGAAGGTCAGGTAACAGAAGAAATGAACAGTGAGAAAGAGAGTTGCTTCATAAACCTTAAGTGGTTTCATTTCATTCCTATGTTATCTCTCCTGTCATCCACCTTAGTGTTTTATTCAGTGTAATCTTGTATTCAAAACTTTCTTGCAAATTTCAATCTGCTATTAAGTTCCTCTATGCTGATCATTTTAGTTTGATTTCTGTGTTTAACAGTCTCTGGAGTTGCCTGTAGAAGCAAATATAAAATCCATATAAGACAATATGTTCTCTTCAGAGTTATTATGTTGACTGAATTCCTACTATTGGGACCTAGTAGGAATTTTGGAGATGAAATCTTAACTGGCTCTTATTTCAGCCTTCAAGATCATAGGCAAGTCACCTTCTGAGAACAGCATGTGCCTCAGTGTTACACTTCTTCAAAAGTTGTGTTTGTTTCCTTCATGAGTAACAGGAAGTGTTTCACAAAGACTGCCCTCAGATTTTCTGGAGAAATATTAGCTAATCTTTCCCTTTCTTACATAAAATTGATAATTAATCTAAGCCACCTGTATGGCAATCTGTCATGATTGTTCAGGAATTGACAGCTGATTTAATGAATCTGAGATGATGTGATGTTTCCAGTATTTCTGCAATGGAGCCACACTTACTATGAACTTAAACCACGTCCTCCCTTCACTCAAGCCTTCTCCTCATCCTCTGTGGGCTTCTGTTTGGAAACCAAATAAGCACAGCAGCGTGTTTTAGTTTTGTCTCTATTCTGTGCCACATCTCACCTTTTACAGGGTTTTAAGGAAGCCACTACAGTAAGTAGTTTAATATATCTATGAAATAGCATGTGACATGCTTGTTTCACAGCTTTTCTCAGGTGGAAGATGCAGTTATGACTGTAGTATTTTGCTAGAAGTGTAGTCTTTCTTTGTAGAAAACTTATTCAGTTATTTGGTCTAGTCATTGATGTACTTTGAACCACCATTAATTCTGATACACAAAATAAAAGATCAAGGTTCTTTGAGGTTAAAATTTGCACTTGTTTCATGGGAAAGGAGACTTCAGTCTCTTCTGACCATTAGAAGTGGCCTGCTCCACCCCACCTCAGAGTCAGGTGAAGGCTACAAGCCCTCACCAAGTCAGCAAGAATTGAGGCACTCTCATGAGTACCAGCTCTCTGCTCAAAGCAAGGCCAACTTGGATCAGGTTCCTCAGGGCTGATCCTGTCAAGTTTCGAACATCTCTGGGGCAGGGATTGCATGATCTGTCTGGCCTACCTGTTAGTGTTTTACTATCCTCATAGTGGGTTTTTTTTCCCTTTTAACAATATTTGATTGCAATATTCTTTGTTGCAACTTGGTGTCCATTATCTCTCATCCTGTTACTTGTGCACCTCTCAGAAGAGTCTCACACACTCTTGGTAGCTGAAGACTACTTCAGACTGTGTTTGAGACTGGCTGCAGTTTCCCTTGTTTTGGTGAGCCTTCGCTGTCTTGCAGAGGTTCAGAATTTTCAAGAAGTAGTATTCTGCCTTTAGTAGTTCCTTGGACCTTATTTTTAGTATTTTGTTGAACCTCATCTGAAGTTGATTGAATGGGGGTAAACAAACTTTTATACTTTTGTGTAAGAATTGGGTTTTCTATTTCAAGGTCTGCAATGTGGGTGTGTTTGGGATCTGTAAGGTGTATAATTTGTATTTGATAATCATATTCTCAAAAGCTGGTTTATAAAGGACAGTTGTGCCTTTGCAGGTCATACTTTTGCTACAAAAACCCATGACACTTTGAGTGCATTATCTCACCAAAGCTGAGTGTATTTCCCTTGAGGCAATGGCTACCCACCATAAACCTTGATTGTTTCCAAAGGCTTAGAGAGGCCCAGGAGTCCTGAGCTCTAGTTTATGCTGATTGTCAGTAATGTATTTGAAGCTTATCTTTCTATACCTTATTGACTCAGAGTATGTAAGTGTTTGCATAATATGAAAACTAAATGGAAGAAAGGTGCCAATTATCAAATATGAACCAGATTTCAGGGTGACAAGATGTTCACTTTTTGTTACAGATCTGGCCTTGCTATTCCTTAATCCTGCCAGGAGGATGATATTAGGAGGTTTTATGTATACTTGGCTGGACAAGATAATCCTTAAATAAGTTTAGTTACTAACTCTGTTTTGTTGTTTGTGGTTTTTTTTTTCTAGTGTTCTCAAATGGGAGATAATCTGACACACAAAGTATTTACAGCACAGGTAAGTCACACAACTGATTATATTCAAATTTTTTGACAAAAGTATTGCATTTATTGATGTGAAATTGATAATCTGCAGATGAGGAAAGTAAGGTCTAGGTAGCACTCTAGAAGTACTAGCAAAATGGCAGATGCAGAGGTGGAGAATACAGCACATATCTGTAAGTCATTCTAATGCTGACAGACCACTTCCAAGGCATAAAACCATATTGGAGGAATAAGTCATTTTTCCATATCAGCTCTCTCTTGAATCTCTTCATTGAAACACAAGCTTCCAGGTCCATAAGTCATTGTCACATGCCAGATAGAGTTCAACCTGTTGTTTCCTCAGCTATAGTTTTGTATGTGAATTCCCTTCTCTCTTCTGTGGACATGTACACCCCTACCTTCTCCAGTCAGGTGTCTCCTGCCATAGAGAAGCGTAAAAGGTGTTCTCTCCCCCTGCCTTCAGAACGAAGAAGAGGGTGGATTTACTCTGTTATTTTAAAGGGGATGTTTCTCTAATTTGAGAGTAATGAGATGAATTCCTTGAAAAGTAAAGGAAGGAGCTTGCATTTCTCTTTATTGTGTAATAGATACTATTTTTCTGAAGTAAATTACTGAATTGTATACTTCAGAGGTGTGTCTGTGAAGAAATAAGTAGCTGATCATATTAGAAGTTTGAGTTTATATGACACAACATAAGTGACTTGATAGACAAATATGACTTGAGATTTTTCTCTAACTCTTACTGATTCTTGCCAGCAGCATATTATCAGATTAAGAATATTTTACCATCAGAATAAACACTGAAAATTCGTGCTGGACCCTGTGCTCCAAGGAGCTTCTACTAACCTTGGTCAGATGCAGCCCACCTGGGAGGACACTGTTGCTAGCTGCTTATAATTATGTATATTAATCCCCTCATGAGTGTCACATGCAACCACAGCTCCCATTATCTTTTCCCTTTCCTCACATCATCCTTCTTGTCTGACCAATTTCTGACTCTCTCCATTGCTCCTTTGAAGTGGGTTTACTCTTTTCAGCTCCAGCACAGGCATTTCTGCATATGCAGCTCCCAGCTGCGTTCCACAGGCCTATATTCCAGATGCCTGTGAGGGCCAAACAAAGCATTACTGTCTATAGCACAAAGTATATGGGAATACATCTGGAAGAGGGAAATATCAGCTGCCTGATAACAAGCTGCCTGATAACAAGGAGGTCACTGTGGATGAAGAACTATTGTAAGGAATTGTGGCAAGAGGAGAAATAAACTGTCCATTTTAAGTTACTTTTTTATTTTTTTACTTTGCCCTGACAAACTAGGAGTTTTAAGCCTACTGCTGAGACATTAGTTATTTCTTGTCTGAGGTATTGTATTTAGTATTGTACTATAGTATTGTGGACCCATTGAAGGGGCTCAACACTCTGGATTCAGTTTTGTAACCATGTAAGTGGACTCTCTGCCTTCCCATATATTTTGCTTAAGGATCATCTGTTCTTTAACAGCGATCTGTTGGTGACAGGATGGAGTTCAGTTTTCACAGATGAAGTTCAAGATGGGAGACTGTTTCTCAAGTAGATGAGATCTGCATGCCTTTGCTGTCCCTCAGCCTGCCTGTGTGCTGTCTGCTCTTCCTCTGGGCTGCATACACAGTGTGAGCCCCTCAAATCTCTGGGGACTCTGGGGGAGATGGGTGTTTGTCTCTCAAACACTGTCACAGATTACATGCCAGCTATGTCTGATCTGTTAGGCTTCAGACTTGCATTAATCCAGACAGGACCCTCTCTTGATCGTCACATCACTTTGCACGGCAGGTTTCAGGGCATCAGAATTGTTACTCAGGTGACTGGACTTGGCATCAAAATACAGGTGAAGCACATAAAATAAGAATACTGGCAGTTAAGAACAAAAAATGAAAGTATGCAGAGGACATTGCAAGCATTACTTTAGAATGAGGGTAAAATAGCTTTCCAGATTGAGTGGCCAACATTAGGTTAAGAAGGAGATTTTAGAAGTATGACTTGATATGTACACAAGAACAGTTCTTAAAAACTTAAAAGAACAAAGCCATTTGTGCCATAACACACCTAAACCAGATTGTTTCAGCACAGGTTGCGTCCTCTCTCATGTTGAGAGTAACATCATAATATTCAGGATTTTTTTTTTCCCCTGAGAATCTTAAACATAAAACACTGTTCTGCACACTTGGTTTTTATAAAGTCTGGATTTAGAAGGGATGTGGGGCACTGGATGTCCTTTTTTCTGCGTTGGAACTGGGGGAGTTGCAGTTCTAGTTTTAGCTTCAGCCCCTTATAAACCATACCAGTATAATGTTATTCAGCCAAAAAGCAGTCATTACATTTGTACTATTTAAGCACATTGGACAAGTGGCAGTAAAGCAGCCAATAGCAGTTTTCTCTCACTCACATTTTTTAAAATATATTTGATAGCCTCAATGTTATAGTCAGGACAGGCAGCCCTCTGGTTCTGTCATTTCTATTAAATGCCACTGCTTTAAACTAACTGGCAGTATGCTTTTTTTCTACTCACCAAGCAGTTTACTAATTCAGATAACTCCTCAGTCATCAAAGGCTCCTTCTTTGGTTGCACCACAATCATTGTGACAGTTCCAGGTAAGAGTATTTGGCAGGGATAGCTCAAGGGTTCATTCTTTTCAGAATGTTTACTTTACCTGACATATCTTTCCTGGGTGCCACAGTGATTAATCATCTGTATATTATTTAAGGGAAGCTAAGGAATACTATTCTCTCCACATAAGGAACAGCTAGGGGGTGTATAATAAAAATAAATAATAAAAAAGCCTCAGCACTGAAGAAAACGTGCTAGGAGAGAATTAAAATAAATTGCACAGCAAGCAAAACACTGTGTAGAACAGTGTGTGGATGTGTATTCTAGGTAGGGCAGAAAATATTGACTGCCATCAAGATTGCCTGAAAATTCTCACTTATAAACTACTGTAAACAAGATTTTTTTTTAAATTTATTTTTGATCTTCACAGACTTTAAGTTGATATTTTCCATGTTGGGCTTCCTCCTGGAGCAAAACATTTGGAATGACTATGATCAAAATGATTTGGCTGTTTCTGGAAAGGCAGTGAATATGTATTGCTCTGTATAAAATTTTGAGCACTTCCCGCCCCCCTCCTCCCCCCCCGAATTGCATCTTTCTTTTGTTACTTCAAAATACCATCAAAATCTATTGTCAGTGTGATCTTCTGTCCTTGAAGTACTGGTTCTTGTTGAGAAAGATGCTATTGTTGTTTTATTCCATGAGCTGAAATGATAGACGTCTGTACAGTGACTCTAAATATTGCCAGTGATGCCAGTGAGCCATGGGCTCATCAGTAGGATTCCATGCTATGGCATTTGTGGAGAGCTGGATACCTCTGAATTTTTAGAAACCTGGTAATTTACAAATAAAAACTGAGATTGCAAGTTGAGAGTTCAAAATCAGGGTGGAATCTGCTGGATAAAGCATGGACAGAACTCACTTAATAAGCCGTTCAAATATTTTGTTCAAATATTTCAAATCCAGTATTTTATTTTTTCTCCTAAGTGTGTGCCTTCAGGCCCTTTTTACTGCATGCTTTTCAAAATTTGCTCCAGAGACAGAATTATTAATTTCCTCCTAGGTTTCTATATAGCACTCAACACTACAGTGCTTCACAAACCATTAATGAAGTTATTTTCACAACACCCCAGTGAAATGAGGAGGAATTATTGTCCTCCTTTGACAGATGGAGACTGGGACACAATAATTCAAGGTTGAAAGTACCTACTAATTTGGGAACCCAGTCTGAGACATCCTGCTACAATCTTTTTCAGAATATTTAACATTGGGTAGTAAGCTGTAAGCACAGCTCCCTTTAACTTCAGCTGCATTTGTGAGTGATCAGGGCTTTGAGCAAGGTAGATCCCAGGTTTCAAGTCAGGCATGGAGCACATGAGGAGCACACAACTGACAGATGACCTTGTGTGAAAAGCTTAGTTTTAAGAAACTTGTCCTGTATGTCATAGACTGTCTTGTGACAAACGCAGGTGTAGACTCCAAACTCTTCAGGGCAACTTTTAAACTACCTTAAGTAGGAGACAGTCTTTTTTTTTTTTTTTCCTTTCTTCCTGCATTCCTTGCTCATTACATAACTCTCAACCTCAGCAATGACAATGCACAGGGAAGCCCTTCTCATCGTCAGGCAGCAGCCTCCTACCCTGCATTGATTCTTCCTGCAGAGAAGTCCATGCCATGCACTGCATGAAATGTTGACCTTGTGGAAAACTCAGTTTGTGATTATATAACTAAGTTGTATGATGATGCGTTTACCAAATGCCAAACTCTTGTCCTGTCTTTGATCACAAACAACTAAAGTCTGAGGTGTATCAATGGAGAGAACAACAGAGGACTAATGAGATGGCGAGTATACTGGCATAAAATGGCTCTGCATATGTTTGTGTAGGCAGATATAGTTTGAACACTAATGATTACTACTTAACTGTACTGATTTCCTCCCATTCCCCATCTCTTGTCCCTTGTTTTATGCCTAGATCCCAAACATTGTAGGGTAGGGACTACTATGTTTTGCTTGTATGGAACTTAGTATAGTGTGGTCTTGATCAAGGCACCTCAGCTGCTCTGGTAGAGTGCCTCTTCATTCACATTTTTCATGTTATCATCTGAAAAAAATGAGTCTCTCAACTACTTAATTGAAATATTTGCTGTATAGACTGTCCTCTGTGGACCTCAGAGGTGGTGATCACTGACAGTTTGCTATGTGTATTGCCCACCTAGAATATTGTAGGGAGAATTGCAATTTGTTCACTAACTTTTGTTTCTCTTAAGTGAATTTAGTGTGTTTTATACTTTTCAATTTACTAAAGTGCCAGTAGTTTATTAAAACAGAACATTAAATTGACCTGTATACCTGTATCACAGGACTGTTGTGAAGATTAATAATTAGATAATGTTTGTAAAGCACTTTTTATAAGTGAAAAGTGCTATAAAGTGCTAAGTATTATTATTGCAGCATGATAGAGATCACAAAACACAAGTGAATTAGCTCTAGGTTTAATCCTTATAAGGCAAAGCATACCAGGGGCAAAATAACATTACAGTTATTTTTCTTACATCCAGCACTTCATTAACTACCACATAGGGTTATATAACTCTGTGAGAGTCTAACTTAGTAAAGTTTATAATCATAGCAGGAAAAGTTCTCACGGGTTTTGCAGGCAAGACTTGTATGTACAGCCTTTAAGGTCACACAGAGTTCCTCCAGCTATGCAGCTTAGTTCCTCCAGTTGCATGTAGGAACATCACTGCCTGCTTTGGCTCCCTCCAACTTAACCCCTATTGCAGGAATGCTTCTGTCTAGGTTAGATAATACTGTCACTAAATACAGGTCTTCACTGCATGTAAAGTGGCATAATGCCATTGAATGAATACAGACATCTATATCTTCTCAGGATTTTACTATGGTTTCTCTCACCAGCTCTTTTCCATAGACTCAGTCACTCCTTAACCTCTGCTTTTCCCCTAAATTTTTACTGAAGACATGAGAAAGACATACCACAGCAAATCCATCGCTTGTTTCTGGCTCCAGTCAAGTCTTTAATGGCTTTGAGAAAGTCAGTCAGCACTTTCTTTCCTCTTTAATTCTCATTTATTGCTTATCTTGCTGCAGGTGGCCTATTGCTACTGCTGCAATCATTGCTTTTCCTGAGGATACCATAAACACAGAATATTTTCTCAAGTCCAGTTCTGGTGCTGCCTGTTTTCTGCCCCATCCTCTGTAGGACAGTCTTGAGCCAAAACCTTGAAAGGTAACATTAGTTACTTGATATGGCTACCTGCTGTTTTCTGAAAAGAGGAATGTGAATTAGCCTCCTCAAAGAAGTGGTGTGCCAAAAGTTTGAAGACAGACCATTAAGAAAAATTATATGCTTCTGTCAATTGGATTTAACTTCTCCTAGGCTGTTTGTTTGGTTGGGTTTTTTTGGGGTGGGGTGTTTCTTGTTTGTTTTCCCTCTTCTCTCCCTTCCTTCTACAGGAACTGTCAGTAGACAGCCTCTTACATCCTGGATGCTGGTATGTAGACTGAGTCTACAATTCCCTCTTAATTTTATACTAGCCACCCTAGTCTGACTGAAGCATTCCTCAGTCTTATCTTTAAAAAACCAAAAAAACCCAACCAAGCAACCAAAAAAAAAAAAACCCCAAGAAACAAACACCCTCCCCGCCAAATGTGCACCAAGGCACCATGTCCCCCAGTACAGTCCAAACTATCATATCTAAACTGTGGTGAGTTTAGTGCATTTGTTTGCTTCTGAAATGTGCAAAATGAGTGTTAAAATGTCAGGTCTTATATGGTGAGTGCTGAAGAGGAACCAGTTACCCTGAGTACCAGCTACACGAGCTTCAGGGGAACAATTTCTGGACATCTCAGACAGGTGTCTGACAGGATCTAATTGCAGCTCATAGAGCAAATCTGCAAAGAACCTGTGCTGGGAGAGACCTGCAGTTTACAGAGCTCACAAGATCATGGCTTCTTATCCACATTGTCTTTAGACATCCTCAACATACCCAGGCAGTGTCAAGAAGGTGACATTGCGGTCCTCTGTAAGAAGGACTCCATCTGCCTTTGTGTCCAGATGCTGACTGTGGCACATACAGTTACCATGTGGGCTAGAACAGATGAAGGCTGGAGAGAACCACAGCCCTGTGACCTGCCCTGGTCCACAAGCACATTCATATGTGCAAGGGCAGGTAGCTGAGGTTGCCCTGTGGGACTTGTCCATGAGGTAGCCATGTTGGCCCTTGTGTGGGAAGCAAGGTAAGCAGAGGTGAACTTGATCATAAGCACAGCCCCAGTGCCTCTTGTGCATACTGGTACTGGTAACTTTGGGAGTAGATACGAGACTTGCTAGAATTAAAATGTAGATGAACAGGCAAAAGATTTGATTTAGGGACCTACTGATATATTTCTATTATACTTGTGGTTTTGTGCAGTGGTAGGATTTCTGTGCAGGTAACATAATAAGGAGAGGGAAGCTCCACCTTACCCAAATTGGAGCCAGCTGACTCCAAAAACCAACAGGGTGGGGAGAGGATTATTTATAGTCAAACCAGCAAGGAGAGGATTATTTATAGCCAAACCTGGAAGCAAGGCAACAGGTGGTGAGGAACACTTGGGTCAGACAAAGACATCTGCTAGGAATGTCAGTAATACAAAGGTAACCCTGTATCCAGTAGTAAATGATAGGACAGAAATTACAGCTGACCTGGAGGAAGAAAGGTTGCAGAGGCATATTTGAGGGAAGTAACAATGTGTCAGACAAAGGAATTAACTAAAAGTAGGCATGCTGCCAAAAATAAAATCTGTATACCAATGAGAGGTTTAAAGTCAAAAGTAGGTGAACTAGGTGCCTGGGGATGGAAGAAGACTGACCTTCACACAGTAAGCGCAGCTCAAACAGTTGATACAAATGCAATATTGTAGTACATAATTATTAGCTGGACAGAATAGATCAGATGCTGGATTATTTCAGTACATAGCTACAAACGATGTAGAACAGACCAGCCATGAGGATGGGGTGTAGCTTTTCTGTGATCCAACCTTCTAATATTTCTCAATGAAAAGGCATAAAATAACTTGACAAGGAACTGCTGTTCTTCTAGTACAGTGGTTTTAAATTTTTTAGGAGTATCCTAAGCTTTGCTTAAATTCTTTGGTGTGGAGTTACTTTTTAAATTGGAAGAAAATTCACAGAAAATAACGGTAAGTTTACACTACTTGTTGCCTGCTCAATGAAATGATGTTGAAGACCTGATTCTTCTTCTCACTAACTTTGCTTGCTGTTACTCTGGCATTATATAATGTAGACAGAAATGCATAGAGACCTACTGCTTGAGTGTAAAGAAGGGTTAGTGTAAATGAAAATTGTTCCCTGCCTGTGTAGTTGTGAGGAATATCAAAGAGGTAGCATTTACCCATCTATAAAATGGTTGTATGTGACAACAGGGCAAGGTTTAAAGAACCAGTTTCTTGACAATTCAGATTATTATGATGAAGATCAGCTAGTTCTTCAGACAGGCAGAAATGGAGAACTCTGTCATACATGAATTGCCTCAAGGTATCTCTCTATACTTAGTAATAGTGGCCACAATATAATTAGGTTTCATGTCTTTGGGAGAGAAAGCACAATAACCTCTGTGGTTCAGCACTGGGAATCCACTGCTGGACTGTTTAAACCATTCTGAAATGTGCTTTGGGACGTTTGCAGTGTCTAAAGCAAATTCGATGGGCTAGAAAAATCTCTCGCGCTATCTTGTGTTCTGGTCATTTTCTATTTTAAAAAGAAATTAATGAAGAAATGTAAAGTTAGAAACAGAAGAAACCCAGAGATAGTCAAAGAAAGACTTTACTGTAGGAGAGACTTGGATTTTTAATTCAAAGTGGGGAAAGGTGCAAAATGAGGAACTCTAAAAAGGAGACGAATGTTTGGGAGGGGAAAGTGACTTGATAAGCAAGAAATACAGAACTGGTCAAATGAAATTTTGTGCATCTCACGATTAGCATATAGAACTCATTGCCAGAAGATATCATGGAGCTGAGCACTTAAGAGAATTGAAAGAGATCAGACATTCGTATGGGTAGTGAGAGAACCCAAATTACACTGAGTAGAATAAAAACATTAATAAATTAAGATGTAAAGCTTTATGCTTGTGGGCAGGAGCCAAACACATGTGGATGGGGTTCCAAGGAAGCTCCGTGCTTGAGGTGATTATTCCATTATTCTCCCCTTGGAGTTTTTTTGCTTTCCTTTGTAGCAATAGGTACTGATGCAGTTGAGGATCTGCTGGGGAACTCTGTGTTCCCTTGAATTTATGCTTGTGTAGGAAGGGAGAAGACAGTGCCACAAGAATATGCTCCTATTCGGTGCTTCTCAGGAGGAAATAACTTTTAGACAATTCTAGAGAACACAAGCAAAGTAACCTTGCTGTAACTGGCATCAGGGCCTGGCTCCTCAGTTGTGTGGAAGAAAGACCTGGTCAAGTTATCCTTAGCTCTCAGCCCCTCATGGCTGAGCCAGGAGTGAATTCTGTGCAATGCAGAGTCCTAGATGACTTTCTGCAAACCCATTTTATTTTTGCCCTCATGTTCTCCTTCAAAGTAAATTTATCATTTTAAGTACATGAATACATTATTCATACTCAAAAGCAATGGTTCCTCATATGTAACCTGCCTCATACTGGCACTCTGCGGGTCACAGGTTGTGAGTGGTCTGTAAGTGACAGTGCGTGTTATGTCTGTTGCCTGAGGGTCTCAATGCAGCCCCCAGCCTGCCAGGTGCTGTGCTTTCCACCCCTGCCCTCCATCAAATTGGGACTGCATCTAGCCACATGGTGGTCTGCTCCCCTGAACTCTGTTGTGCATGATGAGATAGAAAACTTCGGGAATCACTTTCCCAAACCGAAGTGAGAGAATCTTACCAATTAAAAATGGCAGTAGATTGCTGCTAATTTTTTGTTCTTTCCAAAGGTAATGCATTTAATCCTGTCTTTTGCTGTTGCTTGACCCTATGGCTGTTGTAGCCACTTCCAGGCACTGAATTAATCTGAATGGAAATATGAGCAAAAAGGCACAGTAGCCACACTGTATTTATTATGAATTTGAGAAGGAAGAAGAAACTGCTTCAGGACTGCCTCCTTTTCATACTTCATATCTCTAAAAGTAGCCAGTTAATTACATTCCATTGTTACTGCTGTTGTAATATGTGCTTATTTGAAGTGCAAAGATAATCATCGATTGTACACTCTTGACTACACTATTAATGGTTTCAATACCCACATTGTGTTTACATTTTGCTTTATAACTAACACTTAGCCATTGTGGTTTTAACATGTAGTAATTCAGTGAATGCTGTCTCCATGCAATGCCCTTGCCATTTCATTCTGCGGTATTAAGTGTTGTTTTTCTAGGAAGGTCTTGAAATGTGGGGCATTATGTATGAGTTATGCTAATTTGTTAGGGCAATGAATACATTAATTTCACTAGTAAATGGCCTCAAAGCAATAATTACCAGTGTAGGTGTGTCAGAAACGATCATGTTCAGTTTTGCCAGTTAATTATTAAGATTTTGTTCTAAGGGACCCAGATTTGACATCCAGCTTCAATTTAGCCATAAACAAAAGTCTGAAGTATATCGGGCTGAAGAAAATCTAGCCAAGAACTTGTTTTGCTCTTAGAAATTTCTACGTTTTGTGTAATTGTGACTGCCAGTAAGATGCCAAAATAATTAGTGTCAGTGATATGAGGTTTATACTATACCTCCCAAAAAGGCACATCATAATGAAAATAGCAATCACACTTTTTCATTCCTCTCGTCTTGCCTTATGTTACAGAATGCTGAATTATTCAATGGTAGTATTACTTGCTAGTGCAGTATTAAATTTGAAATGGCTGCAGTTTATCGTTAAAGCTGAAGGGTTTTTTTAATGGAGTTTACTTCTAATGGCCTAATTAGGTTTCTAAGTTATATCCGTGCACTTCTTGAACTTTACATGGCTAACATTGTAAAGGAGACAAATGGAGGCACCTGTGCACCTGGATTACTTTCCATAGATGTGACCCTATTTTTAATTACAGTGGACCTGTTGAAAGCACCTAATAAACCACCGTTCAGTAATAATATGCTTTTAGGCAGCTTTCAACTGTATTTTTTCTGAAGGAAACTTGGAAAATTGTGTACTTGAGCTGAGATACATTTCTCAATTATTAAAATAGCAGCAAATAAGAATTCTCCAATGTTTCATTTTTGTGGTCTGCTTTGTAAAATAGAGACATAGAAAGAGGGACAGAGAACCTCTGTTCTCAGCACTGATGTTACTTATGTTTCTTTCATGACATATTTTCTGTTTTAAATTGCAAGGCAGAACTTTTCAGATCACTACAGAATAAAGCTGGAAAAAATAGGACTGATAGCTGTTTACTGTGTCACTGATAGCTGTTTACTGTGTCTTTTTAGTTACATCATCAAACATGCTGCACTACTCAGTTCTATCATAGGAAAGTGCACCATATATGGAAGCAAAGGACATATAGGGCTCCCTACATTTTCCATCAGTGGACATGGATAATAGCTAGTCACAGCGGCTATTTCAGCTCTGAAATACATTTTACGTTGACTGCAGGACTCCAGCCAAGCTCTTCACATTTAGAGCAGAGGGCATCATTAGTCCAGTCCAGTAAGTATATACTCTGCAGAGTTTGCCCCCTGACCTTATTTCATAGTCTCAAGCAGAGTAAGTGATAAGAACATTACATTCAGCTTCCTAGATTTACAGATACAAAGAGTGGGTGTCTAATTGTGGCTTTCTTCTTTTGCATGATTGATAACTTTCCATTAGTTAAGCTGATCTTCAGTTTGCCTTGGGACAGGTATAAGCAAATGCAACTGATCTCACAATGAGTTTTGGCATGTATCTGGGCAGCCTGGTTACTTTACCTTCTTTCTGGTCAAGCTTCTGAGAAACCTAACCACACAAGGAAAAACAAGTATTGTGCTGTTACTACAGTAATTGCAGGCCAGCGTACTCATTTCTCTTCCTGGATTACTTTTATTCTGGACTGCTTCTTTGCTGCTCCAGTATTTGTTTAGGGACTCAGAAGCCAAGGGAATGAGATTCTTTGTCTCACATTGTGCCCTTTTCCCAAGATATTGGGAGGAAAATGAGTCTTCCTTGTGTTTATTAGGCAATTAAGTGAAATGTATTGACAGTTAGTATTCACACAAATCTAGAGTGGCACAAATCTATCAGAGTAATTTAGGAATACTGTTCACCATAGAGATTCTGGAATATGTAGCAACTTAGCAAGCAAAAATCTCTTCTTAAATTTTATTCCCAAAAGATAAATCCCCTGGGAAATCAAGTTTTGTAAAAAGCTGTCAGTAGCAAAGAATTTTTTTTTTTCTCCCCATGATCAAACATCCGAGTCTTTCAGGGAATAGGTTGCCAGCAAGTATGTTACTTACCTGCATATTCTTATTTTTTTGCTATTAGTATTAAGTTTAAACATTTAAGGATTGATTTAATAATTATGGCATAGTTTAATAAAAGTTTAGTGATGTAAGGGACCTGGTTGCAAAGATGTGCTTTCCACATAAGTTCCACTAGAAACTAATTTACTTACAGAATCAAATGCTAAGTAAAATAAACAGCTTGGCTTTCTACTGACATTTTATAGCCACCTTAAGGGAAAGGTGGGGAGGGGGGTTGTGTTGCCATGTGGGTTTAATTCATGAACTTCCACTCAGAGTGCTCAAAGGCAATACGGTAGTTGAGCCAACTTTCTCTGTTAAATCACAAAAAGAGAGATTTTTTTTTTACCAAATACAGGGGATCAACTGCAGCTGCAAAGAGGAAATTTAGAATTATCATCATACCAGTATCAGAAGGTCCTTTATATTTATAGCTTCATAAAAGTTCACAGCTAGAGTATTTGCTGCCAACTCATAAAAGAACTAATGAAAATTTCTGCAGATTTTTTTTTTTAGACAGTGATTTCTTAATCCCCTAAATCCTGATGAATTCTTATATTCAAAACATTTGTAAAAGAGGAGGGAAAGGGACTTCTTGTTGCTTTAATAGTGTAGGTCACACTTAAACTCACTACGGGACAAACTGTGCTACAGTTTTACTTGGGTAATATTGCCATACTCCAAGTGTACCCATTAACACCAAGAAGACTGTGACGGTATTATTCAATGTAAAAGGAAAAAAGTTATAACATTATGTTGCCTTTGTGAAGGTAAATTGCTGTATCATTTGGATAAACTTTAAAATTTTATTTATAATTATAACAGTGATTATTGCTTCAACATTAAAAAACCCCTGTAATTAAGCAGTAAGTTTCTTTCAGATAAATAGTATTCAGCAGTAATGAAAACCTCGTGTTTTAATGTACCTCAAAGGGTGGTGTTACTCAATAATTCACAGGTTCTCTGAACTTTTGTGACTAAACGCAGAAAGCTTCTTTTATTTACATTCCTAAAACTATGAAGATTATATCAATAGTTTTCTCTCCAGCTGCTGTGGAAAACCTTTCCTGAAAGAAAAGCTAGTGATAGTAATGAGTTAGGTGAATATTGATCAAATCTGAGGATAATGAGAGTTTTGGTGATTTTTCTAGTTACTGATCATCTTCCCCCCACCCCTTCCAGTTATTGTTGTGTTTATAATGTCAAGACTGCTCTAAATTTGTCACTTCTATGTTACTGCTCTGTCCCTTCTTCCCTGCAACCTCATTTAGTTGGAGAGTGCCTCTCCCAAGAATAGCCTATATTTTTGAAGTTTCATACTTCCAAGTTTAACGCTTAAGTATCTTTGAAATTATGTAGTGAGAAATGTTCCGGATTATAATAATAGAAGGGTGTCACTTGGTGCCACCAGAATAGAGAGGGCATGTTTCAAAACCAGAATGTTTCCAACCCTATTGCTGTAGAAGGATTTACCCCTCAGAAAGAGGAGCTTCCTTAATCAAAGGAGCTAAACTGGAGTCATAGCATCACTCTAGTTTTATATTTAAACCTGCATTCCTTTAGAGGTAAAGTGACTTGCATAGGTGCGGCACTGGTAACTAGGAGAAAATCACAATAGATTCTGAAGCTCTATAAAGAGCAGGATCATTTAGGAACTGCCCTTTGTGGGCGGAATGAGGAGGGGAAAAGAGTGGAAAGTATTGGGGGAAAAAAGCTCCGTTATTTTCACCATGCTGGCTCTTTAGTTTTCTGAGCTTGTGAATAAGGGCAGCATCTGTGTTCTTTTCATCTGTGTAGTTGTGAAAACTTGTGAGAGAGCTTGCTATTTTTTTCTGCTGAAGAGTAATAGTGCCATGAAATATGACCTCTTTCGTAGATCTGTCTGAGAGATGAACCTAACAGAGCTGAGCCATTCAGGCTATCCTCTCGGCCCAAGCCATTTTATCATTTTGCATGCAGTGTGCCTCAAGCTGTGAAGCTATTTGTTGAACTAGGCTGTGTTACTGCTTGACTGAGAGGAAGACATATTATCCTTAATTTCCATATAATTTTTTTAATCTTTGTTTTATAATAAATGTATAGAAGTGCCCTGAGGGTACCTTTCTGTTTGGTATTGTAGGTGTCTTATTTAGAGTTCAAGCAAGATGGAAATGTTCAGGTCTGCTTTTTCTTCCTGTCACAGGGAAGAAATGGTTCCTGAATGGTTCACAAGACACGCTCCAAAAATAAAATATTCAGCCATTCTCACTGCAGAACTCTACCTCCGTATGTGAAAGCATGTGAGGCTGCATTTCCCATCCATCTCATTCTGGATGTGTTTGGCAAATCAGATTAGGACAAGTGACAGCTTTGGCTTCAGAGATGTGCTCCTGCCAACTCTACAAAACATTTACCTATTGCTGGTGGATCATATGTTCCAAGTTAAAAGGAACTGGCGAGTGAGGGAAGAAGGAATATCTTACCTATGACACCACTGCTTCCTGTCTTGCATCTTGATTGCGTGTTTATTCAAAGAGGCTGAACAAGTTCTCCAGAACTTATGAAGGGTCGAGATTTATGAGAAAATACACAGGAGTCTCGTATGGAGTCCTTTCAGTTTGGCACTCTACCTAGATGTTTTATGCCCAGTTAATGACAGCTTGTCTCACTTAGTTCCCAATGGCCAGCTGTCTGCAGCCTTAATTCATAGTGGCATTTTCAGCTGTGTCTTTGTTTAGGGATGGCTACCTCCGGGTGCCGCCACATCTGTACACCTGAACTTCACTCACACATATCTGCTAAGGTGAGGACTCCCTTGGGAGTACCCAACCAAAGAGCACACGTCGACACTATTCCTCCACACCAGTCTAATGGGAGGGAGTTAGAGAATTAACAGAGCATGAACTGATAAGAGGGTGAAAGAAGGTCCCAGGGAGTTTTTCTGTTTGATTCTGTAGAAGTTAGAATAACAACAACCTATCTGCAGGGTTTAACAAAACATTATAATCCCACTGTAAAACATCTGTGGGATGCCATAGGAAGCCTATAGAAAGTGTAGCATTGTATAATATATTTCCATAAGGGTATTCTTGTTTGGTTTTGATGGGAGGTGGTACAATTGCTGAAATTAGTGGGGTGGGAGGGTTGTCTGTGCATGCCTGGCAGAACACAGAAATATGGAAACTTCGGATAGTTCTTTCACAAGTTGTTTTCAAGCCTGAAATAGAGCCTAGTCTTCAGGGGAAAACAAGCATCCTGATTTCACCAGATGTTAATGTTTAGTTCCATGGTCCCTTTAATAACAAGCCCAGTGAAAAGGGGAAAGTAATATGAATACATTTTTTGACATTTTGTTTATTAGCATTTTATCTAGGCTAGTAGTAAATGAATAGACTTGTCAGCAGAAATCTCTTGGTGGAGCAAATAAAGAATCTTAATAGGCAGGGAGAACAGAACTAACGGCAAATTGCTCACAAAGAGCTCTAATTTATTGGTTTCTTTTTCATGAAGATTCTGTTCTGGATTCTGGCTTTGCCAGAAGAAACAGCTGAATGATGACATGGATTCTCAGAAAGAAACTGTGCTGTCTGGTAGGAAAGGGGAAGACTTGGGGAAAGAGTCTATTTCTTTTAACACTTTCCTCAAAATACTTCATACCACACAGTGAAAAGTTTTCAGTTTGATTTGTTGGTTTCAGTGAACTGGCCAAGTCTGCATTTATAGAAGTGCTGTGATGCCTGATTCCTCTTGTAAGTGACTGGCTGCAGTAAAAGAACAAGTGAGGCCTTCTTTAGGTCTCTTGTGCAGATGGTGCAGAGCCCTGCATTCAGAATATGCAGCTTCATGGGACTACTTCTGGCTTGCTGTACATACCTGTATCCACTGGTACTACTGGCACACTGCTCTTGGAGTCAGTAGAGTTACTGGGAGGTATGGTGCTGCCTCATTTCCTCCCCCCACCCTAGTTGGGCCAGCCTGTTCTTCCAAACAAGGGAAGAAGCTGCAAATTCCAGGGTTAAAATTATGAAATTTGTTTAAACATGCTTAGTAGTTACAAGCTGGACACTTTCTATTTTGTTACTGGCTGTGCCGTCAACAGCAATCACAGATGTAGAGCATACAACTGCATAAAGTTATATAATTAATAGAAATAAGTGTCGTCTACACTGCATTCCTCCCAAATCCATTGGTGCAATAGAGACTGTATCTGTAGTACTCTTCAGCCAGGTGGGCATGAGGAGCTGTCATGTGTCACAGTGCATTAGAAGCAGCTGTGGATTCTTTCTCAACACAAGTCATTATTTGCCAAGATTACTAAAACTTTTCTGACCCAACCCATTCAGCCTTCAGTTTTATGTTGGTGGTATCAGAGAAAGTGCTGTGTTTTCAAAAAAGTAATTGCTGAGTGACCTCATAGGGCAAGTTCATCCTCTTATTCCTTCCCTTGCCTCGGACAAGCAGAAAGGTGCAGAATGTAATGATGGACCCTTAAAAGTGCTTAAAGTCAAGATGGAAAAATGTGGAGAGGTAGGGAGTGAAGTAGAATAGGACAGGTCAAATAATTTTAGGGAAATAATTTTTCTTTGATTAATTAAATTTCCAGTGTTAAACTCATTCTCTGAGCCTTTATCATTGCCACCTGACCATGTCAGAATGTCATTCTGAAGTATAGAAAAAAACCCGAACAAAACAAAAAAAAAAAGGAAAAGAAAAATGCTGAAACATGGCAATCTAGAAGTTGTAATATTTTTAATTTGGTGCTTTATTGGTATTTTAATTTATTGCTCTATTGGAAACACTCCTGGCTTTCAGTTGGAAGGAAGAGTGAAAGAAAAGAGTAAGCTATGTAAAGGTAGTAAGACAGTAGAACTGGTTTGATTATTTAGACTAATTGCATGTTGTTTGTTTTTCTTTCTCCTCTATGTTCCTAAAATGAATTCCTTCCATAAATCCAGTACAATAACTTCTGTTCCAATAAAAGCTTGTCAGGCTTTCTCTGCTGATGGAGAAATAACCTTAGAAAACAAAACAACTGTTGTAGCAACTCAGGAAATGTACTTGTAGTTTCTCCTGCATTTCACGTTTTCTTTGTCCCAGACCCTGACGGAAGAAAGACAAGACTCCAAGAATGTGGTTTAACAAGGCTGTAACTTTACATAATGTTTCAAGGAACTATCTGACAATAATTCATCCAGCACAGGTCATTCATCCTATTGTAATCCACTTTGCAAAGGGCCCCTGTCAGCTCTCTACCCCATTAACCAGGCGCAGCACCATTGCTGAGACTTCGCTGCTCTCCCCGCACGCAAGGCAGGGGGAGTTGACTCCTCACTGTTCAGGAGATTCAGAGCTTCAACCCCTTCTTCACCAACTCCTTTTATTAGTAAGTGCTCTCCCCTATGCAACTGCAATTCTAGCTTTCTAAATGGACAAGAAGCCCTTCTGAAAAATGCTCTACAAAGAGGAATTTGCTGAATTGTAACTCTCCCTTTCTCATCCCCTGAAGAGGAAAGAAAAAGGAATAAAATAAAATGTTTGTCGCATTTGCTCCCCATGAAGATGCTTCTCTTCTCAGGTCCACAGAGACTGTGTGATGTGCGTGGGAAGGTTCTGAAGTGCAGTAACTTTACTATGCTAAAGCTGCTGTAATTTTTTAAGAGTCAATTTTCTGGATGGAAACTGGAGACAAGAGGAAAAGTTTATAAGGTCTTTTGATTTAGTGGGGGCAGGTGGGAGAATGGGGAAGGGAAAAAAGACTTAACATCTACAACACTGTTTAGTCAGAATCTCCTGACACAAGCTCCTCTGTTAGGCCATAAGATGAGAACAGAGGAAGTTCTGGTACCTTATAGTACCAGTTTTGAAGGTGCCAAAGACTTTTCCAGTTCTCAGGCTGCAGAAGTGGGTTCTAATTTACTAGAAGCCCTTGTATACAACTTTGAAGGCTGGATAGCTTACGAACATGAGGGGTTTTTTTCTGAATTAGCTGTATGGAAGTTAACGTTAAAGACAGCCTTATTTATCCACGTTAACATCAATTTTATACCACTAAATGAATAAGGTGATAAAACTTTTAGTTCCTTTCAATAAACCAATCTCTAAAGATTTAATTAAAAAAATACTTTTATACCCCCCTGTTTCCCAGTTGCTTCTCTATGAAGGAAAAGAAAAATGTGATCAAAATATTCAAATCTTGTACTTTTTTGCCTGAACACTTGTGTTTTGGTGTGGAAATATATAAAACTTACATTCAATAAGTTGCCTTCTCAAACTACTTTTCATAACATTATTTCATCACATGATTTTAATTTTCTGCATGACATTATCTTTTCAAGCTGACATAAGACTGGGCTTATGTGATATTTGCATGTTCAAGATGGAACCATATAGCTTAACAGTGTTTCTGCTTGTGTATGGAATTTTTAAAAATTTATTATTATTCTTACTTAGGGGGAATCTAAGAAACAAGTCCTTCCAAAAGGATTTCCTTGTCTCTTTAGGTGATTTTGCTCTCTTCTTTTTAACCAGGGGGAGCTTTCACTGGACTATTCTAAAATGTGCTGTAGTATTATAATCAAGTGATAATTTGTACATATATTGGACATAATTTCCTTTTCTTGCAGGCATGTAATGTAGATTTCTTCAAGGAGAAAGGGATGATTTTAATTTAAATTGCGTTGCAGACAGGACAGGGACAGATTATCATTAGAAATGGGTGAGGGTGGGGGAAAAAAGGCTTCTGACTTAGGTAGGTAGGTAGAGTGCCAGCAACGTACTGCTTTGACTTAAATTACGCAGCTAAGAGGTTGCATTGGAAGAGATGCCATGCTGGATATCTATGGAAGAGCTGTGAGGGCTGATAATTTGGTATCTGAGAATTAGTGAATTAACAGTACTTCCTGCTGGAATATAAACAGCCTGGCAGGCAGATTTCATGTTTCAGTTCCCTGTTTTTCTCTTCCCTTAATCTCACCACAATTAATTGAATCAAGTCTTAGACAGAAGTGAAGCACTCCCATTTTGTCACTGTACATACGTGGACTTGATGAAGTGCATCTGAATCGTGATGCTGGCTGTCCCTTCGGTTACCAGAAACTTATCAGAAACTGGCTTTGTCAGTGATTGAAGTCTGTCCACAACAGTGGCCTCTTTGGGTCCCTGTTTGCACCTATGCCATGCTCAGATGCTCTGTTTTCTTGGCTTTCCCCAAATTAGCTGTAAAACTTGCAGGCGGCAGATGGTGGGTTCTCCTGTATTCAGCAGCCTGAGACAAGCACAATCCAACAAACAGAGAAGAATAACCACCTTTTTATATATATATATATATATATATCAGTAACATTCTGTAATAGAAAATCCTATTGCTTGACTCTTTGTATTCTTTGAGTTTAATTTTATAATCCCTGGGCATGAAGCTTGGGGGACTTGATTTTCATAATACGCTGCGGGCCTGATGTGTTTCACCAGCATTTAGACCTGGGTGGGGAGTTGTGCTGATGCCTGTTGTAGGTGATGCTGGTGGCTGGGTCTGAGGTGACCCCATGGCTTGGTCTCACTGACTGTTGCATTTCAATTCAGCAATTTTACCACACTGATCAGGTACTCAGAAACTGTATTTTTCTGTAAATGCTAAACACATGATTGCAGCTACACTACAGACTGCATGCTACGCGTTGCTTTTTAGAGGACTGTTATTTCCACTTGATCTTCTGTATCATATTATGTCGTACCATGAAAGCCAGACTGTATTTTTTCCTATGTAAACCAAAATAAAGTTTTCCACCCGTTGCCTGTCTCAGTGGTTTGTGTGGGAAATGTGCTTGTGCAGGACTGCAGTCAGCGGAGCAGAGCTTTGGCAGCTCTGCGTAATGATGCCTCACAACATGGGAAAACCTGCCGAATCTGGTGCTTTTCCTTGCCCTTAGGAGTCAGACTCTGTGAATAGGCACTTAAACAGTGAATGGGAAGTGGAAAGATGCCCTATTTTCTTAATTCTTCTATGTGAATGATGTAGGTCACAAGTAAAATCTTTTTTATGACCTGCAATATTGGGATTGTATCTATTTCAGAGCTCATTAAGTTTTGATAACAAAGGTGGTTTAATGACACACTGTACTGTGGGATTTTTTCTTCAATATGTATATTTAACATGATGATGTTTTACATGTGTAATTCAAATGGTAAATAGTGGAAAGAAAAATTAACTATTTTCTTCTCAATCAAAGAGTTGGGGACTATTGTCGTTTTAAAGGAAGCTTTAAAATACTTTTTAATTGAACCTCTGTTTTGTCTATAATACCTGCTCTCTAAAATCGTACCTTAAAAATGCAACACTATCTTCCCCTAGCTTTATACTATGTAGTTTTCAATTCAGTCTCAATTAGTTGTGTCAGTGTAGTTTTCTGACCCCAAGATCCAAAATCATGTAGTTCGTAATATGGCTGGGAATTTGGATAAGAATTGCTATGCAGCACAAGGGTGGGTTTTTCAAAACCCTTCTATTAAAGACAGTGATGAAATGTTTTATGCCCGTACTGTCTGCAGTAAGGACATGAGGAATTAAGGAGAGCTGTAAAACATAAAAACTCTAGACCTGCATATGATTATTCATATTAAATTGAAGTAAATTATATTGCTCAATGAGAGAGTTTTCTAGCTCTAAAGCAACATTTGTTGTGTTTCTCTACCTCCTTTATTTTCACATGTAAGATACTGGCTGTGGAGGGAAGCATGGAGTAGTGCTCTGGCCTTTCATCTCGGGAGAAAGAGGGATTTGTAAATTGGATAAAGGTCAGTAGGGAATATTAGTTTAGTTGGTGATGTCAGACGAGTTCTTCTCTAGATCACACAACCCCTGTGCAATTGGCAAAAGTATGGTAATAGGCTGTGGTCTGTCAATTTAATGAGATACCGAGGGGGATCTGAGGGATCGAGAGAGGTTTTTAGTATCCACTGCAATGCTGTGCAAAAGTCTCTCACATACAAAGGGAGATGCTTTAATTATAGCCCTGAAAGGGAAACGTGGCTTATTCTGTGGAGCTCTGGTCTAAACTGAGGTCCACACTGAGCACTGTTTTCAGGTATCCAAACACAGGAGTTCATTCAGATCATTCCAGAGAGGTCAGAATACGCCTTTCTCCTCACACCAACTTTCATCTGAGCGCGCCTTCACCTTGCAGGGAAAAACTAACAAAAGGCATGTAGATGCCAGGGTGCCTGGTAGAATTTAGAAGCCACTCTGGTGCGTTCAGCGTGTTTGCACTACAGGTGAAGACTGCCATCCTGGGACTACAATGTTACGAACAGACTCTTCCCAGACAGCAGAATAAAGTGGGAAAATTGTAGAGCTGTTTTGGTTTACAAGTACTTTGTGTTCCCCTACTAATAAGCAGGTAGACATAGCCTTTTTGTGATTATAATATCATGCACAGAGCTGTAAATTATTCACACAAGTAACTAACGTATTTTATATCTTCTCAGATTGTCCAATAGCTTTGCAACATCTGTGAAAATACTTATTGTTTGGAAATTGCACTGAAATTCCAAGAAAATATTCTTGGTTTTAGACAGGTCCTTTGAAAATACTGATTTTTCAGAGTCTGAGAAGCATTTACACATTTTGTTAGTCTCTTAGATCATGTGGTATTTTTCCTTCCCCTGGCTATGCAAGGTTGATTCTTAGAGTGACTATTTTATTTCAGGTGGAAAGTGTCCCTTCCATCTGTTTTTCCTAATCGCTAATTTGGTGAATATTTGTAACTGAATGCATTCCTTGTATAGATTTCATGGACAACTAAAATAACAGTTGCAAATGCAGCCACAGAAAGATAGAGATTTTTTTTTTGAGCAAAAATTTATTTTGAAAGTTTTGAAATCTTAATTAAGCTCATGTTAGGCTATTAAATAAGTATACAGTGTATTGTGCGATAGCCTGTCTGCTGGTAATGTGCTCTGGATACATCTCTGTGTGTGCTGGGTATGGCCTCCTCTGCGTGCAGGTCACTGGATGTGTTCACAAGCTGACTGCACATGCAAAACGTCATTGTATTGCATCTTTCTGTTACTTGCATCAAGTAGGGATTTGCACATGCAATTGCCTTTCAAAGTGGACAGTGTTGCCATACCCTTACATACAAGGACCTAGGAACTGCAAATCTTCATCTCATTTCTCCTAAGGCTCTTTGGTGAGGGCTGTTCTTTCTTGTCTTGCAAAATGACTGCACAGACAGATTTGAGTGCTTTATCAGCATCATAACTATTCCTTGAGAAGGCTCCCCACGTCTTGAAGTCCATAGCTATGGAAAAAAACCCCACATTTCGAATATCAATTTTTCTTTTAACCTATTTGTAAATGATTTATTGCAGTGGAAAGTTAGATGATGATAAGATAACACTGTTTAGAGGTCATTAAAGAGTTTTCAGGAAGTTTCTACAAAGGTACTATTATATTGTCAGTACGATAAGAAAACTAACAATTTATGTCAAAGTTTGCAAAATGGGTTTGTCTGATAAACAGTCTGCTCAAGGGACATCAGTCACACTTCTTCCCGGAGTATATTGTATTTTTCAGGAAGTGAACTTCAGTGACTCTGCACATTCATGTGTTTGATATTGCAGCATCTTAAGCAGCATCTTTTCTGTTGTAGTGTCTGTAATGCAATGTGCAGCTTGGTGCCACATATTGTACCAGGCACTAATAACCAGAAGCCTTTGGTTCTACAGAAGCCAGTGATCATATGTTCTTCTTTAGCCAGGTGAGAACGTGATTGATATGATCTCCGTTCCTGGACCTCAGAGTATGTTTCATCTCTCAAAGAAAAGATGTTTCTGTAACATAAAAATTTAGTGCGGAAGATGGTCAGAAGGGAGTTACAACATGAGGCTGCTTTATAGAATACTGTTCTGAAGAGACATTCTGTATCAATATAATTGAGAAGCATATTTGGCTAAAACCAGCTAAAATATAGACTGTACAATCTACATTCTCACTGTTTTTCTTAATGTGCATTTCAGCTTATTACAGTATAAATCACTTTTCAATTGCCTTGAGCTGAAACAATGCATCTGAGCTTGGGTTAAAAGCCTGTTAAGTGCTTCTTTAGTTGAACAAAGTGAAATCAGGTTACATTAATAGAAGTATTAATTAATTTGCCCTCATTTATTCAGTAGAATTAGCATTATTGAAAAGCCTTTACCATCTTTAAGTACGGTTAGTGTGTGCAGCTTTAGTGACAGAGTTTCATCTGTAACACCTAGTGATGTGTCAGATAGTGTAGAAAATTATTGTCCAATTTGGAAACTTGAGACATTACTGAGAAATGCTGTGGGGTGTGTTATAATGAAAATACCAATCCACATTAGCCATGGTTGCCATAAGCAAAAATCTTAATATCTTGGCCAAACCTACGTAAGGTTCATGTAATAAACTCACATTCCTAATTTTATTAGGGATGTGCCAAGTTAAGCACTTTGCTGGCCTTTGGACAGATTTATAGCTTGACTTCTGCTGAATTAGTGTTGACTGACAAGAGGGCATTGTTTTATAGGATGCTATTTAAATAAAAACCTGCAGGGTATTTCTGTAATGTTGTCACTTCAAGTCTGAACTGGAAAAAAGAAATGTGTATTAAGGAGGAATCTTCATTAGCTTTCACGAGTTTAATCTAAGGCTGTCAAAAGCTTCCTTATAAGGTAAGACATTGTAATGCACAGGGACAAGCCTCATCTTTGTTCCAGGTTTTAGTATGAAAGCAGTCTGTTGGGCTTACTGGAAATTGGGGAGGAAAAAAATTCCTATTCATTTTTACTTGGCAGAGTTTTGTGTAAAGAATAGAGTGTGATTCTCTTTCCCTGTGAATATAAGAATGGCAGTTGATGATAGCCATTTTACTTTGTAACTTTATTATGTGTGTATCACTTGTTCCTGGCAAAATGTGTCATCTTGTATTTATTCATTGGCTATCCTGGGCCAACAAACATGCTGACATTTTCATATGTAAAGCAGCCTGGTTGTAGATTAGAAAAATTGTCCTTCCTTTAAAAAAAATGTTGGTTGGTGGAACAGTCCTTCCCCTTAATAAAATAAATAAATAAATAAATAGTAATTTAAAAAAAAAAAGAAAGGAAAAAAGTGCATCTTCTAGAATTAAAATTAGACTGTGTGTAACTGTTGTGACTTAGAGCAAAATATTGACCCAAATATCAATAAAATTAATCTGACCCTTCAGTCCTCCCTTGCCATATATTTTTAAGTTTATGGGAAGGACCATGCAGCCAGGACACCTGAATTACTATGAATAAATTGCTTAGTGTCTTATCTGTGGTCACAAATTTGTAAAGCTGAGTTGGCCATTTGTAAAAGGAGGAGAGTTATTCCTGCCTCACTGAGGGACTGAGAGGTGCAAGGAATGGACATGACTGAAGTATTTTGTAGAGCTTCAGAACTATTATCTGACCAGTAGAAAGCCTTACTTTTTACAATTAAATTATGAAATATGTGAAGGGAGTATAATTAGCACCAAAATGTCCTTGTTTTGTGCATAATAAAAACCATATGATACAAGGAAACAGCTTCACTGGAGAGAATGACAAAAGGCAGGGATCAGTGTTATAACTTATCAAGAATACATAGAGTTACATATGAAAGATTACACAATAGATTTGCTTTAGGGAAGGAGATATTGTACATACTGATTAAAGTCTACGTAAATCAAATATTGGAAATATGACAGTCATACCTAGCAATGCCACTCATGCAATGGATCTCAGCTATGTCTCACTGATTTTCCTAAGCTTTTTGGTAGCTATTACATACTCTCACCCCATCAGCTGCTCAATCCAACAAGAGTAAGGTGGGAGACTGAAATAATGAGAATTCACCAACAAAATCGGGATGTGAGTTCTGACTAGTAGAAGAGCAGCTGAGGAATAACTGATGCCAATGTAGTTTAAATTCATGCACAGAATTTATTGGACTGTGTCTCACCTGTTTAAATGTAAGTTTAATATGACAAAGAGTTTCTCTCACACATTATTTGATCATAATTATGTATTACTGTACATTATGTATTATAAAGCTCCATCATTGTGCATGGTACTTTACCAAGGTAGTTTAGTTAAAAGGTTCTACTTGGAGTTGATGAATGCAATAACATAAGGTTTACAGAGCCTTATTCCACAAAACGTTGGCATATGCAGTAGGGCATTCGTGTGACTGCTGGTCATTGATGGAGCCATTACAGTGTTACATCAGTATTACAAGGTTGACATGGGAATGTACCTAAACACCTCTTCATTAATGTAGTATTCACAGTAAGTGATAATATAACTGGGTTAAGAATCTGCTTAAAATTGTTCTTATTGATAATTAATCTTCTCCATAAAGGAACGCCACATATGTTTTTATCAGCATTTGAACTAGAAAAAGTGATGGAGAAAGAGCGTCTTAGATTTTTTAAATTTTTATTTTGTTTTTATGTGGGTAAGTATAATTTAAATATCAAAAAAACCTACTGTTAAGGGCAGCAATTAATAGACAAGGTGTTACCTGTTTGATCTGTGGGTCCTTATCCTTCTCCTAGTTCAATCAATGGTAAAGTTTAATTGGGAGTAGCATTGCATGCTAATGTAAATATTTTCTTATCTTCCAATAATATGTCAGGAGGCTTGTCTGGATATGTGGTCAAGAGTAAGTCTGAGCTTTGTGAGATAGCACCAGGTGTGTTCATTGGTTTTGATGTTGGAAGGATCACAGACTTATGCACAGCATAGTTTTGTGTTGATGGGGAAGCCACCTCTTCCTTCTGTACATCAGAGGATAGTGCGTACTTCTTTTGTTTATGTGCCAGCTAATGTATTCCATTGGCAGAGGTACTTCACTCCTCAGGTCTATAGCTGCCAATTCTGCTCTAATTAATAAGCATTAAACTAAATTCCCAACCTCACAAATCCTTCCCTGACAACTTCACACCCTATTAAACACTAACTTTCTTGCACCTTAAAAATACTTCTTTCCACAATACGGTACTTTTCTTTATGGATGTATGCATCACTGTTAATAGAGTCTTAATAGAGAAACCTGCTTAGTCTAAGAAATCTGGGTTTTCCGCTAAAAAGAATTCAGAAACACTCAGAAGTAGAGTCTTAAATTAAAACAATAAAAGAATTATTATCCTTTAAATGTATGCACATGTGCCTGTATAACTGAAACCTGTGCACACAGTTGGGTACTTGTCACATAATTGTTTGGTTTTGCAACTTAAATGTGTATTTGCACATTGCTACCTTCACTGCTTCTAAAATGTTAACCTCTTTATATTTGTGTTCCACACTGCTACACATTACTTCGTTTTAACATGAAGAAAGCTGTATCTTTTTTGTCAAATGTGGAATAGTCACATATGTGATACTACATTGAAGTCTGGACCATAAAGGACAATTAGAAGATGTGTGACAAGCAGATCCAAGCTCTGTTGAATCTCATGTCGTTCTTTCCATCAATTTCAGGAGAAGCTGTATCAGGCTTAGTGAGAGAGGGGAGGAGACAGGGATCAAGGATGAAAAGGAGAGCTCTGCTCCAAAATGCTGCAGAAATCTGAGAGCAATTCAAGCTCTTGCTGTTAAATACCACCAAGCTCCAGGAGATTCCAAAAAATCACTATAAATCAAATTTTGGAGCATAGACTTCCATATGGGTTCAAAAGCTGCCAGCTGAAGGAAAATGTGTGGGAACCAGGTCCTGGGAGCAGACTCCAATTCCTGTTCCCTGTGCTACTTTTGCTTTTAGCCAGGGTCTCTAGATTAAAATGCAACAACCCCTGGGAGTAGGGAACAGAAATTAACAGCCAAAACATCAGGCTATGGTTCCATGTGCTTTTTCTGTTTCTCCTTTTACACCCTTATCTCTTTTATGCTGATCCTTCTTTGACAGAAGAACTAGAGCACAGCCATGTCCAGAATATCCTCGCATAGCCTGGTGGTTAGTACACTACCACGAGAGCTGGGAATTTGGGGTGGCCCTAGAAGAAAAGGGCCAGTAACTGGGAGCCTTCCATTTCCCATCTGACTGGATTTTATGAAAGAGGAACTGGCCTCTGTTTCTTCTGTCCTTGGGTAGAAGCCTGTCCTTGAAAAAGTGATGGCTTTTTTATTCACTCTCAAACCTGGGAGATGTATCAGGTCTGACTATGTTATTCTGAAGGGCTAATCCCGAATCCAAAATCACCAGTCTTCTTGCAAAAGAAAGTGATGGTGAAGTCTTGCATTGATCCATATTTTTATTTCTAAGGAACACTTTTGATCTGTCCTTCTACTTTTGTAGGTTATATTAAATGTGGTTTTGATTTGGATTCAAACTTCAATTCCTTTTGATAAACATAGTGTCAGCCAGTCTTCCTTGCAGTGCTTTTGTTTCCCCAACAGGTATATGGCCTAGCTTTGCACAATCTATTAGCCTCCCACTTCCTTCATCTGTCCCATTAAATTTGCTTTTTTTTCCCTGCAGTCTGAAGACGCTCTTGCACAAGTGATGTCATCTCTAATCCTATTTTTCATTTGTATCATGGATGTTGCTAACCACTCTTTAAATAAAAATACAACATGATTCTAATATGCTAAGGAGCTCCACGGATAACCATGTAATTTCAAAATGATACTGATTTTGTTTATATGCAACATAATCTTTTACAGTTCTTCGTCTTTATTTGAAGCATTGCAAAGTGGATTTTTATGAAAGGTATTATAAAGGACTCCTTGTTTTTTCATAACAGATTTGAACATTAACTGATCAGAGTTCAGATAAATAGTCTTTACTCTCCATTAAAATATTAAAAAGCCTTTGGTAGGAAACTGGCGTAAAGATCCTTCATTCTTGTTTAATGAACACTTGTTGGCAAGTATAACACTTTAATAGCTTTGCAGAATGAATTTTGTGTGAGCATCCTCCATTTCCCTGTCAGACACTTGTCCAGGTGCTGGGAATTTATTGGGGGAAGCATATTTTTACTCATTAGTTCTGTATTTGATTACAGAACAGTAAAATATGAACCACTAAGTCCCCGAGGCATAGCTGTGTACATTGAGATTAGTAATTGCATGTCATCGTGTTTTCCATTGGAATTTATATGGACAGATAGGATAGGTGCTTCTTAAGTAGGTTTAAAAGCAAAGCAAATTTGTATTTAATCTTTTTTGCAGGCATATTTTCCCTAATGGAGTAAAGGTTAGGCTAGATGATACATTTTAAATATGGTTTTAATTTATTTTTCTCTTTTTTTTTTTTGCCTTTGTTGAAGTATGAGGTTTTCTTTCTGACAGACTAAAGGAAATATATTGTAGCTGAAAAATTTGACTCTGTATGTGCTAATATAAACAGAAGGAAAGAATTGTATTGTTGTCAGCAATGGGTGTTTATGAATATATATTTATACACAATATGTAGACAACATTTTTATTTTTAACCACCTTTTAATGCTGTAGGTATGAATGAAAATCATGTAGCAGCTCTAAGGACAAATTTTGTTTGAACTGAATAAAAGAATGCCATTTTTTAATGTCTTTAGTATGCCTGTTCTTCAGGAACAGCTAAAAATCCATTTAAAATTTTGCACATTAAGAAAACCCTCAAAATAAAAATGAAACTGATAAAAAAAGTTTAACAGATTTGAAACATGAACTTCTTTTGGATCATGTTGAAGGGTTAAATAATGCCAAATGTGCCATCCTCTCCTGTATAAAAGTGCTCATAAATGCGTTTTCCAAAACTGAATCTAATGAGGTACTTAATAGTCACAAAACTGGCACATTTGATAATTAATGTTCCTTACTGAATTTTTGCTGATGCAGTATAGTCTTAAACAGAGAGAAATGTTAACTCAACATGTACTTGAACCATCAGCTGTTTGGAAACTTCCCCTTTATTGATGTGAAATACCTGTGTATGAGCGCTTAACAAGAGGCCTTTGTTAGCACACCTTCACCTTGGTGTGAGAACTTAAACCGTAAGAGTTTCTGGTTTATTGAGTACGTATGTCTGTACAAGGCATGCAATATTGTGATTGTGTTTAATGGGGAGCCAATTAATGTGCCCCACTGGCAAATGCAGAAATATTTCCACTTCCAGTCATTGAATGAATCAGCATTCAGCTGAACTCCCACACTGACATCATGAGCAGCAGATGTACGTTGTGTGCCACCTGAACAGGAGACTGCAGGAACAGGGCATGGAGTTACCATGCCACGGCAGTCATAGTAGCTGATTGAACTTGCATTGGCCCACATTGTGCACATCCATTGCTAGTGCTATGTACCTGTTTGATCAAAATGGTTGAAGCATGATGAGAATAAGATGTAATTTGTGCACAAGTAGAGATTTACAGGGTCTAAGATTTAAAAGTGTCTATTTAAAACCAGAATGAGAAGACCATATCTTACCAATGTAGGCAAAATGCAATGAAAATAGATAAGATATTTAAGTTTGAAAAAAATGTTGAGAATGGGTAGTAAATAATTTTTTTTTCTTTTTCACAGTCATGTTCTATGGCAGTAGTGGCAGGCTATTTCTTTCCTGGTAAATTCCCACTGATTTCACAGTACACATATTGAATATACTACATGTTACAGAGCTGAGATTCAGAGGATTTTAAGGGAGAAAGAAATGTTGAAGGGTAATTGGAGCCACACAGGGAGAGTGGAGGAGGGATCAGGGTAGCAAAAGAAGGCTCAGAGAGGATTGTAGAGGCTCTGGGGAAGCTGAAAGTGGATCAAAACAGGACAAATGGAGGTAGAAAGGATCAAAATGCCAGGGAGAAGGAAAAGAGAGGACTGGAGCTATATAGGAGTTCAGAGAAAAAAGTTTGATCAGACAGGATCAGACCAATTTTGTACTAGCTGACACAAGGTCAGAGGAGCAGGAAATAAGGAGAGCTGGAAGAGATATTTGGATCCCAAGTATATGGACGAGGAAGTAAAACAGAAGCAGTAAAAGAATGGGAGCCAAATGAGAAGAGCAAATATTAGAGCTGCAAGAAGGGATACAGTAGAAGTCAGGGTATCAGGAGAGCTGAGTGAGGATCAGAGAAGAATTACATGAAGAGCTATCAGGAAAGCCAGGAGTGGGTCAGAGCGGCTTACAGAGATTTGGTCAGAGTGGCCAGAGGGGCAGAATGATGTGGCATGTTAGCCTATTGCTCAGCATACCCCAATTAGTTCAAAAGCCCTTATGGAGCATCTCAAAGGGTGGAAGTACCAAGAATATTAGCATGTTGTTGTATGGCAAATTTGATTATTAGCAGAAGCAAGGCTCTTACCTAATTTATATCCTGTGAGGGTTTGGCTTGTTGGATGTTGTCCTGGCTGCTGCTTCAGAATCCAGCAGTGATTTCTCAGGACAGCTGCAGTCATAAGGGTTTTAGGCAGCTTTCCTTCTGAACATCCCAGCATCTGAAGGCTTATGCCAGGGCCTCAGTGTTATTTTAACAATTTATCTAAAAAATAAACTGACATCTTGAAGCAGGCAGATCTCCTGTGGAAGTCTTTATGCACGCGAATTTTACCTGAAGAACACTTTTTAATAAATGCTTGCTATTGTGGACTACAGTAGCATAGGGACTGTACTCCTGCCTTGGTATAGTGAATGTGCTTCTGCCTATCCTGGCCTCTATACAGACTTTGTCACTAAGCCATAAAAGTGGTTCATTTCATATTCTTTTGCTGTGGGATAGCTAATTCTGGCAGACGCCATCACTTGCCACTGCTGATGGTGTAGGTTTGTCAGTCCTCCCAGCATGTAGCAAAGAACTTTTTTGAGAGGAAAGCATTCTGAGAACATGCATTCTCATTTTGTCCTATTCATCCCCACTCAAAACCAAACTGAATGGCATTAATTATCACTTCAGGTAGTAAATCAGTTTCTCATTTGTGAAAGGAATGCTTCGTCTTGAGTCCCTTTTTGTTTTGTATCGCCAGAGGGCTATTACAGCTGGTATTGAACTCATAAGAATCATTTTAGTGTTACTCCAGCACAAAGCATATTATAAATGGATAACCTTGTTTTCCTAAAAAGCCATGAATAACTGTGGCTTTAAATTCAATGATTCTCCTCTGTCCTCCTCCCTCCAACTCTAAAAACATGCATTCAGAATCTTAGTTTAAAGTCAAGGCAATGTGCTGATTGACTGTACTGACATAATTGTGTTAATGACAAGACATTGAGACTACATTGTTAGATATGTCGCTTATCATCACTATTTATATGGCTCTGTTCTGCCAAGCTTGAGTTATACTTCTCATACATTGTGGTTTCAGTCAGTCACTTAAACTGCTTCAGTGTTGAAATAACATTTTTTACAAGTCTTTTAGCTGTAGTTCAAGAGAAGGAATTCTTCCAGAGCATCATTAAACAGGGTTCAAAGTCTGTCCTCACCAAAAGACTCAAAGTTTGAGCACTTAGAAAATGAATTCTTTGATCAGTAAAATGATTAGTGAAACTACTTTCTTTTCTCTCCTCTCTCTTTTTTTTTTTTAATACATGCATCCATTTTTCTCTCAAGTTAATGCCAATAATGCATTTTAATCTACAAAATATCTCTTCTCTACAGTCACAGCTGAGCTCCTGCAGGTACCATCTCAAACTGTTGAAATGTCCTGTTGTTTAATGGAAAAGCATGCAATGGGAAATGCAGACATTTTAATGCTTTGTTGCTTCTATGAGTCACCAAGGTTTTGGCTTGTATTTCCTTTTAGATTATGTTTCACTGTGCTGTTGTGAATCTCCTTGCAGTCCTTTAGCGGATACTTGATGTGAATGTAGTTCAACAAATAGTAATGTTTAAGCAATACTATGATCATGGGAGGTATCAAAAAAGATTTAAATTAAACTTGGTATCATTCTTCCCTAGCTCATTCCATTGTAAGAGAAACATCATCGTTAAAAGGTGAGCAGCAAATAAAATACAAACAGTTAGAAGTCATAAATAGGATGTACCTACTCAGGGATGGAAGCCATCTCAGGGTTGCAATCATTCCACATTGTGTGGGGATGTACTTCTTTCTGACTAGTGCTAATTGGGAGGCATAAATATCTTTCAGCCATCCTGATAAATTTAACACTGAGGTGATTTATTCAGCATAGGCTTATTTTGCTTGTTGTTTGTAAACCAAAATAGTAGATGAAAAAGTTTGTATCCTGAAAAAGAAAGTTTAGATTCAGACCTGCAGCTGTCAACATCCGGACATCTTCATTATAGCACATTCCTTGGAGAGGGTTGTACTTCCTGTATTAGCGATGTCAAACTTGAAATAATAAAAAGATGGGGCAGACTTTGTCAAGACTTATTTCTATCCTGAAAGGGCAATTTTAAAAGGGACCCATGATAGCTATAACTTCCGTGATGTTGCTGAAGAATCACAGAGGTGGTGATCTGAGTATAATTAAATAACTTGTAAATTCAATGCAAATGTGAACTTTCTTAGGTATGACTGGGAAATTCTACCACATAATTCTTTCCAGGAACTGGGACTCCTACAAGTTATTTCAGTAGGAATAATTAATAATAATTGTTCTTATAGCAACAATAAATGTCTTGAATTTAGTGCCAAATAATTACAAAAATATCCTAAAAACATTATGGGTCACTGCTATCATAATCAGGAGAGAAAAATTTACATTTGTGATTGGACTGATAGCAGTCAAAGTTCAGTTAAGCTGTCACTGACTGTGAAGTAGCCAGTTATGATGCAACGTGTATATGCGTTTGGATTCACGGTCTAATTTGCTAAGTTATTGTATTTAACTTGCATGAAATAAAGTATTAGTAATACTGACTCAATACATATGACTATCATATGACAATTTTATTTTCATATTTTTGTGGAACATTCTGACTGTGTAGGAATCAACAAGCTTGTCAAGTTGTTCTGCGAAATTGCTAGGGTAATGAATCAGTCTAGTTATATTCTCATTCTGTAATAGTATTGAGAAATTATAAAATTATACATACCTTTTCTGTCTCTGTCTCTCTTTGTATACACACCCCCCCAAGTGTATAGTGTGTGCACATATATATATAGATATTTATTTGTCCATTGTGTGTGGTGGACCATACACACATGCACATACTTGTAATATTTGCTATTTTACCAAAGAAGCTTCTCATCATGACCTATTGCACTGCAGAGTTTTGAAAGGCTACTGTAACGCCTCCTTTGTTGTCTTGAGTAGCTGTTGGCTTTCTTTACAAAGTTAAAATCCTGGTTTGAACTTAGGCAGACACGGGGAAGCATTATCTATAGTGTTGGTGCAGCCTGTTTATGGAGGTAGAAGTAGGGTGCAAAGTTCAAAACAGAATTTTAATTACTACAAACCATCAGGTGCATTGATTATGAGCAGTAAGTACAGGTTGAAGTGTGGATACTAATTTGACAATGCATTGCAGCCTCCCACCTCATGGGATACCAAAGATTTGAAAGATCAGGACTTTGGGTTATCAGATCTTTGGGACAGTGAATGCATCTCAGTCTCTTGTATATGATGCAGACCTAACTCTGTATGTTAATTTTCATATGTATGTAAGAATGTGTATTTTAATATGTAGCCTGTTTTCAGATCACCATTTGAAATTTCAGAAGTTAAAAATCTATATCTATATTTTGTAGCCTGTTAACAGAGTGTAGGTGGGATGCAATTGCTTCTCTAAAGAGAGCTACACTGGTGGCCCTTCTGGCTTTTGTTTTGAGTAAATGTAGGCTTTGGTCCTGAAAATACAAGTGCCTACCTCTTTGTGTACGCGTAGTTCCACTGAAGTCTGTGGGGCTGCTGATAATCATTAAATTAAGTCTCTGGTAAGTGTTTCCAGGCCTAGAGACTTGGATGGGTAAAAAAGGCAATAAGAGCAGATTCTTATTTTTGACTTTTCATTAAATCATCCTGTGTGATTTCTGCTCATCCCCACAACATAATTCTGTTTTTTCTCCTCATTTAGATGTATTGCTTTTGGTTTTGTTTGTTTTAAAGATGGAAGCTCTTTAAACCTTGGTGGTTATTTACTTTGGGTTCAATGTCCCTCATGTGGGAACTGCAGATGTATTTTTCCCTTGGAAAAAAAAAAGAATTAATTTTTCAATTTTGGACTAAGGGTTCATGTCAAAGATGAAAGAAAAAATAATTATTTGTAAGCCATATTAAACATTGGCCATTAAAAAGGAAATTGGAACATGTCATGTCAAATATCTTGAGAGAGAGAAATGGAGGGAGGGAGTTGAGAAGCACATTCCTTGAAGTAACTAGAAAGAGTCTCCTGGTGAAATGGAGGCATCCTGGGGATCACCGACTTTAATTAAGTAGAAATGATCAAGGCACCAGGGTACTTCCGGGGGATTAATGACTGACTGGGAGACTTGATGGCCTCAGGCAAAGCTGTAGGCCATTAACCCCAGCCAATCCTTCGTTTTTCAGGAAATGCCCTGTGCCAAGGTTATTTTTGCTATTATAGCTAAGGATGAATCTTTTTCGTAGTCTCATGAGAGTCATGGAGTCCATGATTTTTGTGTTGGTTTTTTCCTCTTTTTAATATCTGACTTGTGACATATGGGGATATTTTCATTAGATTGCCTGTGCTGTAGTGAGAGAATAGCTTGATACAGTTCTGGTCCGAATTTTATGAAGATTAGTACATGAACAAGCCACTTGCATATTAGCCACATGGGCATCAAGGGATTAATCAATAGCACAAAAGCATGTTGGATTATTGAATTCGATCCCGAGAATAAAATTGCAGCCTTTAATAAAAGTTGTTAGTGAAAACAGTCTTGGATCTGTGTGGACGACTTGTACTTCTAGCATCCTGTGGCAGCATTTCAGAAGTTGTTGTATGGCTTTTAGCTTCCCTCTCACCATTTGTTTTTCCCAGGGTCTGAGGGATCGTGGAATGTATCAAAACTGCCCTTCTCCAGAGCCATTTCTTTCATTTGGGAGAAGGTGCAACCAAGCAATATGTTTTTACTACCAACATGATCTGCCATTAGTCCCTTCTCCATAGTTCTTGGGTTCTTCATGCCCAATAGCTACCCTGTCAAGGGCTTCCCATCTTAGCTCCCTACACCATGAACAGGGACATATAAAAGGAAAATGTTGCCAGGGATTGAAACCGAGCTTAGAAAAGCAAGGGAGCATTAATGTCTTCCTCACACTGAGTCCCACCACATTCATAAAAATACATTAGATATTATTGGACATTGTTGCAGTTGGAGGAAAAAAAGATTTCTAGAAAATATGGCCACCGCTGTAGGGTTCCCAGACTCCAGTGCCTTTATCTCATTTTTACATCGGCAGATTCTTACTGAGCTGGGGACTTTAAGGTTGTGCATCCTGGGAGGTAAGCCAGTCAGCTAACCAGACTCTCAACCCCCCCTTCCCACCCACCCCCATTTACTGGAAAAGCATCTTAGAAACAACTGCTAAAAATAGAATTGTTGATTAAAATAATTTAAACTAAAAAGCTTTTAAGCAATAGATCAAGCTCTTTAGCTTTATGAGCTAAAGGTAATTAGAAGCTGTCCTCTTAATACTCTTGACACAGGATACTGTTGCAGCCACATATAATTTTATTGCTTATCTACAGAGGTCAGAAGCAAGGAACAGACCTTGTGTCTCGTTTAAACACTTCTGCTTCAACCACTGTTCCTATTCCATCTTATCTTGAATAGCTCATGCTGAAATCAATTCATAATATTTTGCTTGTTACACCTAGAGACATTATCACCTATGAAGCATGCCTTAATAGTAACTTGGAAAACTCTAGCCAGCCTTCTGTACAATACACATTTGTCCTCGGCTCAGAAAGCAGCTTACCTGGAGAGGAGCCAGCAGGGCCAGCTCAGAGGAGGCTGCTGCAGTGGCAGACTGACAGATGCCTACTCTTACCTGCCTGGAGCAGTCCAGCATCTGTGTGTCTCCCTGTCCCCTGTATTTGTCTTACCTTAATGGACATGTTCTCTTTTGACATGGCAGATGCCAGCCTGATAGATTCACTGTAGTCTGTTGTTGTTCTCTTACTCACTTGTACACAATGTCTGTCGAGCCTTCTACATATACATCTATTTACATATAATATCCTGTATGCCTCCATAAACACAAATAAGAGCCTTTTCCTAGTGACTACATGAAGGATTTTGATATAATGATGGCAGGCCGTAAGGCCTAACAGTTTAGTTATTTTAAAAATTAATGGTGACTTTCACAATTGGTTTCTATCCAAATCTTTCTGGTTAATTGATTAGATATGCGCTGGACTTTGAATTATTATATGTAGCTACTGGTGGGAAAGAAATAAAAGGAAGAATGATTAGTACTGTTGCCATGCCTGCCATTTTTCTAGTTTCTAAGAGTAGAGAGGGAATCCTAGTCCTTTTTATTTTGGTGGTGGTAGTTTCTGAAAGAGCAGAGGCAGTGAGGGCCTGTGCACTTCCTAAGACTCATATCCAAGACCCTGAGTGAGTTGTTTTGCTATTTGTCTGGAGAGCCTGTGAGGATGCTCACTGCATTCCTTCGTCTGACTCCATGTCAGGTGAGTGGGATGCTTGATTTTCCAGGTCAGGGCTGTGGAAGGCAAAGGTAAGGTTTTCTTAACTAGAGAAGTAATGGGTAAATAGATGGTTCCACTGCATTCAAGGGGTAGAATAAATATCTATGTTATGAGGGAAAAAAATAGTTGGATAAAGTAACGTGCCAGAATAGTTACGTTTTTAAGGTACCTTTAGTCTAAGAAGACCCAAAAGTTCTTCAGCTCATTTGCCTACAATTGAAATAAAACTTTTTTGGATGAAAAGTTCTGTTAGCAGCACCACTATATACAATGTTTTTTAAGAGGAAAAGTGGAGAATAACTTCCCCAGTTGAAACTGCAGGGGGAATTTTAGGTATGCAGGATGTAATTACCAGAACTGGAATTTGGCCAGGTCACTGTGATTAATTTAACACCCGTATTCTTGTTAAAATTGCCATGGATTTTTTAATGATCAAAAGTGGTTAGGAGTGGGCCTTGGCTTTCTGTTTCACCCACCAGAAGTAAATGCAAAATACCAAGAAAGTCAGCTCTGTTATTTGATTTGTATTCCACCAGCCATTGATGTGGAATGGGCTTATAAGCAATTCAAATAAAAAACAATGTATTTCGACCAGAATTTCACTTTTTTAAAATTAAAAAGAACTTTTTGTGCTTTTTAATATTTATTTATTTATTTATTTATTTTATGGCAGCAGGGTTGTTGTAAGCATTATACTATGGAGACACTGCTTCTGTGGAAAGTTCATGTTTTTGTAATTGCCATTCCCCAATACTAATATGAAATCTAGTTGTAGTAACACATGTATGATCTGTGTTTCTAAATAGCAATATGTTTAACATAAGCTATGTTTCTGAGTCACCTTATTCTGATGCGCTGTAAAATACTCCCCAAATCTCAGCATCAATAGTACTTTCTTTTTTATGTATTTCTTATTGATAACATTGATGAAAATGGGCATAATTTAGAGTTTCTCCACAATTGGCATCAGTCAAAATGAGTCCCTTCAGACTAATGCTATAGAAGCAGAGGACTGATGAAAGCTATCGAAATGGAGTTTTCTCCTCCCAGAGCAATTGACTTCCACTTTCCCAGGCAGACTGACCCCTGCCAGCATAACTGACACTTGAAATCCCACAGCTAAGTTTTATGGAACCAAAACTCTGACCCAGCAAGCAACATATGAGCTTGAACTGGATACTAAGGATCAGAGGTTTATTTAAGAGATACATCCATTAATCAGCTGTACCACATACTCGCTTTTCCAGTGTCTGTTCAAAAGCGGCATCTGTAGAAATGCTCTGAAGCACATTTTGCAATTTAGAACAGAAAGCAGAATATAGCTTTTTCTCCTTAATATTCCAATGAGATTTGGTAGCTTAACCAGAGATGTAGTACAAAAGCATTTATGGTTCATGTTATATTAATACTGTGGCCTGATTATCAAAAACCATTACTCTTGGTTATCTTGCACAGGCTGAACTGAGCTGCTATAAGTCAGACAGACTGCCTGTACACAGTATGTTCCATGTTTATGATAAGATTATTTTTAACGTGAAAGGGAATTTGTAAAATTATTTTCTTTTAACAATTGGATTTATTATAAATATGTGCACTCAGAACTGCTTTTCTGTGTGCAAGGGAAAAGCATAAAGAAACTGGACACTCAAAATGTCCCTAACCTTTCCTGACTGTGTTTTCTAATGGGCAGTTTTACTCCTAGTCAGATGTAGGGGTCTGAATTTTGAAACAGATGCACTGTTTACTTCACCCTTGGCAGAGACACAATAAGCTGCTTGCTTTTCTTCTCTGTTTTGTTTTGATTTGTTTTCTCTTTTAGTGATGTGCCTCATGGCTCCTTTTTTATTGTAATGATACTGTATTATATACCACAGCATTTCCCTATGGAGTAAAGTCATTGTTTCAAAGTTCTTTGTGGAGATGCATGCATTTAGGATTTTTTCCCAGCAATGATTACATTTGTTGTAACCTCTAATGCTAATGCTATTGTGGTTGACTTTTTTAATTTAGTGCTCCCTTACTGTGATACTTTCACAGGGCTTGTTTGTATTTGTAGAAAGAGAGTAAAGGAAAGAAAAAGAAAGAGCTTCTAATAAAGCATGGGCTTGGTCCCAATACTAATTTTCCTGTCCTGTTTATCTGTTTTTATTACACATGCTAGTCCAATAGGGATATGACAAATGCCATGTGCCCTTACTATCCAAAGCACATGGGAATAGGTTAATTCATATCTTCCAATGCAACTCTGTAATTGTCTTGCAAACATAAATGTAAGAAATACCTATATGGTACCGTCTCTCTCTTCTTACGTTGTCCTTATTTGAAGAATTTTCCAAAACCTTTGTTTCAGGCACTTAGTGTGTTCAGCGTAAAGTCATTAGAAAAGTATTCCTGACAAACTGTTTGAAATATAGTCTCTTATGCTATGTTTTCCTCTTCTCTTTAGAGAAACTGTTTTGTATATGTAGCCCTTTACGTTTTAACTTGACGATCCTAAAAGTACAGGCTGTGTTCTGAACACAAAAACTGGTCTGTTAAGGGGGCAGGTTTTCTGGAATTTTTCTCTCTTTTTTTTATTACAATTTGCATGAGAAATACCAGACCCCACATAATTGTTGCTTTGCTATTGTGACACTGTACAAGTAGCTGTTTCCAATGTCAAAAGTTATAATGTGAAAAGAAGTATAGTAGCAACGAGAGGGTAGGGAGGGGAGCCCACTACCAGCCCATCAAAGTTTCATAGCAAACTCGCCATCATCTGACAGAGCAAAATGCATGCACCAACTGGGCTCCCATCAAAGCTCCACGGAAATAGAGTCAGCAAGTAACTGGAGCTTCCACACTATATGTTGAGCGTTATGCCATTTTGTTTGGTGTCTAATGAAGAATTAACATGTTTTATATATGATAGCTGCTAATTGCTTCATTATCCATGCAAATCAGAAAGGCAAACTGTGCCTTATCATAAAATCAGTAACTAGGCCATTTAAAAGCAAGGGTCTGAGAAGCATTATTATGTCCATACTTCTTCTTTGGCTTGTGCATCCTTTTTTATGGCTTTGCATTAAGTTGTAGTGTTTTCTCCATGGTCGTTTGTTCCTTTAGATTAGTCTTAGGTAAAAATAAGCTTATAACTTAAAAATTCGGGGGAATTTTGTGGCTTCTGGAACTCAGTCAGTCCAGCTGGAGTAGAGATACCATTTCTGTTAGTGATAAGTGCAAATTGACTGGGAACAAGTGGAGGTGGGAGGAAAGAAAGAATAATGAAACCCTGGATCTGGTCTTCAGCCCATTCCCTTGCAAAGCATGGGTCAGTCCTGGAGCTGCCAGTCACAAGAGGCCCAGGAAAAAAGGGGGTTTCTGGATGTGACAGCTCTCTGGTTACAACACCCAGCAGTAGGGAGACGGACCACACGGGTGCCTGGCTGGTATCTGTACCTTAGTATTGCAGTTGTTGCTGGATGGCTCCTTCCAATAAGAAGGCCTCAATACTTTCTGTCCTTCAGACTATCCCATCCCTAAATTCTTCATTAAATGGGGGATGTGAGGGAGGAAGAACTGAAAACCTTTTCACGCTTCTCATCCCTTATCTTGCAACTGGTACCTGGAATTTTTTTGACACTCGTCTTTTAAGTCTCGTGTTTTTCTGCCAATAGGACAAAAGACTGATAAATATGGCTTGGATTTAGCAAATAAATCAACAAAAATAGTCAAGCCATCTGCAAAAAGGAAGATGAAACCTAGGAAGAGAGGCAAAGTTATGAGTAAAATCCTGCAATGCAATTTTAATTAGCGTGCCAAATGCAGGTACTGCAGGTGTATGAACTAGGAGTCTGGGAAATATTTTACTGTAAACATACTTCCAGGCTAACTAGCAATGCTAATGTCAAGGTAACAAAGAAATTCTGCCTGTGCACTAATTTCTCACTGCAGCTGTTGGGGTGTTAGATTAGAAGTCTGTATACCTTTCCCAAGAATATTAAAGCAGACTGTCTAACCGCCTGTGTTTGTCCTAGTAGCCTCATTCTTGCTGCTAGCAGAGCATGTCCCAACTGTTGTCAATTTATCAATGTAACGTGCACTAGTGGGCACAGTTTGAGCAGCCATTAGGACAGGTGCCTCTATCCATCACAGCCAGTCACTTATTCCACCTTGTCAGGAAAACTAAATGGAGCTTTTGGAGAAATGTAAACAACTCTCTAATGGACAATCAAAGCACCACTTTCTGAAGCAAACAAGAGGAAGGAATCTGACAGACATTCTTAGATTTTAGTAGCATTTTAAGTGTTAAAAACCTTTTTAATATGTTGCAATTTAAAAATGGGAAAAGGGTAAAAACAACAAAGTCAAGTGCATATGCTGAGGAAATTGGGATTATGGGCCATTAACATGCTGTGTGAAAAGAGCACCTCATACTTTAGAGAATATGCCTTAGTTAAATTCTGGGAGGCTGCCAACATGAAAACAATGACAAAATAGGGCACCCCAAAATAAATCAGCTCTGCATATCTGCTCGAGAGGGGCTTTTCTCGCAAGCTTTTCATCTTGATAAAACTACATCCTCTCCAGCACACAATTAGGCAATTTCATTTACCAAAGAGCACCTTTGAACTCTGGCAGGTTTAAAAGGTACCGTAGAGTAATGATGTTGATACACATTGTATATACAACTTACGTAACAGTGAAAAACAATTCTCCAATGTAATCCCAAGGCTTTAGCAAACGTGTATGTGCTATCCTAGCAACACTGGTTATAGAGGTAAAGATGTGATGTGGGATGACCTGAGTGAGTGCTCAGGCCCCACAAATGATACGGTATGGAAACGGTGACACTAGTAGACTGGCTGTGCTATGACAGCTGCATCATTTGCTCATGTCACTTTTTTCTATTAATTGGAGGTGATAATGTTGGGGCTTTTTTTCTGTAGAGACCTGATGATGAAATTAGACATCCTCTGTGAAGTGTCTCTGCCTTTGTTGCTGCAGTGCCTTCCCCATTGTGGGGAGAGGCAGCAACCTGCAAGGAGCAGGGAGATTCCATCAATCTTGCGCCATGCTTGTGCTTCACGGGCTTTTTGCAAACCTAGTAATTAACTTCTGTCAAGCTCCATAAAAACATTAACAGGGTCCTGCTGGCCTCTGTGTTTAAAGCAACTTTATTACTTTTTAAATACAAGGCACCCAGTTCCTTCAGCGGAAAAAGATCTTGCCCCCATGGTTTCAGACGCAAAGTTACTGCAAGCTCTGTAGCAGGAGCCCTGCGCGGGGTTTTTAGTGTATAGTTTATGGATTTAATTTCTTTTTGGAAACAAAAGATAACTTCCAAAGAAATGACATGAGTACAGAGCTCGTGTAATCTCCTTTTGCAGTGATTTTTCTTTGATTGATGTGCCATTAATACTTTAATTGGTAACAGGTGCAGCTGATTGTTGGTTCCTAAGCTGAAAAATCTGAAATTGAACATAAGGCTCTGATAAATTAATAAACTCCTCTTCTCCAAACAGTTGTTGCTGTGAAGGAACTAACTTTCCATGAAGCGCTGCTCCATCAAGCACACTGAATACTTTATGTTAAAAAGCAAAATGTTACTTAATGATAAATTAAAATTACACTAACAGGCAAAGATAGAACATAATAACGACACCCCCTTAAGGAAAAGAAATTGCTGGAAAGCACTGAGGAAGATATCTTGTGAAATGTGTTGTTTCTGTTGGCGCATTAGGGTGGCTGTTTGGATTCCCTATCACATTATTAAAGACATCTCCATCCATGAAATAAAAATACGTTAGGCATATGGGGATGGAGAGGGAGGAGAAGAGGTTGTGTAACGGATATTACATGAAAAGTTTTTCTTCTTTTGCTGCTACCATCCCAAAATGTGAATTAGACCTCAGTGGTAACTGTAAAAGCAATGAACATGAATCTTTAAAGTACAGCGGGTAAAATTTACCTTTGGAAGACAAGCAGATGGCTTGTACACCTATGAAGCACACTTAGGCTCTATTTTGGAGACACAGAAGTATGGTGTAATTTTCAGCAGCCCTTACCCATGAGTACATGTTGCTTCTTCTCCCTCATCCCTTCCAGCCCCACAGCCTCCAAATGCTAGGTTTTGTTGTACGGGTAGGCATTGCTGTGAAGGGCACTGCAGTCTGTGTGTTGCCTCAGAGAGGCTGAGGGATATTATTATAGATGAAATAACGTACAGTGCTCCTTTGTTAGTTGGATGCCAAAATCCTGGACATGCAGCTGTTCCTGGCAGACCAGTGACTCACAGCCCTGCCACAGCTGAGAGAATGAAATAAGTTTTTCATTTGATGGAAAATTCTTTCCCAACCGCTAAGATACTGATCATCTCTGCGTGCTCAGGACCTATATTGTAAACTAGTGTTTCTTTATCTGGTTCCATACGTATTATAAATTAACGAAAATTTGTGGCAAAAATGGGTCAGTTTCTTAATACTTCTGAGGTCCAGGCTGTGATGGGTGCCAGTGAAATCATTGGTGATTTGGCAAGTGATTTCATTGAGAGCAAAACCAAATGGTTTTTTGATGTCTCATGCCATATTGTGTGGTCTCTGGTTTTTATTGTGGATTTTGCAGACCACAGTAAAAATTGACCAAAGGTGTGCATTTACAATTTACTGTGCATAAAAGAAGAGAAGGAAAGAAGAGAAGTGATCACTAATAAAAAACCTGAGCATAAATACATGGTGACACCTTTTTAAAGGGTTTTCACAGACCATGTTGAAAATGTTATGCTTGCTAGCAGAGCAGAGTAATGGAGGTACACTCTACAGATGGAGCTTCTAATCAGATTAGCAATAGAGCAGTTTGAAAAGTGCTTAGGAATAAAAGGCATTATATAAATGCAAGCCATTATCACTATGGGGTATATTTTTCTCCTGATGTGTGTGCATAATTCCCTCTAGAGTTAATGGGAGATGCATGCATGCATTGAAGGGAGACTATACCTGGCAGTGTGCTTCTTTTCTGCTAAAATAACTAGGAAGATAAAATTTGAGGGCAGAAAATGGTAGATCAGCTGAATAAGGTATTCACTGAGTACCAGTCAAACCGGTCTACTGAAAACTTTGCCACTGCATTTCAAAAGCTGTATATTGTATCACAAAGAGATAATGGGGTGATGGCAGTTAAAGTGATTCAACTGGTAGAAAAAATGATGTAAAGCTGGCATATGCAGTGCCCATTTCTAATTCAGGGCCCTATTAGTGATCAATTGATTTGCTGACTTTTTAAAATGCCCCAAATTAAATGTGTCAGGAATACACGTTTTGTAGTAAACATTCTTTCTAAGAATAAAGTAAACATTGTCCAAACGAAAAGTGTGGTATCCTACCTAATTCCCGAATCTTCCTTCTAATATTTACACAAAATCCAGGGAACAGAGATAACTGTCATCTTTCAGGTTTTCAATGTATTTTGGAATTGTCTTGTATTAGTTAAATGATCTCAAGTTGATACTCAGCTAGTCAGTAAATGAGATGATCTGAGCCATCCTGCAAAGCTAAAAAAACCACACAACCCAGCCCTTAGCAGAAAATACTTTGAGGGAAACTTATGACATCTACTTAGATGCCAAATATTAACTTCATTTATAATTGTTTTTACGTGACTGGAAGCAACTACGTGCTCAGTTCCCTCCCATTGTCATTCTTCTAGTGCAAATCTGTCCTCATGCATTTGATTTTGAGCTGAACTCTAGCTCAGGCAGTGAAGTTACCAGCTCTGTCTGTACCTTCTCACCCCACCAGCCATCTCCTTGTCATGAGCCTCATTAGAATTACAGTCTAGAGCAGGATTCTGTGACACAAAATCCTTCTCTGAGTCAGCACCTGTGGCCGTTACAAGGCCTACAACAGCTGCAATAATACCTCTGTGAGCCGTTTTAACCTTTTAGAATAGCTGCACAACTGCCATTTGCTTATACGCCACACTAACTGTAAATAGAACATATTATTTCTATAAACCATATTAGTAAAATGACCGAATTATACAGAAACCAAAAAGTATGTTGTCAATAATGCTGAGCAGATTTAATGTCAGAGGGCGGGGGGGGGCTGAGAAAACTGAACAGCTATAAGTTAAAAATACAGAGTACAATGGCATTTGAAGTAACACACATTTATTTTTATTCATTAAGTGTTTTTCTGGCTAACTCGTTAGAGACCCCACTTCATCTACTATCCATTTTTGTCAATGTAGAACTTAAAAAAAGTGATCTGTACACATCCCCCAGCATGTGTTTACCATATACCATGCATGATTGCAACCACTCACAACAAGGTAAATGGGGGAAACTATTCCACTGGAGTCAGTGAAGTCACACTAGGCTAAATATGGTAGTTTAGAAAAATCTGAATCAGATCCATTGTTTACAGAGTGTCTTATTAGTATCTGTATGTTAAGGTTTTGTCAGGTGTTTCATTATAAATCCTCATTTTGGAACGTTGAAAACTCCAGGGTAACATTGTTTTAAATTACAGGAGCATAGATTTTACATAACTATAATGCTATTTTTCTTTTAATCCTATACCTAAAAAATATCTTTATTCATTCAAATTAAGTTTGGCATGCAAGCAAGACATAATGAAAAACATTGCTTTTTTTTTTTTTTTTTGGGGGGGGGATAAATATATATTTTAATACAGAACAGTTACTTCATTTTTTAAACTGTTTACATATGCTTGGCAAACTGAACAGCCAGCATACTTACAAAAGCTGTCTTAGCAGGGAGCATGCCCAGTACCTGAATATAGTCTAAAACCTAAACAATAGTATGAATAATCATAAGGCAAGCTGGTTCCCTCCTCTCTGAATTTTAGCCCATGAAAAACCAATCTGCTCCTATCAAAAGCCATGGAGAAGCATTTCCAGTTGAGACTGACTTTGCAGAAGTCGTCTTGGCTCAGCCGCATGGAGGCTCCGATTTGAGGCACCCACCAGACCTGCCACCTGCAGACCACCGCGGCCCTTTCTCATCTTGGCTGCAAAAACGTGCAAGATGCATGTTCAGTTCAGGCAAGTCTAAGCACTACATGGTAGACTGCTCTCTCGGGGAAGATAATGTGTGGCTACCAGCTGTCAAACCCCAAATTGCTCCCAGCCAAATTTGGTTTGGAGATTAATATTTAGGTGCCAGATAATTATGTTTAAACTTTTAGGACTCCCTTTCCACAGCCATTGGACTTCAGAGGTATACCTGTAGCTTTGTCATGATTTTATCTGGTTTTGCTATTCTCGACCATTTAACATTCCTTTAACATTCATTTGGTGAGTACTTTACTCAAATACCTGTGACAGTAAGATGTTCATCATGAATTTTTGTCTCACCTCCTGAAAGTCAAATTCTGGTCTAAAAATATCATGAACAGACTTGAGTAGATGCAATACTTTTTATTGGTTTTGTAGGTAAAAGCATAGGATTGTACGTAGGTAGTATGCATGTACACGTACCCTGTATCCGTGCATCGCATGTATTTCAGTGTGCCAAAAACATCAAGAAAAAAGCTGGCACATAAACTTTCAAGGGGAACTGCACCCATTGTGCAACTTTCCCTGTTTCATTAATCCCAACCAAATTGTTCCTCACCACTGGCAGTTCTTGCTTTGTGTTGGTTAAGAAACTGTTTTCCTAGAAAGTTGTGTGTGAAGGCCTATGTGGTGCACTGCAATAACCACTGGCTCAGTTTGCTTTGTAATGTTATTGCATGATTAAATTAGTTTAAATACAAAAAGTTCGAATCAGTTGTCGACTTCAGGGAACTGACAGATGCAAGGACATTTTCTGAGTAACTATTTGTTACACAGTAATGGTTTAACTCTAGAAATAAAACTTTCAGACCCAAACTGAGCCCTGTTAGCAATACAGATTTTGTCTAACATACATAATGAAACCAGCAAATTAGGTCCCATGGCCATAAACCTCACAGAGGGAAAGCAAACAGAGCATGAATCAAAAAGCTTTAGAAGGCAGTAAACTATTGGTAACTTATAAATTAAGGCCAAAAAATCAAAGTATCAAACAAGTTTGGCTGTTAAAATCTGTATGCATTTAGAAGAAAAAGCAGAATTCAAAACAAAATATGGAAGTGTAAGACTCCTAATTTAAAATAAAAGATCCAGGTCAATATAAGCTGTGACAGAAACACAGTCATCAAAAGTTAGATCAAATCTTTTTTTAACTCTTTCCTCCTTTATCCTTCACTTGTGCAATTCATCAAGGCCGTACAGCACATACAGCATTGACACCTCCCATGCTGTGTTTGGCCCTCTGCAATTTTGAAGCATAATGTCAGCCTTCACTTTTAATTTCTTGACCCTGTCTGGTTTATACCTTAGCCTTTACTTTACTCAACTGCAGGTTTTTTATTTTGCCTTTTGTTTAAAAAAAACCAAAACAAAACCTTAAAAATCTATGTTTTAAAATCCCCCAAATACCAGTTATTGACCTGATCATATAAGTATAAGCTTTAACACACATATTGACCTAATTAAGTTAAAACCTATTTAGGGAGTTTTAAAATATATTTTATTGCATCACGGTCTATAAGAACCTCATCATATCCATTCACATTTAGTTTGTTAAATACATGTTTATGCATTTTTAAGCAGCCGTTGTATGACTCCTTTGCAATAAATGTTGCTATGCCATTGAAAAATTTGGCTTGTGGAGTTTCTGATCTAACAGATCACTAGAGCTGAGTATTCTGCATGCTTAATAACCTTTATTCCATGGATTTAAATTACCATGAAACGTAATGCAGTAAAGAATAACAAGAGATAAAATAAAATAATTAAAAATATACATATGTCATTGAGCTTATATTTCAGCCTTGAGTTACTGAGTGCTTTCAAAAAGCAACTACCAAAAGTATCCAAGTCCACTTAATAGGCTGAGGTCCTGCAAATGCTTTTTATTTATAGGTGTACAAAACAAACTGCATAGCCAGTTTGTTACAGTTTGGGTGGAGGAGAGAGAGGGAAAAGTGCCTTTTCAACTTAAAAACAAACAAAAGGATTTTGTTTTTGACAATTTGTAAAAAATATTTGCTCTTAGGCTGAAGCTTACATGCCAAGTTTCAGCCTGAAACTCATTTTTACGACTGAATTATAAAGCCCCTGAAAACAGGGGTTTCAATCGAGAATGCTGACACAGCCTTAAATACAGTGGCAAGAAAGGAGCCCTGTAATGCATATAACTTGTTTTTTCTCATTATTGCTTTAAAAGAAGCAGGTTGTTGCCTACCCTTAGGCATCAGACAATGTTTAAAGCATGTCTCATCATACAGTCTTACTACCAGGTGTGTGGAAAAGACCTCATACAGACCCGCTTCTGAAATGAAACCAGTAACTCACTCAGGTAGAGGACACTGAATTATTTCCTGATTTTTAATGGGATTTTTTTAACCTGAGACATACAGGCTCACGTGGTTTGGAGCAAATAGAAAGGCACATAGCTTATGTCTTAGCTGTTCTTTAAATCTTATTTTAGGCTATGGTCTGCCAGTAAAACTGAAAAAAAGTAATGATGAGCTGCTTGTGCAGATTTAAAGTACAATGCAAATTACTAGGAGAAGATTATGTGTAAGAATCTATATTGTTTTTGGCTACATTTATATCCTGACTTTTTAAGGTGGCTTATTAAGTGGTTTGCAGTGAAAACCTAGCTAGCAATGTGTGTTGCTGTAAGCATGAGACTTTCCGCATTCTTTCCTTAAGAAAAATATCTGATAAAGAATAGTTTTTCAGAGACCTGAACTGAATAAAGTACAAACAGTTCAAACATGAAAATGCTTAAAAACTTTTTCAAAACTTTGCCAAAAGTTAACCAGTGAGGCAAACCAAATTCAATGAACAGAGAGACCATAGGATAGCTACCTTCTTGTTGAACAAATCAATTAAATATACACTATACTGAGTCTTTACAATGCATAATGTTGTTTTTGTGTTGAGGCAGTGTTACATAACTGGAGAAATCCCTGGGAGGGTGCAGAAGCCAATTTAAGTTATGAGTTTTTTATAGCATCGGCAGCTACACTAAACAACAATTCAGAAAATGTGAGACATTAAGGGGAAGGGAGGGACAGGGCTCCACTGTTTTCAGTGCTGCTCAGGCTTGGGCTTTATTTCCACCTTAAAATCTTTACCTGGCCATGATCTGTTGTTCCATTACTGGAGGGCAAAAATGGGAGGAATTGTCTGGGCTAAATTGCAATTAGGCAGCCCTGAGAGAGGCTGGCACCAGTTAACTTGGGATATTGGAGTGAAAAGGCCCGTAATCAGCCTTCGGTCATGTAGAACAATGCATAAAATTAAATTGACATTAATGAATAATTGTGTAATGAAAATGGAAGAGGAGAGTTAATTGCATGTTACAGTGAGTGTAATGCCTAGATAACCTTGCATTTAATGCTATTCTTAGCCCTGCTGCCAAGACTTCTACAGAGCCTCTCTCTGCAGGAAGTCATTAAAGCTGTGAGTAGATAATGCAGGCTCAGTGAAACCTAAGTGGCAACAATATAACAAGAGTTTCTTTCAGACCTTAGTGTTTTCAGAAAAAAAGGGCATGTTGAGGTAATTTGTACACATTGGAATGAAAACAGGAAACTCGGAGAAATCTATTTGTAGTTTGTCCAGTTCCACAGAATTTTCAACTATTGTTGAAACCAAAGTCAATTCATATAATCAAAGACAAGACTAACCATCAGTGCTTGCAACACAGTAAGCATCTAGCTGTCTACAGCTGAAACTTTGTTTTGTTAATCACCTAGTACAGCAAAGGATACAAAACACTTGACCTTAGACATAAGATGACAGTGAGAGACTATCCTATTGACTCAGCTGGTTTGTGCTGATAAATAAGACTCCAGAAAAGTAGAATTAAAAAACCTGGTCCATTTTCTGTATCTTTGAAGATCACAAAGAATGACTGTTTATATGTGCATGGATATTTCCCAAAACATGTAAACTGGTATTATTCATAAAACAAACTTCCTTCCCCATGTTTCTCTTTGTAGGATTTTTAAAACCAGATTTCAGAATAAGGTGTTTGTTTGTTTGTTTGTTTTTAATCTTCTGAATGTCCTGGGAGAGTTTACTCCAACAGAGATACTCGTTCTTGCCTTAGGGACATCGGTTGCCATCATGATGTTTTATTGATTACAGTGGGATTGTCCTTCAACAATATGACCCTGCTTATAATGTAGACTTGGCAGTCAGGAAGTTACGAAGACTAGAAGAAAGCTTGCCTCATGAAAACCAATCAACCTCAAAACAAACAATCAAAAATCCTGAAAAGTAAATATTTTCAATGTATATAATTTTGTAGTTGCTTAAACAATATATTTACATTTCCATTATTAAAAACTAAATCATTTTCATGAAGTCAATGGTTTGTCATTGCTGACATTACCTCTGCATTATGATTCTTTTTGTAAAGACAAATGTGAGTACTTAGTTCAGCAAAAGATGGCTTTTTGTTTGGAAAAATTATTATATTCAGAAGGCTATTCTCTGCTTGTGAACACTGCACAAACTCATCTACTTTGTCTGTGTGTATTCTGTAGATAGTTTATGTGTTACAAAGTGATAATAAAGAGAAGCATCCTGTTACATTTTGAGTCTTGACTGAGACTTGACTAACTCATCATTTATATAAAATACATGAACATTTGGATTCAATCTCCGTAGATAGGCTATTGACCTGCAGTCATCTTAACTACTAAAACTGCCTCCAAGGAAAACAAGGAGCAGAATGCTACTTGCTTGGATGATCTTGCCTCTTGGGAAAGCTAAAAACTTGCTGTCTTAATTTCTGCAGTTCTGTCCTTGTATTCTTTGGAAATGGTATGGGGAGTTCATGTTACTACTAAGGGCAGTATAAACCCATCTTTGGCTGGGATCCTGACTCCATGGACGTGAACATGAGACTTGCAGAAACTGTAGTGAGGAATTTCATGGGCTGTGGCTACGTTTGAACTGTGGCTGTGCACAGCCTCTTAAAAAAAAAGCTGAACTCACCAGTGGTGCCATAGTCTTTACCTCTTTCACTCAATTAGTTAACAGCATTTCTCAGAGGCCTGTGGCTAAGAGGCAGGGTGAACCACAAAGGCTTTTGTAAATGGCAAACTGTTAATAAATATTAGGTGGCAATGAGAGTTGCCTGTGAAACTGAAAGGCAGCGGTACATTTGCAAATGAAATGTTTTTTTCTAGTGCATAACTGATCTGTGGACCTCACTGTAACAAGGTAACATAGATTAAGACTGTAACAAGTTTCAAAAAGGATTTAGGTATGAGTACAGGGCAGTGAGAACATGCACAATTAAAACTATAACATTACTAGAAGTTAAGAGAAACTTCCTGTTTCAGAAGGCCCTTCCACTGTTGCCTGCTCTTGGGCCTTTTGCAGCTTCCTCTGGGGTGGCTGGTACCAGAGGGGGCTCCTGGGCTAGCTGGAGCACTACTTTTTCTGACATTACCATTCCTTGGTTCCTGTTTCATGAATGGGCTCCTTCCCATAATACACCTCAGAAATACAAATCTATTACTGCACAGTGTGGCTGTCACTATATGAAAATGTCCGTCTCCGAGGCAGACCAGACAACTTAAACTGTGACATACTTTCTCAGGCATTTTTATTGCAACAGTTGAATTTTCACCTTACTTGTAAGGCTGAGGAGCCCTTCAGCAGCTTCTTCCTGTCCCACCTAGCCAGTACATTAGGCAGATACTCTCTCTTTCTCTCTCTGGTTAGAAGCCCCTCTTGTTCACAGCTTAGTGGAACCTCTCCTATTTTTGTGCAGTTACAGTTACATTTCCAGCAGACCCAGGCAGGGTGATAGTAACTCAGCTTAGAACAAACCTTTAGATTATTTTCTGCTAAGCTGTTGTGCATGGCAGTAAAGATACTTGTCTAGTGTGCTTAACAGTTTGTACATTTATGCTCTGTACATTTCTTTCTAGTTACTATGCTGTGTTCTGAATGTTATGGAAGTTGGCTTCACATAAAATGTAGCCAAAGTTTTTGAACTTAAGTGTCTAAATGTGGTCATGGATATAACTAATCTGTTTATAATGAGAACAACTTTGAAAGCAATCCACTTACTGTTTCATGATTTCAGCGGACTATTCAGACTTTCTGGATATGCTCTGAGTCATGTAATGCCCTGTTGAGTGCATTTGCTGTACTGGAATACAGGGATGCTTGCTATTAAGAATATCAATGTAGCATGGACGATATGGGTGACGATATCCAAATGCTACACAGGGGCCTGTGAGTAACAGGGACAAATGCCAGTGGTAAATCAAAGCTTGTGTGAGTACTTATACTTGCAAAAGAACGAGTGTAAAATCACAGAATCGTATAGGTTGAAAAAGACCTGTAAGATCATCGAGTCCGAGTCCAACCATAAACCTAACACTATCAAGGCCACCACTATACCATGTCCCTAAGCACCTCATCAAAACATCTTTTAAATACTTCCAGGGATGGCGACTCAACCACTTCCCTGGGCAGCCTGTTCCAATGCTTGACAACCCTTTCAGTGAAGTAAAATTGCCTAATATCCAGTCTAAACCTCCCCTGGCACAGCTTGAGGCCATTTCCTCTCGTCCTATCACTTGTTACCTGGGAGAAGAGACTGACCCCCACCTCGCTACAACCTCCTTTCAGGCAGTTGTAGAGAGCAATAAGGTCTCCCCTCAGCCTCCTTTTCTCCAAGCTAAACAACCCTAGTTCCCTCAGCCGCTCCTCATAAGACTTCTGCTCTAGACCCTTCACCAGCTTTGCTGCCCTTCTGTGGACACGCTCCAGCACCTCAATGTCTCTCTTGTAGTGAGGGGCCCAAAACTGAATGCAATATTTGAGGTGTGGCCTCACCAGTGCTGAGTACAGGGGGACAATCACTTCCCTAGTCCTGCTGGCCACACTGTTTCTGATACAAGCCAAGATGCCATTGGCTTTCTTGGCCACCTGGGCACACTGCTGGCTCACATTCAGCCAGCTGTCAAGCAACACCCCCAGGTCCTTTTCTGCAAGGCAGCTTTCCAGCCATTCTTCCCCAAGCCTGTAGCATTGCATGGGGTTGCTGTGACCCAAGTGCAGGACCCAGCACTTGGCCTTGTTGAACCTCATACAATTGGCCCCAGCCCATTGATCCAGCCTGTCCACATCCCTCAGCAGAGCCTTCCTCCCCTCAAGCAGATCAACACTCCCGCACAACTTGGTGTTGTCTGTAAACTTACTGAGGGTGCACTTGATCCCTTCGTACAGATAATTGATAAAGATATTAAACAGGACTGGCCCCAACACAGAGCCCTGTGGGACACCAGTTGTGACTGGCCACCAGCTGGAGTAAACTCCATTCACCACAACTCTTTGGGCCCGGCCATCCAGCCAGTTCTTCACCCAGTGAAGAGTATGCCTCTCCAAGCCATGAGCAGCCAGTTTCTTCAGGAGAATGCTGTGGGAAACAGTGTCAAAGGCTTTACTGAAGTCTAGAAAGACAACACCCACAGCCTTTCCCTCATCCACTAGGCAGGTCACCTTGTCGTAGAAGGAGATCAGGTTGGTCAAGCAGGACCTGCCTTTCCTAAACCCATGCTGGCTGGGCTTGATCCCTTGATTATCCTCTACATGCTGCATGATGGCACTCAAGATGATCTGCTCCATAACCTTTCCGGGCACTGAGGTCAGGCTGATAGGCCAGTAGTTCCCTGGGTCCTCCTTCCGGCCCTTCTTGTAGATGGGTGTCACATTTGCTAATCTCCAGTCAACTGGGACCTCCCCAGTTAGCCAGGACTGCTGGTAAATGATGGAAAGGGGCTTGGTGAGCACATCTGCCAGTTCCTTCAGTACTCTCGGGTGGATCTCATCAGGCCCCATAGACTTGTGAGTGTCTAAGTGGTGTAGCAGGTCACTAACCATTTCCCCCTGGATTATGGGGGCTTCATTCTGGTCCCTGTCCCTGTCTTCTGACTCGGGGGGCTGGGTACCCAGAGAACAATTGGCCCTACTGTTAAAGACTGAGGCAAAGAAGGCATTAAGTACCTCAGCCTTTTCCTCGTCCTTTTTCACTGTGTTCCCTCCCCCGTCTACTAGGGGCTGGAGATTCTCCTTAGCTCTCCTTTTGCTGCTAATGTATTTGAAGAAGTATTTTTTGTTGTCTTTTACGGCAGTAGCCAGATTGAGCTCTAGCTCAGCTTTGGCCCTTCTAATTTTCTCCCTGCACAAACTCGCTACACCTCTGTAGTCCTCCTGACTTGCCTGTCCCTTCTTCCAGAGGTTGTAGACTCTCCTCTTTTTCCTGAGTTCTAGCCAAAGCTCTCTATTCAGCCAGGCCGGTCTTCTTCCCCACCGGCTCATCTTTCGGCGCCTGGGGACAGCCTGCTCTTGTGCCTTTAGGAATTCCTCCTTAAAGCATGTCCAGCCTTCCTGGACTCCTTTGCCCTTTAGGGCTGCCTCCCAGGGGACTCTCTCGACCAGTCTCCTAAACAGGCCAAAGTCTGCCCTCCGGAAGTCTAAGGTGGCAGTTTTGCTGACCCCCCTCGCCGCTTCTCCAAGTATCAAAAACTCTATCATTTTGTGATCACTCTGCCCAAGACGGCCTCCAACCATCACATGGCTCACAAGTCCTTCTCTGTTCATGAACAAGAGGTCCAGCGGGGCACCTTCCCTCGTTGGTTCACTCACCAGCTGTGTCAGGAAGTTATCTGCCACACACTCCAGGAACCTTAGGAGGACTGTTTCCTCTCTGCTGTATTGTATTTCCAGCAGACATCTGGTAGGTTGAAGTCCCCCACAGGAACAAGAGCTAGCAATTGTGAGACTTCTCCGAGCTGCTTATAGAATAGTTCATCTGTCTCCTCATCCTGGCTGGGTGGTCTGTAACAGACTCCCACCACAATATCTGCCTTGTTGGCCTTCCCCCTGATTCTCACCCATAGACACTCCACCCTATCGTCACAATCATTAAGCTCTAAACTATCCAAACACTCCCTAACATACAGGGCTACCCCACCACCTCTCCTGCCTTGCCTATCCCTCCTGAAGAGTTTATAGCCACCCATCGCCACACTCCAGTTGTGTGAGTCATCCCACCATGTTTCCGTGATGGCAACCATATCATAGTTTTCCTGATGTACAATGGCTTCCAACTCCTCCTGCTTGTTGCCCATGCTGCGTGCATTGGTGTAGAGGCACTTCAGCTGGGCTGTTGTGTTGCCTTGGTGTGGATGTTAATGCTTTCACAAGAGAGAGTGAACAGGGATAGATGCAGACTGATCTAAGTGGGGGCCACACAGTCTGTGACTGCAGTTGCATCAGGTGATATGGGCCCATGTACCACCCTAACCAACACCTGGAGGGAACACAAAAGTCTTCTCTCCTTCCCTTGCTCCCACACATGCTAGAACATCCATGCTCTGAAAGTGAAGCAATTAGGAATTCAGTTCAGCTGAATCCTATTTTAAACTTCAGTTGGGAATCAACTCCCAACTATCCCTGGTACTGGATTGATATTTAGATTGTGAACTGACATATCTTCTTTTGATTTCTGCTTATACTTCACCTGCTGCTTAGTGTGATGCATTATATAAATGGCTTTTTTGTTAATTGCTCTGAGACATTTTTCCAACGTGTGTCCCAGGCTCTATTCTTCATTCATCTTTCCCATGGAATGAACAAGCTAGGAGAACTGTATTAATTTCCTTCCTTAAGCTGGCTAGCATGTGTTTTAAGCTGTTCAAACAACTGAGCACAGAATTGTCACATCAGATTCTTTGAGACTGAAAGAGAGTGGAGAAACAGCTAAACTTCAGCCTTCTGCTACTCTTCCCCTTCCATGGTAACTGTTATAAGAAAAACGGAACAATGAAGTCACTTTTAAGTCATTACCCTTTTTATCTCTTTAGGGGAGCATTAATTTTTTATTTTCATTTTCTGCATTTTTCTCTCCCAGATTCAAGGATTTCGTATAGTTCAGTAAGGTGGAGCTCTTTGCCTTAAAATATGTGGATGTGAGTCCATTTTTCCTGTTTGCTTTGTGCTAGTACCAGTACATTAGCCTCTGTGGATTTTGTTAATCCAGATTTACTTGTGTGAGAGTTGACTCTGGCCCAGAACGTGCCTCATGCAGTGCATTTTAAGGAATGGGAATGTGTTTTCATGAATTTTAGCTGAAGCTGAAATAGATGTTGAAGCTATAAAGGCAATATGTGAATCCTCTAATAAAGCCCATAATTACATTGACAAGAATTCAGTGAGATAACTGAACAATATTCATCAGGAACCTAACATTTGGCAACTTTCTGGGTGGCATAAATCAGTATATTTAGCAGATGTTTTCAGCATATTGTCTTCTTTGTATTTTTTGATATATATACTGATATTGTCTCTTTGTATTTTTTATTTGTATTATGGAATTGACCTGACACAGACACAGGATTTTGCTGAATTGCTCAAAATTATAAGTCATAATGGTCTTTCCCTAATTCACACATTATTCTGACCAGATGACTTCCCTGTTTCCTCTTGTGTTCAAGGCCTGTGGACTTTGCTGAAGGTCAAAACAAAGGAAAAGAGCAGTCAAATGCATTTGGAGGAGTTCTATTAGAGTAGGTTATAAAATAGGGGGTGGATGGGGCAATAGTGCTCCAAAGCATTGGAAAAGAGTTTAAGGGCATGGCAGGGTTTTTCTATTGACACTTTGCTATCAGGAGTGTACTCTTTGCTGAAAAAGACTGACTTTTAATTCCTGGGCTCATTAAAATGAAGAAAATGAGGAGAAATCCACTTCCTTATATAGCTCTGTTTGGCAAGCATGTAAAGATAAGGATCATTTGATCATAGTCTGTAAGCATCTACCATTGGGAAATGAATTTTGGGGAGAAGCTCTGTAAGACAAGCAAGACAAAGTATGAGATCCAAGTCTCATAATTTCAAAGTCATCAGAAAGTTTAGACTTTTAGTAGTCAAGGTAACTGACCATCACAACAGGTTGATAACATTTGTGGTGGGTTCCCTCTCACTAGAAAGCCTTCATTAATTGTAGAGGTTATTCTAAAAGTTATGTGCTAATTTTGGTAAAAGAGGTCTCAAAAGATGACCACTGAGTCTGTGGCACACAGTGCTGACAGCACAAGTAACACTATTTGAAATGCAAACAGCTGTGGATGCACAGATGCCGCAGATTAAGAAGTGCCCCTATGCCAGTTCTGCCACTGATTCCTCTGGAAAAAAAGAGTGGGTTCCTCATGAAAGGAATCTTATATATTCTTATAAGGAATACTTGCTTTTCTAGCAAGTCATACTGTACCTAGACACTGGCAGTAATTTTTATTACATGTTCTCCGCTCTGGTTGGATAATCCTTACTATTTTGCATGGACATATGTTTGGTGAAAAATACAATTAAGAAAGTAGCTTTTGTATGATGCGTAAAGAAAACTGAAGTAAAAGTATTGTTATATTGATATTTTATTACAGTATTTATCTAACATCATAGAAGTGCAAGGAAATATAGCTTTTGTTTCAGTTTTTCATAGCTTTTACACATATATGTTGATTTCCCAGAACTGACTAATCAATTAAATTAAGTTTTCTGATCTTACTCATTTTTAATAGCTCTATTATTCACTGTATCAAAAAATCAGGAGGATGATAAGATAATAATTTTCTCTTGAAACCATGCAAGTTTCTGAATTAATTTAAAAGATACTGAATCAAGACACACATTGGTATGACTGAGGGGCTAAAGCTGAATCTTATTATTCGAGCTTGCTAAACCCAGTTCAGTGGGACAAATGAATTACAGCTATAATTGGTACCAAAAGGGTCAACAACTCACACATAAGCAATTGGTTTCTCTGAACCTAAACACTGCACATACCTTCCTACACCGAAATCAAGATTCTGGCTAGATTAATAAATGATATAAGTAAATAAAGAGGTCATATAGCTGAACAATTGATTAGGTTAAGGAAATGCAAACCTTTCATTAGGATAATCTTTTTTAGCTATGTGAAAGTTAATAAAATACTATTTAAACAATGCTCACAATGACACTTCCTTTTTCCTATAGAAATCTGTGTATGCTTTAATCATTTTTAAAATACTTTGCATGGCTTTTACATGATATTTGAACTACCTCACTACAAAAAAGTTAAGTATAGTATGTCATAATATTAATGTCCTTTGAGATCAGGTGTTTTTTCATTTCACCTTGTTAAAGCAAAACTTTGATATGTTTTCTCATAGCTTATCAGAATAAGGAATGTTATACATTGAACAAGCATGGTTATCTTTTAGGCTCTATGTGCATGATGATATAATCTTTATTTAATAATGAGAAAGGTTGGCTTTTCTGCTGTCATGCAGTTCCTACAAACTTACACCAATGATTACTAGAGATTTTAATTGCAATGTTACAGGCAGCTGGAGATTGTTGTTATCTCCTGAATCTGTAGCAATTATGTAGGATGCTACAGCAGTGGTAATTTAAGAAGAATTCTCGTCATTATCTGCCTGGCTTGGTCAAAAAAAAGTGATGAGAGTGGTAGTGTTTCATACTGAGAAAATGTCTGTGACCGGCTTGAGTGGACATACACCATCTCAGGTTTAACCACTATAGCATGCTGATACTCTTCTTGCGTTGTCTTCTGTAGCTATTGAGATTGCTTGTATATTTGAATACACCCTAAGCCTGGCCAAATCTGTGTGTCTATGTTTATGAAGTTCTTCTCAGATTTCCCTTTTCTGTGATGGAAAGCTGATAAGGTACTTCAGAATCAGCATCACTCTGCTCCTCATTGCTATGGGTAAGCTGGTACCTATCCCTGGAGGGGACAGCTCATCTATATTTGTTTAGATTGGAAAATGTGGTCAAATTTCTGTAAAGTACTAACACCAATAGAGGGAGGAGTTTTTTTGTTCAACATTTTGCTCTATCTACTATTGGTAGCTTGATTGGTTGCTACTAATTGGTAGCTATTTTTGCCTGGACGGTGATTCAGGACAACAAAGGCAACTGCCACGGAGAAGGAGTCTCTGACGCTTGCTCATATGTGGCTGTGCAATTGCTCAGATTTTGACACCACTTTCCCACCACCTCTGAACATTATCAACCATACCTGAAAAAAGCCCAGCTCCTATTTTAATGCTACCTTTTATTCTGTCATCACTTTTTTTAATTTCTATTTCTGTAACACATAAATCTTAAATCACAGGTCAAAAGATTCTCTAAAGTATTTAGGTGGTTAAAAAGACAAATGCTATGTGGAATTTTCAAAATCACTGAAGTTAAGTGCTTAAATCCCATTGATTGAAATGGAAGTCAGGATTGAAACTTCCTTAGGTATTTAGGAAAATCCTATCCAGCACAACTTGACAAATTTGAAAGTCTGGCCTTCAGGGCTTGTGTTTTCTGGAGACCCAGAAACAAAAAAATATTATTCAATTTGCAACACTTTGCCTCTAAACAAACTTAATGAATCCTACTTTTATATTATCCTAATGTTAATATTCCACACACCATCACCCTCACTTCATTTCTTCCCTGCAAGTTGCCTGCAAGTAGATTACTTTAGCTCATGCCCCAGGAGCAACAAGTCTGAGATCTACCAGAGAGAAGTGTGTTTGAGAGTTAAGAAGGCCTTGCAGAGAAAGAAGTGCCCTCTCAGTATGTCTCCATCTAAACAAGGATGTTTTTTCCTTAATCTGAGTCAATATGTGAACTTGGAATAACAAGCTCTTAAGTATCCAGCACCTTCAAAGGTTTAGAGCTTTGTCATTTTAGGCCAGTAGTTTAAGTTTAATTGCATATATTCTTCTATCCTTCCTACCTGTGAAACTGGGGAAATGAGATAAATCAAAGACTTCACTCAACCCAAACATCTTATTATTAGTGTTTTCTTTCTCAAATGAACCAAAAAGAAGCTCAAATGGCCATACACTGATTTTTCAGCTTGTTCATATTCCTTTTATAAAATTTTATTACTCTGAAGGGAATTAAACAATTACCAGTTTACAAAATCATTACTTTTTATTTTGTTATTTCATTTCTTGTGCGTTGTCTCTTGCAAGGAAATTAAACAGATCTTTAGCTGGCAGTTGGCAAGATGACATAGGGATAGCGAGAATATAATGAGAAAGGAGCTGCTGATTCAACTAGGTGGGAAAAGCTAGGATTGCACCATAAAACACATGATACCTCATAACACTATCTCATTTAAAGAGTAGTGTATCAGTTTAAAGCTATAACATTCTGGTATACTACTTTAAAACAAACAATCAAACAAACAAAAAAAACAACAAAAAACCACACTCCAAAAGACATCTTCCAAAATTCTGGGAAAGCTCTTAACAGTGTGAACTGTTGTGATCCAAACTACAGACAGAGAAATTCCTCTACTGATTAAAACCATTGTTTACAAATGTTGTGATCTGTAGTCTTAAAAGAGGGCATATAAAGTAAAACATCCCAGCAGTACTCTTGGGAATCACCAACTGTGAACTGGAAAAGTTGCGTCTTAGCCAGTGCTGAAAAGAGGATGCACTTTGTCTTAGGATGACTCCAGGATAGACGTTACATCGTTTCTCATTCTCCACTTAAAAGTCCTTTTCATGTCCTACAGCTCATATCCACGTTTGTGCACTACTTCCAGGGCCAGCGTGTTGCCCTCACCCTGACACAAACTGCAGCGTTTATATGTCTCCACGTTCTGAACCTTCTTGAGAGTAACCTTGTCCCACATGAGTCTCTAGCCTGGAAGACTGTCCACAAAACGGGCAGTGGAGAGCTGGACTTGAGCTACCCAGCAGCCTAAAGGAGAGGAGCATGTAAGCCACATTTTCATCACCTTCATGCACTGTCCGCACTTCTTACTGTCATCTGGAAACCCTGATTTAGCCAATTAGAGGATGGACGTGAATTGTTAGCAAATTATCAGAGAGAAAGCTCTAGAGAAAATTCCCCAAGAGGAGATAATATCAGAAAGTTTAAAGCTGTCCTCTCTCTCATTAAGTACCTTTTACTTGAGCTTAGCTGATAACATCTATAGAGTGCTTATGAGGAACACTGGCACAATCATATATTACTTACCCAGGGTGTACTGTTTCCTGTCATATTTGTAGCTCATAAATACTTAACTCCATTGATATACGCCGTGGAATATAGCTAGGGATTAATACAAGGACTATACAACTGCCATGGTGCCCAGTGGAATCTATAACAACTTTATGTTAAGGAATGTGTATACCTCATTGTCTTCATATAAATGACAAATGCTTCCTGCTTTTTTTCCCCATCTCTACTGTGCTTTAGCTGTGTCAATATTGAAATGTTTGCTCTGCATACAGATTATTATTCCGGTTTGGAATTTTTATGAGACCTGGGCCCAGGCCTGACCTTTCTTACAAGAATTCTGGCACTGCCTTGCCATGAACGCTTCCTAATTGCTGATTACAGCTCATCGTTACAAGAAGACACTTATAACCCGGGAATTGAACCAGTATGTTTGAATCTGTTCTGGGTCAGATCCAGCTGTGGTTGAAGCTGTTTTAGTTGAGCTCTGATTCCAAGCCAGTAACAGTTTATTGTTCAGTTCACAGACTCTCAGCACAGGCCTTCAACAAGGGGAAGTGTTAACCTCTATCTCCTCCCCTGCCATGAGCATTATTTTTAGTCCTGGACATGTACTGGATTTTTTTTTTAATACCTTAAATTTAGTATAGGGGACCATGCTGCTGGTGAGAAAAAAGTGATGCTAGGAATACAGGTGGGGCCAGCACTAGCCAGAGGAGTGGGAATGATGGAAGGGTCAGCTTGTTGGTAGGTAAAGTCTCCTTTCTCTCCCTTGTAAAAACCCAAACCCATTACCTGCACACATGTATATCTCCCTGCCACTAGATATAGTAGTGGCATTGCTGGAGGAAACTAAGGCTAGTGAACAATAGTGTTTTCCTCCATGAGAAACAGGAGTCACAAGAAGCAGTTTACCTGGATCTCACCTTAGCAGGTAGTCCCTGAGGGTAGCTGATTCCAGGGAAGAAAGTTTGTGACCATCTGCTGGTGCGCAGTGTGGCAAGGGAGGGGGGAAGGACAGACATAGGGAGGGTGGTGGTTTTCAAAGGACTCTTAGAGGCAAGCTATCCTCTTGTTGCACAGAACCTACCAGGGGATGTTGTGTTTCAGCTGAACTGCTGTTCTGAGCTGGAAGGTTTTGCTTCAGTTCCAGTTTGGGATCTGGGATCAGCAAAATTTCCAAAATAACAGCTTAAGTTTAGTTCCAGCTTTGGGAAACGTTTTGAATGAGTTCATGGTTCAGGTTTAGTTTGACTTTTTCTCATAACGGAATAATGAGAAATACGACTTTCTTATTCAATCACTGACATTGATTTTAAACAAGAAACTGCAAAAATATGTCAGATGTGCTCTATTCTTCAATAATTTTTTATTTATAGTTAATAAAGTCAACATAACAGATAATTTAATCATAGTGGAAGCCCCTGACTTTGGCCTGAGTGCTCTGAGAGGGCATTCATGTGGTTCTTGGTACAAAAGCGAAGGCTTTGTGTTTTTTAGTTACTCTCTTGCCTCAGCCAAATTTCTGCTGGGAGCAGCTTTGTTGTGAGGCATTTAGTTACATACAAGAGTCTGGGTGTGGTGTGCTGCTGTCCCTACATGCAGATCCTGTTTGAAAATCAAGTGCCTCTGTGTGCATCTGTGTGGTGTGCAAGGCCTGGCCTATGCTTACGTTGTTTCAACTCATCTTACTGAGTAACTTCTGTCTCACTGCTAATGGTGCTGGTTCTCACTTGGGCATGTCCTAACCCCGGGACTAATACAATTAATTTATGGTTCTGCTTTGGTTTTGAAGTTTAAACAAATGGCTGTAGAAGGGACCCTGGGAAATGCATGCCACTGACTCCGACTTCAGTCCCTGGTAAGATGGACTGGAAGTCCATCTCAGAGAGAAAGGTCACTGAGCACATGGTGTCAAACATGATCTGTTGGGAGTCATGGCTTCTGCAGAGGGAAATGCTGCCACACTGACCTGCTCTACGCATGTAGATAAAGGAGGGCCAGTGGAGATACTAAACTCAACTTTCAAAAAGCCTTTGGCAGTTTTCCTCACTAAACACATCTGCACTGATTCCAGAAAAAAGTTCTTTTACAGATTGAAATCTGGTAAAAGGATAATAATCAACGGGTAAGGTATAATCAGGACTTTTCAGGATGGGGAAGACTTGGTGGTGTCATCTCCCAGGGACTGGTGCTGGGATATGTTCTGTTCAACATTGTCATTAGTGACCTGGAAAAGGGAGTGAACAGTTAAATCTCCAAGTTTGCTGTTACTGTACTCTCTTGGGTTGCCAATGATGTGTCAATGGTGGGGAAGTTCAGAATGACATCAGAAGATTGAATAAATGGTTGAAAAGCTGGCAAAAGAGCTTCCATGTAGATAAATGTAAATGTAGGAAAATAATCTCAACTACCTATGCAAAGCTGAGCTCAGAACTGACAGGTACAACACAGGAGGGAGATTTTAGAGTTGTCATTGACAGTTCTCTGAACTCATCAGTTCCATGAACTATGACAGTCAAAAAAGCCAGCAAAATGTTGGGCATCAGCAGGAATGTTGGTACAAGACAGAGGGTATCATTTTGTCATTGTATAAAACATTGGTGCACCCACATCTCGGTGTATAATTCTGGTCTCCACAGCTTGAAAAGGACATAGTCAACTTAGAGAACTGTCTTATAAGGAGACACTAACAAGTCTTTGGTTTGGAGAGGAGAAAGGGGGACAGGGAATGATAAAGGTGGGAGGGAAATGATCAAAATTTGCAAAATCATGAAGGCAGCAGATGAGCTGAACTGCTATTCGCCAAATCTCACAATGGTAGAACTAGAGGCACAGACCAAAAGACAGGAGGATCATTTTACAATAGGTTAAAGGAGGTACTTCCTTGTAAGACAAGTAGTGAACTTCTGGAACTTGCTGCCATATGTGAATGTGGATGATAGTTAGACAGCTGCTATCTTCTTACTAAAGCTGGGGATGACATACTATCTTTCCTATCAGTTCTGTTGGAGTGTGGTATTTATGCCATGAGAGCAGAAAGACTGACAGAAATAAGATTTTTTTTTTTTTTCCTATAAGGACATGATGTTCAGCTGTTAAATGCAATTTACTCTATAGGGATATACACAGATACAGAATCATACAATCATAGAATCATTAAGGGTGGAAAAGACCTCTAGGATCATCTAGTCCAACCATCAACCCAACACCTCCATGCCTACTAAACCATGTCCTTAAGTGCCACATCTACATGTTTTTTGAACTCCTCCAGGGATGGTGATTCCACCACCTCTCTGGGCAGCCTGTTCCAATGCTTGACCACCCTTTCAGTAAATAAATTTTTCCTAATATCCAATCTAAACCAATAAATCCAATAAATGTATCTATATAGATACATATATATAGTTCACTCTAGCTCTTCTGTTAAGGAAGTCCCCTGCCCTCCCACAAAAATATACCGACTCTATAACTACCTCCTCTTCACAGTCTCCACAAACCAAACACAGGCCATCTTCTGGCTAATGAAATCTTAGGATTTGTGGCTGCCAGCAGTAGAAAGCTTATTAACGTTTCACCAGTTTTTTGTTGTATATGACATCGGGGCTTTAAGCTGTGGTTTTTCTCCCACATGGAGTGCTTCTGGAGACTTGATCGTGGAATGGTTTAATAGCGCCAGCAGTCTGGCAAATCTGCACCTTCTTGACTTGGACGTACATCTAATCATTTCTCTCTGGAAGGATATTTCCAAGTACGTTGTGGGGAAAAAATGATCAAATATTGTCTATTTTGGGTGCTTCCATAGGAGCAGTAAGAAAGCAAGGAAAGATGCACAACATCTTCCCTGGTAGAATTTTAAACTATATCTCAAGGTCTGGAATGGGCAGGGGAGAGTGAGCTGTGAGCTGTTACTGTGAATAGGACAAGTGTCCTTCATGGCTGATCAGCCATCAGCTGGAAGGTTTTGAATCCCTTATTAACAATTGTTACTAGTAAATGCTGCTTCCAAGGAAGGCAGGATGCTTACCACCTGTGCTCATGGTGGCATCATTAATTGGTACACAACTGTCTCTCACGTTTGCTTATGCACTCTTTTTCACCTTTTGCCACAGAGCTTTGTGGTATTGGCATGCTCTTGCACCCCAACGGCTTCTGGTTACAACAGTAACTCCTTCCACTTTTTGTCCCTTCCGTGCTGAGCTAAGAGATGGCTTGGTGGTGCTCACCTGCCCAAAATAGTCCTACATGCTGTCACTTCCAAGGCGGGTTCCTGCATTGTACTCTGTACAAAAGTGAGTGGTCTGCCAGCATGGTAGCATGGGCCAGTTTGAACGCATTCCACTTGCACAGCTCTGGCTTCATATCTGGGTCTGGATGTGATTCAAGATGTTGGATTTAATTAGAAAGTTGTGTCTATTTGGGGGCCTACTTAATCGACTTAGCAATGGCCCTTGTACCCCGACCCTGTCCTACTGTCAGCATAGGTGCCTCCTGATAAATCTCAAAGTGCATTTTTGGTCACTGGAGAGCAGTTAATATTTGATAGGTTTCATTATGTCATGCCACTGGCTGCTGCTGCTATAGGTACATTAAGAAGAAAGTAAGTAAAACAAGGTGTAGCAAGTCCTCTAGTGTTAGCTGGGACTTCATGCCATATAGGGAGGAGTTATACCGAAACTTGTGTCAAATACGTCTTTTCAAGTGCAGTTTATGCAGTTTTTGTTGCAGAATTTGTAAGAAATGGTCACTGCAAGCATTTCATTTAGTACATATCTCTCTAAAAGCAGAAATGCTTTGGAGTGAAAGGGGCAGTTGCAGTTAGTTTTTCCAAGTGATGCAGTTGGCTGAGAACCAGGAGACAGCACCGTTCCTTGCTGCTCGACTGCCCTGCGGTGTCAGCTGGACCATGTGGCTTCACTTCTCTGAGTATAGTTTCTCCATCTGTAAAATGAGAGCACTGCAGAGCAATTAAAACTTGTGGGTGAAGGGACTCACGTAGGAGTTGCATGTTTTATGCTACAGTTAAGGTAATACAGGCAATTGTACTGTAAGACAACCTGTGCATCTAGAAATGATCTCTCTGTCATTCACACCTACTTCGCCTCTCAGAAAGGTATAAAATACTCTATTAACATCATTTTTAATAATCATCTACACAGGCAAAGATCTGTGTTGCATAATTCTTTCTTCATCAGAATATAAGTTACCTAGCCAATGAAATTGCTAAGACTATGAAAGAAAGAGCAGTTTTATCCTCTCAGGGTTGTGTGTTGTGTTTTTTTTTTTTTCCCTTAAAAAAACCAGCTAGGCTGTAATCATATTTGGGAAGATCTCAATGTCTGTAATTCTATCCAATAGCCAGAAGCTGGTCTACAGAAAGATATTGCTTTTTGCATACCTCTTGCACATAACACCACTCAGTCTGCCTTAATCATCTCCTCCAGCTAAAAGATTTAAAGACAGTCTCCTGTCTTAAGAAAGTAGATATGTCAGAATGCCCCAACTTTCTTGTCTGCCTTGGTTGTGGATTGGGAGGTCTGAGTTCCAGCTGATGCTGCGGACACCTCTGTGTTACTGCTTTACATCAAAAAAAGGAAAAGAATTGTGGGTTTTGATACCTGTTGTCCTTGATGCTGGTGCTGGGCACAGTGGCCTGTCACAAACAACTGAAAAGAAAGATTTCATATTTATTTTCTTCAACATTTTATTTGCAGGGGTAGGTTTCTTGAATGTTAAAGAAAATCAGATCATGGCTCAAGATTTCTTTTTTAATGTTCATTTTTACCTTAGCACCTGTGGGACACAGTGCAAGCTATTTGCGGAGCAGAAATCACAATTCCCAGCCAGCTCTCCAATACTTTGTATCAAGCCTTCCTATTTGTCAGTGGTGGTGGAAAGTTTAATGTTGAATCTTGTTACAGTGGTTTGCAAAAGTGGCTGTCCTCGAGAAAACTTATGCCCTGCATTTTTCAAGTTTTTCAGCTTTACTCTGACAAGTATAAGCATTTTATTTACAGCACTCTCCTAATATATAGCACAATAATTGCTTTAAGAGTTTTGGGGCTTGTGTGTTAGTTTGCTTAATACAAAGTTCTGGAGACAGGTTATAATAAGTTAAATTGTGCTGCTTTAGCAGTTATGGGCCATATTGAATCTTTTTTGTACTAGTTTGTAAAATCTCCATTCCTGTAGCCAAAGAAACACAAAATTTGTTCTCAGTAATTCTGCTACAGATACAACCTACCAGATAGGTAATCAAGAATAAAAGGATGTTTTGTGATTTTGTTTCATGTTAAATTACTGGCAAAAATATATTAAGTTCAGTTACATGACAGGAAAAATGGTTCCTACTAATTTCAGTGTGGCTTTTACTGATCTGTACTGGGGAGGCTGCCTAGATGGACAGACAGCTATGTGCAAGGCTTTCCACAGGTTCCTCATCCTGCAGGTGTTAATCTATTGACAGTTCCTGTGTGGTGGGAGTTTCTGAATGAGGACTTGCAAACCCCTGCTTTGATTTTCAGAGAAAACAAACACATAAAATTCAGATCAGATTTCATCTTTTTTGGGTAAATATATAGTACCAAGTAGCTTCAAAATTCATGCTTGCTGTTATTCACAACCCTTTTGTGTCCAAATATCTTGGTCTAACAACACCACTTCTAACTCAAGACTGAGAAAAAAGGGGTAATGGAAGGGACATGACATATGCGCTCACCCTGAGAGCCTAACATTGATCTGCACTGGTCAGGTTGCTCCACAAAACTTAAAGCAGAGGGAAGGGTCCTCTGTCTTGCACCAGGAGCCCATAGACTTCAGGAGTACTTTGTCCATTCAGAGATAGCCTCTGCCCTGGGGGCAAAGCTGGCTGCCCTCGGTGAAGTCTCTTGTATGGAAGTAGAGAGAAGAAATGATGAAACTGATGCTACAACTCCACTGTGCACACAAGGTGACAAAAAGAAAAGAGCAGCACCAGGATTCCATCCTCTGCTGTGCACAAGAAAATAACATATTTTTTAAAAAATGTGCATGATATTGTCAAGACTTGCTTCCAGGAAAGGAAAATGAAATTGTAAAATGGAATAATTTTATGAAGTGAAAGCCCAGAGGATATACTTTGGAATAGATCCTTTCAAGTCAAGGGGGCTGTGCCAACTGAAGATGCTGCCCCACACTGAAACCACATCTAGGCAGCTGGCATAAGACACAGGTCATTCACAGTGCCTTCTTTCCTAGCAGAGTTGCATTCTGACGGACTACTAGGGAAAGCAATTTCCAGTCCTGTGCAATCTCTTTTTGAGAATTCTCTGTCCTCAGAAGTAGTGGAAGGTTTATGGAAATTACAGTGGATGCAACCAAATAGTTAGTGCATGCACAATAAAGCAGTGATTGCAGGTACCAAGGAAAATTAGCCTCTCTATAACTCATGCTACTCTTTGCAAGAGTAGATAATTCCAACTGTTGTCCTTGACCAAATCTGTGCCTCTGAGCATTTGTCCAGCTGGCTGCTACCTTAAACCCCAGTGCTGGCACCATTCCAACAGAGAAGTGATTTCCATAAGCATATCATTTATAAAGTGCTTTGGAATTGTTCTGGATGAAAGATGCTATGTAAATGTCATGCACTGTATTACATTCAAGACATTAATAACATTTTTTTCTGTTACTTCACCTATCAGATAAACTGAGCACAGAGAGCATGTTATGCATTTTTGGGCCAAGGCAGTTTTTAAAAAAGGTGTATGTATTGTTCACAGAGCTAAGCTCTCCTTGATGCTGCTGATCAGGTGCTAAAGCAGCAAGTGCTTCCCCCCCATTCACACATCAGATCAAGATTTGTACTTTGGCGTAATGTACAGCAGCTAACTCCATCCCCCTGGAATCTGTAGTTGAAGGGGAGATTTAGTCCCCTCAGCCACTCATCTGGCTGGTACGAATGCTGCCATCAGCTGCAGGTCTTTGCAGGAGGCACGGTCCTGTTTTAAGGAAGCAGCTGTGTGTTCTTTGCAGCATGTCCTATGCCCCCAGCAGCCTGCGTTGCTTGTTAGGACTCCTGCAGAGGCAGAAACCCTGAGCAGGGGCCCCTTGTCAGCCCAGAGCTTGTCCTTCAGGAAACTTGGCCCTTGAGTTGCAGGTAATCTTACTCTAAACCTCCCCAAAGCGAAGAATGAAGGATTCTAGGTGAAGAAAATCTTTCCAGGTATACAACCTTATTTATACTTACGCAGACTTCACTGGGTTTCTTATAAGATCTTACAGCATTTTTTAATATTTTAGCTGCCTGTAGTATACTCCGAGAACCTCCTTTCTGGGTTTTTTTTGGCTCAAAAGGAGAAGTGTAGAGACACACCAGAAAAATAAAACCGTACTCATGAAGTTACCCAAACAAGAGGAGTGGTTTCTCTGCTTTTTGTTGTTTGGGGTTTATTTTAACCTCAAGAAAAGGTTGCCTGGGATTTTAAGTTTGGGGTGGAAGTGTTGGTCAACTTTAATTCCCTGCAGTCTGCCTCCCTAGCTGTGGTATCGCTCTGCAGAACATCAAACATCAGAGGGCAATGGTGACCTGTGTTGTTTTAATCTCAGACTAAACGGTTCTTTTGTTTTGTTTTAAAAATGAGCCCTTAACTTCTGTAAGCTCCATTCTTCTCCAGAGCTTTGCAGAAATAAAATACATCAAGAAGGAGGAGGCACAATATGACAAAAGTAGTGGTTGTATTGAAAGAGAGCTTTGTGGTATTTTGCTTTTGAAATGTGTTTAACACAGAGTGTAAGGATTGGCAATTTGTTTAAAGAAATGGGTAAAATATTTAAAACCACCACTTTATTTAAACTATTGTGCCTCCTTCAGTAAACATTCAGTACATGACTGAACCCTGTATGAACTTGTGCTTGTTGCTGGTTAAATAGATTCTGAGCTTAAATGAAAAGGGGCTGCTATTGAGAAGAGGACAAAAAAGTTGCATGTGCATTTTTTTTTTTATTTGCCCACACACAAGCTCTTACCCCCCAAAATACTGCGTTCACAGGATCTTTTATTAAAACACCAGGTTTTTTTCCTAGGCCTCAAAGTACTAAACTGAAAGCAAGCTGTTAACAGAAATGAGTAATTATTGAAGCTCTAACAGGCAGCTTTCATTGAAGTTGATTACAGCAGCCATATAATCACTTTTACGGATGCTGTAATCACAGTAGCAGGGAATGCTTGACTTGGTTCTTATTGTTTTCACTCAGGGTGGAGGTAGGGGGCCTGCAAGGAACCCGTTTTACCACCTCGGTACAATTTCTGCTGTAAAGGAAATCTACACAGCACTGAATGAAGCAGAGAATCATTTATTCTTTCTTTATTAGCATTTTCTCCTCCCTCACATGAGAGTCTGTTGGAGTCAGGAAATTGCTGTTATTCAATATGCAAGCCAGAGGTTGTAATGACCATTTGGGAGGGTATGACCAACAATTACAGCCCTTAATGAATAGGAGTAATCTAGTTGAGACTAAACACTAGTAGCAACTCTGGTGCTGTCTCTGGTTAAATTAAAAGAACAGCAATGCAAAGGAAGTTAACAAGAATTAATTAGTTAGATCGAACTGAAAACCTACTCATTAGTGATGTTATAGGCAAAGTAAAAGCCTATCTTCAGTGCAATTAGGTAGACAAATGAATTGTACAACTGACTGATTCACACCTGCTAACAGCTAAGGGCTATAGCTGATATGTATGGGATCCACTTTTTACAGTTCATGCATACTTGGATAGTTTAATGGATCTTGCATTCCTGAATTAGCCTTCATTCCTTCACATTTCATTCGTGCATTTGATCCAAACATTAAAGTGTTGCTTATAGATTCTGACGTGATGCGGCTGTCTACAAGATGGGTTTTAGAAGGGTCTATAGAATTGTAACGACTGCTTAAACTGCACTGCCATACAGAAGGGGTCTCAGTTTGCAGATCTTTCTTGGGGTTTTTTTTAACTATTTAAGGATTCATGTACTTGACAAGCTCTCGATTGTGTTGAAAGTGGACAGATCTGCGGACAAAGATTGTGTCATCAGTTAAAAAAATAATCCCAGGATTCAGGATTTTGACACTTAGGTGAAGAAAAGAATTGGGAAGAAGAGGAAAAAGGCAAAATCCTCAGAGCTGTGGAGTAGCCATTAGGCACCTGCAGGTCTCACTGTCATCAGAGGATGCTATATGTGCAGTGCAGTCTTGGGCATTCGTGAAATACAACCACGATTGCAGTGATCAGAAGAGCACAGGATTTTTTCCTCTGCTCATTCTGCATTTCCTTTTCCTGCTCATGACATTAGTCCTAGGCTTAGGCAATGCCTATGTGGGAACCAGGGAGCAGAACCAGACTGCAGTATCCAGCATACGCTCTCCTATTCCTGCTGCCAAGTGGTTTGGGATTCAGAGGACACAGTGGTTAATTTGTACACTGTGTTTTTCAGGGGGCAAACTGAGAAGCCACACAGTGTACTCTGATCCCTCTTTCTGCTGCTATATTCTTCATTCCAGGGTCTTATCTTGGAATTTTCTACTTTGTTAATATTTCACAAGGACCCGCAAGTCTCTAATGCTCTGTGAGGCTGCCACAATTTCCAGTTCAACTCTATGTTAGGAAGAACTCATTTACTTCATTGCCATGCGCTCATGTTGTGGACTTAACTCTTTTGGCCCTGTTTTTGGACAGAGTTTTGGTCTAAAGTGCTTTTATTTGTGAGCAAGATTGCTCAAAATCAAAGCAGACATGGTGGGAAGTGCATCTGAACCTCAGTTTTTTTGAACAGAGCCTCTTCTTTTTAATATGTCACCGTTTATTTTATTTTATTTACTTATTTTTTAACTGTCTGTCTTAAGGAGAAAATTCCCATAAAGTGAGAGAGTTTGCACTGTAGAATAAATAGCCTCCCTGGCTTGGCCAGTTTCAGACTCTTGTTTTCATTTTAAAGGGGGAGGTTTGAATATAAAGTACTTGATTTAAAGATTTTTTTATTAGATCTTAACAAATGACATCTCTTATTTACACACAAGAGACTGACTCCCTAAAAAGCTGCCTGGATATGTAAATCTACCAGTCAGATATACACATAAAATGTATTTTTGGACTGAAAAACCAAGTAAATGTACCTATTACAACAGAAAGACCCCTTTGAGTCCCCTAAAAGCTTTTTTGGTGTATGGCTTCAATGTATGTTTATGGGGTTTTTTAAACAAATGGAGCCAAATCCAGGTTTAGTATAATTCTTTATATGTATATATAAACCCTACATATATATATGTAGCCCTAGCTTTCACCCAAAATTAGGGATAGGTGCACTACCCTTGTGCTACTGGGACCTGTATTGATAGAGGTCACTGTTGCTTTCCCATAGCTATTTCCATAGCAGGAGCAAAAGTCACCTACACTAGAAAGAGGCGTCCGAAGACGTCTGTGGTGAAGTGAAACATTTCCCCTGTCTTTTGACTCCAGGCTCCAGCTCGCAGGGGCCGAGACTTGGCGCAGGGCTGGGTGTCTGGGAAAATCTCACCTTCCAGCAGCCTTTCCAGGCTCCAGCCTCCCCTTGAAGGGCCCAGGGCATTAAAGTCATCAGAAGCTGCAGGAAGCCGAGTGCTTTCTTCAGTGCCTTCCCTCCCCAAATCTCATGGATGCAGCCAAGCCGAGCGAAGGGTTCGAGCAAAACTGTTCTAAAGATGCATAAGAGCATTTGAACCCCGTATGTTTCTTATGTTGGGACAAGGCTGTAGTTGCTTGAAAGTGGCCAAATGGATTTTTATCAAGGTTTGTTTTTAATAAAGTTATTTCCTTGCTGACAGGCAGGTTTTAACCTTCTGGAAAGAGGGGTTTGTAATAGAAATGTTGACACAACCTCCCTCTAGGGGTGCAGTTGCATTGCTGCAATAATAGTGTGTGGGCAATACAGCAATAGGGCACTGACCCATAACTGACAAGAAGCAAAGCTCCAACTGCATTATAAAGGTCATTCTCTTATTTGTGAAAATGAAGTGTATTTTTTTTGCTCTGCTCCCTGAGTTTTCTTTTCTCTCCTCCCTCTCACACCCCCACCCCAAATCCAAACACTTTATATTTTTAATTCACTGGAGTGTTGAAATTTTTAAGGCTATTTTAAAAAAACTTAAGTACAGGGATTAACCCTGGCTCTTATACCAGCTAATCTGTGTTCAGCACAGGACACAAAAAAAGCCAAGAAGAAAAGCCATTTTTGCAGTTTCTAGGGAGCCACCAAAGTTAGCTAGGGTAGTCTCAAGGTTGCTCTAAACTACACCCATCTGCAGTGGTGCTAATGGGGCATGCTGCGAGCCAGATGAGAAGATAAAATGGCTCTGAATCTCTTCTGTGTCCACCCGATCTCTATGGTCATCTTCAATAGCATAGGGTAGGCCTGAAGCTATGAAAACTGTGAGCGTAGGAACTAAAAACCGTTTGAACTCTGTATGTACAGCCTCTCCCAAGAAGAGTGACCTTCAGTGATTCTCTTGCCTTCTAACCTTTTTCTTTCAAATGTTTAGGAAGGAGCACTACACACAGCAGAGACCAAATGAGGGGGCTATGTGCTGCAGTCTGCCTGCATGGTACCATCAAGGTGCCTTCTAGTATCTGAGAACAGTAACCACAATAGTTGATGTCATGAGACTGATTAAAACTAACTGCCCTGCCTGTGAGGTAGAACATTAATTGAAAATGTGCAATTTGTACAATAGGCAGTAGTTAATTATCTGCTTCTTTGAACTGCTTGGTGTTTGGGATGGCTCTGCCTATGGGGACCAGAGACATGAAACAAAGACACAGGCAGTTTGAATGGGTAGTTGATACCATTTAAATGAGTAGGAGCTGTTTAAGAAAAAAAGTCTGTTTAATTCTTAATGTAATTTTAGATCTAGTTTACAGTACTACTAGTTGAGGTGCAATTGCCCTATATAGGGATTGTTGTCGCTAGGTTACACAAGATGGCCACAATAATTTATGCTAAGCATCAGTATTAAAACCTGTTACTTGCTCTGTAAACAAATTCTTTTCAAGTGAGCTAAGGAAAAAACATTTTCACTTAGTCGCGGCATAGGCATTTAGAGTCAAAGATAAGCATTTCTGACTTAACCCAGTAGAGAGCAGTGGTGTGTATACACACCAGACACATTATGATAATATTCTTTTAATACATAGAGCATTGGTTACTTCATTTGAGGGACTTGAGGTTTTTTATCCTCCCCTGTTTCAGTTTGAGTAAAATACATAGTTTGCAGGCACAAGTGCATACACACCGATGCATACAAATTTAGTAAAATGTTTTATTTATTGAAATTCATAACCCAGTTCTTCTGTTTTCATCTATCAATGATAGCCACATGATTGCTGCTGAGTAAAATGTAAAATATCCGATAAACTTTGTCATCATTAGATTCCAAGGATAAAAGTACAAATATTTGACTTAAACATTTATTTACTTCCTAATTCTATGGTAATTTTTTAAGTGTATCTCTCTAACTGTATCTGCCTACACAATGAGTAAAGTGTTCATCCATTGTTATCGTTGTTAAGATCAGCACACAGTTAATCAATCACAGAAAATTGTTTTATATCATATGCAAAAGATTATTAATGCCTTATTGTGTAAAAGCTTACCTAAGCTGATGTTCTCAAAACTGAAACATTTAATCATATTTGTCATATTTTGGGTTTTTTGCTGAATATACAAGACTGTGTAACACTAATTAAAACAGTGTGCAACAAAGAACACACTGGGAATATACTGATGAAGAAGACAGATGCACAGAGAGTGACTTCAGTGGAAATGATCTAAACAGTAATTTTTTGGTAAAGGAAGAAAGATCAGTCCAAAGCAGAACCTCTGTATCTAAGGTCCTCAAAATGTCTTAGTAGTTGGAAGTCTATGTTGGACCCAAAACTGAGCAGGAACTACTAATATACATCCAAAATCTCCTGAGATTTTGGCCCATGGCAACGGGTTTCACATTAAACAGCTGGTCTAAGGTGCTCAAATACCACAGTGATGAGTAATGTGTATGTGGGAAACTTGATGAGTTTCATGAAATTTCTATTATGAAGGAAATCTTGAAATGGCAACCTGTGAGCACTGTCAAATCTGCAACTGAGCTCTACTCCTGCTTCACCCTCAAACCCAACCATATGAGAGGACTGTGCTCCGTCAATCCTGTTGCTCAGCCTTCATATGAAAGGTCACGCCACTTGTTGTCTCTGTTGTGTTACTCCTTGGTGTTCGGTTCCCTGGGCTGGGTGGTGCTCAGTACGAAGCCAAGCCAAGCAGAGTTTGTGTTGCCTGTTGGGGAAGGACGATTAGAAAAAAGCCAGAGGTGATTTTTCCAGCTCCTTTGGTTGAGTCACAGACAAAGTTTCGAGGGTTTATTGGATCCTTGGATATTTCTGTATTTGTTTTAATCTACAGCTGGCTGATACGGGGAGACTTGGTTGCTGGTCTCTGCTCCTTGAGGTGCCTGTTTCTGTTTGAGGATTGTCTCTGAACTGCCCATTCATGGAGGAGCAGGAAGCTGGGGCTTGTAGGGGAGCACCCTGCCGGCATGCTGTGCAGCATGGCCAGCTTCATGCGATGCCTGGGATGGGGTTATTGGTGGCAAAACAGCACCAGACCTGGGAAGCAAGGTCCTGCTGCTCACCCTGCCTCTGCAGAGCCCTGAAGAGCTGAACTTGCATCTGGGCCCTGCCACACAGGGAGTCCCAGGGTGGGGGGGTGGGGCAGCAGCTGCTGGTGGGGATAAGGGAAGATTGGAGGTGGCTATGAAGTAAATCACCAAACCCACCTTCCTTGCTCAGGTGGCATGATGGGTCTCACCCCAGAGCAGAGCTCTCCCTCCCAGGTGCCACCAACCAGCAGCTCGAATTGCTCAGCCACTTATGCACTCTGGGTGGGAAACAGTGATGGGTCTGGCAGCAGGAGTTCAGCACAGACACAAGGGGAACTGAGTTCAGGCAGCCGCCATTGCCCTCGCTCCTCAGCTACTCCCCCTTGCTCTAGCTGGTGTCAGAGGCCTCTTCCTTTCCCCTTGCACTTCCTCTCTTCACAGCATTTTGGAAACTTCATAGCTAATTAGCAGGCTAAGGCTCTTGGACAGAAGAAACTGAATCACTGACTTTATTTCCACAACCATTTGAGGCCATCATGGCAGTACTTGTTCCCAGCCCTGCACTCTCCTCCACTGCTGGTACAGGTGTTGGTGTGCTGATCAGGGGAATGGTGCCAGCTAAAACTCTCCCAGGAAGAGAGTTTTCTTATTCTAAATGTAGAGTCATGGCTGCACAGGGGACGATGCAGGAATGAGAATCAGCAACCAGCAGGCAAGTGGTGGCTTAAGGGTTCATGGAGCAGTGGCATTGGTAGGCTACTCTGTTCAAATCTAATGTGCTGTAGTGTCACCGAATGCAAAGTTACCTAGGAATGAGTAATGCCATCTGTGTGTATGGAAAGAGGAACTGTGCTCAGGAAAACACCAATTCAGGAAAAGTTTAGGCACTGATCCTGACCTCCAGGTGGCCAAAGTGGCTACTGCAATCCTTACTGTATAAACAAGGGAGCAGTGAGCAATAAGGGGGAGATTTTACCTTTGTGCTCATTATTATGAGGCTACACTGGGAATCTGTGTTCAGCTTTGGTGTTCCTATTTTAATAAGGAGGTTAAGTGCAAAAATAACACTACAAGTTAATTGAGGACTGGACAAAATGTTTTACAGGAGTGGGGCTTCACAAAATCAGTATATCAGAAAGATGATTGAGAGATAACAGCATAATGTATGTTCCAGGAAAAAAACACTTCCAGGTATTACACTGTATAAGCTAATAGAGAAGGGCATAACAAGGACCAGTGGCTTTCCAGACAAAGCATGGCAGTCTAATGACAAATAAAGCCCATACTTTTAATGATGAAAGTGATTAACCACTGGGAAAGGCTACAACAGAAAGGATTACACTGTAACCCCTGATTTCTTTTGCAGAAAACATCCAACACCTGGCAAGTAGTGCCATTCAAATGCAGTTAGCATTCCCTCATGCTCACCTTGATCAGAGGGTCTGACATCTGCCTCTTTCATTTACCTGTTCAGAATTTCTGAAGCTGTTGATGGAAAGCAGTGTGACACAGTGGAAGAGTGCTGAAATGCGTTACTAAAAGTTCTTGTGAGTTTTACTAGTCTTAACTCCATGCAATTCTGGCAGTTAACAGCTCTGAAGGATTAAAAGGTTGGTTGCGTGTAAGGTTTCTGGTTAAAGGAACTTTAATTTCCACAATGACATTTTGTTTCTTTGCAACTGGGACTTGCAATTTTATCCGCATGAAGATAGGAAAATCTTACAGATAATATGGGTGATTGTCTGTGGAAACAAAACCTGCTGTGGAGTTACTACCCTGCAAGATGAAGTTCCTGTTCTTTCTTTTATCAGTAGTTAATGCGATTATTAAAATGTTACATCAAAATTAAAATAAACATTGCCTGAGAAAAGTCACGTAACTTCAGTGTGAGAGTGCTCCTCTTTCGGGTTTTGTTATGAACATTTGACTTTGCAAATAATTTTCTAATTTTTTTTACCCCTTGGAACTGTCTGTGGGAGGTTTAGTTTGTTTTTTCTTCTCTGCTCTTCTGTTCCAAGTTGACATTTTTGCAACTCTACTCTGGTGCGGTATATTAGCTCCACTTCTCACTGCTCCAATGTATTTTGCTTGGGATAGACATGCATATTTAATAACTAGGAGAAGGATTCTTTCTAGATGCCATAGAATTGGATTATCATCCCATTAGGCATGAGGCCTCATGTAACCAGGGACACTTAACTTTTGACCTTTGTGAGAAAGATCATTTAATTTAACCGCTCTTTGTATACAGCTGAACCAGGTGAATCTGGGAAATTCTCAACTCAGTTTTATGTTTGTTTAACAAATCAGGAAGGGCTTTTAGCTGGAACAGCTGTGATTTTCATCTCTTTTGATACTATCCTAATACATCCTCAAATCCCTGCCTAAGATTTATGTGCCATATATGGGAAGAATTGCAAGGAGATAGACAGATAGATTAGATAGATTACAGTCAACTATATGATATGCCTAGATGTTTATCAAAGCTCTGTAATGACCGTATAAACCTAGATGATAACACAGATTTGGCTATGGCTCAATCCTTAAATTTAAAATGAAAATGTCATTTGAAACCCAAATGAAAGAACACATTTAGCTACACTTTAACAGTACACAGCAGGTTTGGGGCATACGTGGGTGGTATGTGAGAGTTTCAGACCTCTCTATCTGTACGGCAAATGTACAGTGGACAATCCCAGCCTGCTAAGCCTGTATAAGTACAAGCAGCGTGGACAGGCACAGACCACTCATCCAGGCATGTGAACAGGCTTTGTACTTCCTGAAATATGTCAATGATTGCCCAGTAAAGCTTACAGGTTAGCTGACAAATTGCAAAATTTTGTTAACAGCAATTATTTGAATCATTACTCAAAAGCAGCTAAGGATGTGGTAGGTTCATTTGCAAGATCCAGATTTCCTTTGGGGGTATGGGGAAGAAAAGGGAAGAGGCAAAGTGACAAACAAATTTATTTCTGCCATCTTGGTATGTTTGTTTCCAGGTTTACTGGAAATGTAAAGAGTTTTCTCAATGGTTTTCTCAATGTCTTAAGCACAAGCTTGTCTTTAGTAAACAAATTATACCATTGTGGACAACAATGTGGTCCAAAATCCCATATATTAATATGAAAAGCTGTGTAGATCTTTGTGGAAGCAGGTACATTTCTTTGGAGTTTCCTTCAACTATTTAAAATGCATTAAATGCATCATGTATCTCAATGGAAAACATCACGTCCCTGAATTATTTACATCTATTTCCTAATGAGGAAATTGGGCTTTCTTTTCTGACTACCGGCAGTAGCTTTCTGGTAGCGTGCTGTTTCATCCAGTAAAGTATCTAGGTACATTTTCTCTGGGATACCTAGTATAGTTCATAGCTTCACATGCATCTGAACATTTAGTAAATGACAAATGCAATTCATATGGCCTATTAAATTCTTTTTGCTCTTACAAAATGAGCAGAAGCCCCATATGCCAGATAATTATTTGTCCATTCTGCTTCCATCTTAGAAACTATTAAAAATGTCCTGCAAGATTTTCCAAAGGGGTGCTTCCTTATTCATGGATATACTCTTTTTCAGTAATGAACTTCCTTGTGAATTCCGGATACTTATACCTCAACGTATTTGATTTCAAAGCTGGATCAAGCAGCAAAAGATGTTTTATAAGTGGCTAAAAAAGGAAGTCTATCCATCTTTTTAAAATGCCTTTAGAAAACATTTACTTACAATATTTCAAATTTTTTCTATGTGAATAATCACAATGTGAATTATGTTATCTCTTTTTGTTTCCATAGATGCTTCACTTCATGATTACTTCCATTGTTACACATTTTCATTTTGGCTTTTGAAAACCCAGCAACAAATGGGTAAAGATTTTACTATTCATCCAGCCTGTAGCCTCCAGTCCAAGGCATTATTAAATGTTGTTCAAATGTTTTCAGGTATGGTGAATTCGACTGAAATTAATCCCTAGAGAATAATTTTTTTAATGGACTAAATGCTGGTGGCAAAGTATTATTTTGTTTATCTGGTATGAGAATTTTGTTTGAATGATTTCCTAAATATTGAAAACTCAAATCCAGAGATTTTGGAAATCATTTGACTTATTTATAACAAATGAAACTGAGTTTCAGTCTTCTATAACAATATCTCTCATAGTGCTATGGGACATACTATCTTAATAGGTAAGCCAATAAAAATATTGAGCTTCTAACTGCTTTACTTTCTCTTATTTTAAACACAAACTAAACTTTATGGCCTTGATGCTATGTTTATCTAACTTTTGGCAAACACATGTCTTTGCAGGATTATAACACGTGTTGGTAGAGAAATATAAATCTAGCTTACAAGGGGCATGTGGTGGTCTGCATTGTGTACACATCGTCTTTCTTCTGTTCTCACCAGGACCACCATGGACTTAACCAAAAAGAGGCATGCTATATAGAAATCTGCCCTCTGTAATAGCAAGGTTATAAACAAATGCAACAAGCAGCCTCATTTTACCAGTAGATGTATGAAAAAGCTTAGCTGCAATCATTTTGTCCAGACTCACTCTCTGTAAGTTAGCACATATGCTTGTATCGGGTTCAAGAATTACAAATGCAGCATAAACACGATACAACAACCATAAGCTGCTAGGAGCTGCCAGCATTATTTATTCAGAACTTCTGGCTGTCCAGCCTCAGATGACCCAGTATTATCACACTCTGAAATTAGGAGCATTGGTTTTGTAATGTGCCTGTGCTAGATCTGAGTTTTCATAACATGCAGTTTACACAATAATACTACTTATAGATCTTTCATTTTTCTACAGAAATTAATTGCCTGTACCACAATGATTTATAGTCAGACTGAACATAATTATTAATTTTCCTGATGATTGTACTAGTGGGCGGGAACAAATCTACTCCTGATAGGACCAGCTTTGAAATGCTGTAAAAACTAAAATGTCCATAAGGTAATAACAACTAATTTTTACCTTAATCAACTTACACTTACAAAGAATTTAATATAGGGCACTTGTGCCTTGTGGGGAAACTTGTTTGAAACCTACTGTAAGGTGCTGAGTTATTTATGAGAATAATTATACATTTGTTACTTGAGTTTGTACTGGGAAATCAGGCTCTGAAATTAGACCAAAATACCATTAAAAATGAAGTCAGTGTTGTGTATGTTAGAAACTCCAGCACTGAGGTAAATAGTATTTAACAGAGAAAAGAACAGCAGCTATCAGGAAATCTTTAACAGAGAAAAGAACAGTGGTTATTAGGGAATATTAAAGCTTGACAAACTCAGCTCATATTTTCAGGCTCATTTCTGCTTAGTGATGCCTTTGAGCTAGAGTAGGATCACCCCAGTGTTTCTCTGAGCTCCCTGATGAGGGGGAGAAAGAGTGTGCACACAGCTATCCCTCCAGACTGACATCTTTCTGCATGGCATGGGCTGCCTTCCCTGACCAGACTGGTTCTTAGCTTTGCTGAGCCATAGCCTTGGACAGGCCTTTAGCCTGTCTCCCGGACCCAACACCCAAGCCTGCATGCCACTGAGCCACAAGCACAGTGTCTCTACTTCCCCTGGGCAGGAGAGATGGAGCTGGTGTCACCCCCCTCCAAAGAAACTTGCTGGATGGTCACAAAGGATCCACCCTAATGGAAAGGGGAAGGTGGGCAGCTCTGCTTGGAGCACCCCAGGCCTGTGGAGCAGTTGTGCACCAAGCACAAATTTTAATGGTCAGGCATATTTCTTATTGCCTGGTGAGAAGGAGCCTGGTGTGGAGGCCAGCAGGGGATCCTGGCGATGCCACTTCTAGCCCTGATTTGCTCTCTGACTTTGGAAAGTCACTTCATGTTCCTGGGCCTGAGTGTCCTTATCTGCAGAACAGTACTTCTTCCCCTTGTAAAGCACTTCTTTGATGTAAGGATGAAAACTCTTGCCTAAGAGACAAGTGGTGACTATTGCTCAGGATGGATGACAGAGGTGTGAATTTTGGTTGTAGAAACTTATGCGCATTGTGCACGTGGTCTGTTTTTCTCTTCCAATTTCGGACAAATAATCTGTACAAAACACCATCCAGCCTGTAGGGGTTTGCAAGGCCTTGCAGTTGGACTACTGTTTACACAGGATTTGCAAAGTGTTTGAAAATTTACCTGTTGTTCCTCTTATGGAATACAGGAGTACAGAGCTTAGTTGTGCTTTGGCTTCTCTCTGAGAGAGCTTGAAGAAGAATCACACAGCATATATGACACAGTGTGATCAAATGCCAGAAATATTTTGTTCTTTTTTTCTTCCCGTGATTAGTGGCATTATGCAGTTATGCAAATAATCTGTTATTTATATCTAGACACATTATGCAGTTATGCAAATATTCCATAAATAATTAATATTTCCCACAGTTATTTGGGGGGAAATATTCCCCCAAAGAATGTAACATCAGCTGTTTAATATGCCGCATGTATTGTACACACTTCTAGTTGTGTCGTACCTCAGGTACCTAGCCCAGCAAGGCTCCCAAACTCCAGTGCACAGGCCAGTAGTAGTCTTCAGATTTCAGCGGGGCTGCGGTTGATCGTATAGAGTGGACTGTTGTCATGTATTAGTTTAGCTCGTCTTCTGCCTTCTTTCCATCTGCTTTGTTTTGATGTAAGCAATGGCAGAAGGCACTGCAATCCTGGTGTTTGCTGCAGAGCACGAGGTAGGTGGTGAGCTCAAAGAGAATTATTCATATTAACTACTTTTAAACATCTCGCTGAACTGCAATTCAGAGCGCAGCGCAGGAACCTGAGAGCTAAACTGCCCATGAAGAGGAGAGACCTGGGTGCTTTCAGAGCACCTAAGTTACAAGCCTAGACCTTAGAAGGGTGGAAAACATCCAGTATCTTTTTCTTCTGGACTAGGCTACAGGGACGCCTAGCTGGAGTGGGTGGCGGGAGGCTACTGAATCATCTTTAGTGACATAGTGATCTTATGGGGACATACAGAGAGGTTTTGAGGCATGTAGTGGTGGGAAAATAGTTGGAATCAGAAAAGGATATGAGCCAAGTAAGTGAGGAGTTGACTGTGTTCTGCCTGATCAGCTTCTGGTATGGACCGTTCAGATGATGCCGTATTTGCTTGATTTTAACCAAACTGGAATGTTGCTGTCAAAGCTCAGAGGAAATGTCTATTTCCTGCAAGAAAAAAAAAAAAAGAAAAAGAAAATAAAGTCCTTACTGATAACTTTGTTTGCTTTTATACTTTCAAAACCATTTTGAAAACGGTTACACAATGAGAGAAACTCCCACCATTTCTTCCAAATCCAATTCTTCCCCTTAGGAACTGGAGTATATAAGGAAATTAATAGAGAGAAAGCAAGTACAGAAGTAGGAAAAGTACAAAAAGTTAAAAGGAAGTAGCAGAAGGGAAAGAAGAGGAATAAGAGAAGCAAAACAAAATAAAGAGCCTGGAAGAGGTCATGACTACTGTTGAGGAGAAGACTACAGTGAAGGATGGAAAAGGCATGGTCAGCAAAATAAATGAACAGGAACCAGTGTTTTGAAAAAATTGAGTAATTGTGACTGGAAAACACCTGAAGAAGGGAAAACAATGCCAAAATAGCTGGGGAGAAAGAAACTGAACAAAAAAGAGAGTGGAAAATGCAATAGAATATGCATTTTATGATGTATAAGATTGTGTTAAGATTTAGCGTGATTTTGAGTGTTCATAAATGTGCCACTTTCTCACGTAGATTAGTATTGCCCAAGATCCTGTGTTGCCCATATCACTATTTGGCTGTATTGCCTTTAAAAGCAGATTTCTTGGCTTAGTTAAAATCAAGGAAAGTTTTACCATTTATGGTAAATTTATGCATGTATCCAGCAGCCCTCTTCCTCTTGCCCCTCCTCCTTTGCCCACTCCTTCATACTTGAGTACTGCACTAGATGAATAGGCACCATAAAGAGTAGGACTCATACAGCGCTCACATAAAACCCAGCTTCCCAGTGTTCACAAAAGGTTATCTATTCAGGCTCTGCATATCTCCTGCTATCTAATGCAGAGTGAACACTCTGTTTACATTTCTCATATATTTTCCAATCTGCATAAGTCGCAGTACAGATTAATAGCCCTACAAAAGTTTGACCTTCTATTCATTTTGTGTTAAGCCTTCTGTCTGAGGGGACGCTTTGTATTTAATGGAGCCAAAATTCTTCTCCCATCATTTCCCAGTGAGAAAAGTGTAATCTGCATGCAACCCACTTTAGCAGCTGGCTTCCCCTATCTCTCATCTATAGAATTAAGAGCAAAGATGGCATGAACCGCTGAGCTTGGCCCAGACTCCTCCTAAAGTTCATTGGGATGCATGCGTTTGAGCAAATCTTGCCTGATTTATGTTTCTGGGAGAAATCCAGATGAAATTCACTGGTTATGATAAATACAAATTAAAACAGACAAATTGTCTGACTTAGCTTTGAATTTTGGGGTTGATTCAAAACCAGAAGTAATGCCATGAATGTATGAAGGGGAATGAAGTCCATGTGAACAATTGAATACAGTATTTATTGTATTTTAGTTGCACCCCATCCAAACCACAGCTCTATGACCAGCCATGAAGGAGGAGAAAATAGAGCGTGGGCTTTATGCTCTGCTTGGATTTGCGCTTTCAAGCTGGTGTCACGTAGGCAGGGCAACACCATGTGAGTGCCCCTGCGTAGGCAGGGGCCACCATGCACAGGGCACACCACTCATGGCTTCAAGTCCTCTCAGCACCCGTCCTTTGGGAGAGATGTCAATGGAGGGGGTGCGCAGTGGCTGCAGCATCCTGGCTTTACACCCTGTGTAAGAGGTGCCTGTGGACAACTAGTTAAACAACTTCCACCGCCTCAGTGCCAGGACTGCCACAAGGGGATGGAGGGCACCAAGCACGTAGTTCCTGTCGTGCAGGATGCTGACAGCCCAGCCTGAAGGAATCCAGTTGTTTTTTAATTTTAGCTCTAGTATTTCTTGCCATGTAAACAATAGCCAGTGTCTTGAGGAGAAGAGAGTGTGAGAAGCAGCAAATCATTGTGTGGGGGTGGTGGGAAGTTGGAGAACATTGAGTTTAGCGAGGACTGCTAAGCACAGCTGCAGGCACTGAAAACAACGTGTTCTTTCCTAGTTAGGCTTGTAAAATAAAAGGGAGTTGTCTGTACACACCACTGTGGCAAAAGTCCTAATTTGTCTGTAGCCAAACATGTCTCTAACTTGCATCAGAGTCCCTGGAATATTTAAAGCAGAATTGTGTCCTGCTCTGAAAAGCCTAGGACTAAGCAGGGAGGGACAGAAAGACCTTCCAGATGTTCTGGCAAGGTGGTGTCTGGCTTTTCCAGGAAACAGGGGAGGGCTCAGTCCTCAAGATCTCTCTGTGGCTAAGAAGAAAGGTTTACCCTAAAGAGGATCAGTTCTTGGCTGCTGGCTGGGCCAGGGGTTGCCATTCTTGGGGCTAAACTCATCTGAGCTGAAAGTGGAGGGATTTCTCTGAAGCCCATGGAAGCTATACCAGATCTCCTACAAAGTGAACCAGGGGTACTTTTCTAAGCTGTGCGTGTTGATTTCTACTTTGTTATCACTAGGGATTAATTTTTCAACAACTGAAGTTTGTCAGTTTGGTTTTGGTCATTTGTGGTTTGAATTTTGTTTAGTTTGGCTTTGTACGCTTTGGTGGGAAGAATTAATGGTAATGCTGTTGAATTTTATAATTACTTAAACTATAAAAGTCATACAGAATATTTACTGATTTACCATCATAGGAGAAAGAAAAATTGTGCTGGGGAAGAGCTGAATTTATCTGGAAGTTCTCTATTATGTTTTGTGCTCATTTTCCTTTTTCTTGTACTCTTTGTTAGAGATCTGATTTCTAGAACAGCAGAGATTTCCTTGAAATGAAAATGTTTAAAGGAATCCACTAACCATTGTCCTTGTTAGTTGGAAATGAATGCTTATTGATCAGAAATATTGATCTAGCACTTTAGATTAAAACAATACTTTTGGTAGTGCAGTCAAAAGAGTTTAAAGACTAAAGTAAAAATGTAACTTCCACTGGCTACCAAGTGATCGATCGTAACTGATACCACTGCCTTGGAACATAAGTTTACTGTGACATCTCTTATCTGCACTGAAGAGTTTGCCCTCATTGCTTTGTGCATTATGTATAAATGATTGATGTCAGCTTTAACATTTTTTAGAAACAACTTTCATTGTCTCCCGTGCATTTGCAGTGCTAAAAATTACTTATATTAAAGAATTTCTCAGCCAGAATGTATTAATTAAGAATAAGAACAGTCTTCAATAGCTCCAGCCTCCTTCTGCTATTATGTCCATATAGCATAGCCCAGAAATAAACAGCCTGTGGTAACTCTTACCTGGATGTAATAGGCCAAATTTTCTCCTCAGTTCCATCTTTACGACCGCATTCACTTCATCAAAAGTGGGTAGGTGTGACCAGTCACTGAACTTGCCTCATATCCCTTCTACCAGAGCAAATACTTGCTAGTAGAAAAAAAGGTTGGAAACATTATAAACAAAGTCTGAAATATGATGAAGATTGGACGCAACACTTCTACAACTACTGTTACAGGAAAAGGAAAAAAAACATTATTTGGGTAACATAAGGAGCCTGGGAGCCTGTTGCCTATCAGAATTTATTGGGGACTTGATGCAAAAGTAGACAAATGAGGTTGTTAAGCGACCCCTTAACTGGAGGCCATAAGAGTTTGTGCAGCCGTGTGTCATGCCTGCCTCTAAAAAGCAATGTGAAATGCTCTGAACTAAAAAATCCTTGTGCCTGGCTTTCAGAGCAGCAGTCCTGCGGCTGTTAAGAAAAAATATGTGCCTTCTGGGACTGATAATAGCTGATCATCATCACCTATCCCATTGCAATGCTTCTCAGTACACTTTATTTTTTCAGCAAATGGAGAATGTATATTTTGCTTTTGCATGAGGCTAGATTACAAGAAATACTACGCTTACATAATAGTGTAGCAATTCTTTTACTGCTAGCATATATGTCTGCTAACACACAATCAATGATTAATATCTATATCTCTATATAGAAAAATACAAATATTGAATGAATTAATTCACTTGCTTTTCCTTATAAGTTAAATGTATCTTTCAGTGCCGGTACATCTTGCTAAGACCAGTAATGGAGACAGAGACACCCAAAGATTCTCTTTAGACATGAAAAATTAGGAGGGAAGTGTATTCAGCACATGATGAGAACCTGAATATTTTCTCTGGAATGAAAGTGGGTTTGTATGTGAGTCTTGAGGCCCAAAGAACCCCAGGGTGAAATTAACTTAAAAGTGGAACTTTGTGTTCATCTTCAAAATCCTAAACCAAGGTATGTCTTCCCTGTCTCTGCTTCTAAGCAGAAGTCATTCTCATATACTGCTCTGTTATTTCATTAACGTTGCAATGGCCAAGAGAAGGCTCACAGAGAGTAGAGCGACAATTCCCAAATCTCTTTACAAAAGCAAACTGAATTTAGAGCACTCCCGCATTTCATGGCAGTGGGAGCAACTCTGGGTTTCCAAGTTGTAAACAGAAGAAACATTTAACTCACTGGGTCTGATTCTTCACACCAGACATTTCCCAATGAAGTTGTGTCATCAGAATATTGGTACAAAAGCATGGAGAAACAAGTTCTCCAGATTTTGCAGTATTTGCAAGGAAGTGAGACATGACTTACCAGTAAATATCTATCTGTGGTTTTCATTCTGGTTAAGAGTGATCTTTCCAGCTGTTCAGGCAGGACTGCTGATTCATGTATTTCCCTATGTTTTGATTTTCATTTTAAGCCACCATTCCAGGCATTAATGTGTTAATTGTCAGGGTTGTATAAGTTTTAGTAAAGCCATATTATTTTTACATGGCAACTATTAAAAATATTTTTCCTCTTAATTTCACAAGGGATGCTGAGACTTTCAGAGTTTTTCCCTCTTGCAGAAGGGAATAATTTAGATTTTCTTCCATCCCTGTCAGAAGTTGAACAGACGAACAAAACAGATTCTTCAGAGACAATTTTACACAGAGTTACATCCATCCAATTCAATTATAAATTAAATTGACTAACGAACCATAGCTCATTATGGGAATCAATTACTCAGAACTGTCTTTGGACCAAAAATGTGGAAAATAAAAAATAATGGTCATACTTCAATATACCAGATTGTCAGTGTTTGAAAGCTCTGTTTTTCTGTAGCTTGGCATAGACCGTCGCCAAAAAGAAATGATAATCATTTGTTTTACTGCTTGTAGAGATGTTCCTGCTTTATGAAGACTAGTTAATTCTTGAGTTTTATCTCTTTGGGACCAGCACCTTGGGCTTTTTTGAGATGACAGGCCAACCCTGGAGTAATGTCATCACATGGGGATCTTTCAGATCAACTTATGCAAATGTGTTATTAAAAGAAGCCACATTTTAGCCTCTGGTGCAACCCAAACAATAGTAGCGGAAAATGCTGTGAGGTAGCATTGGAGGCGTTTTCTTAATAAAATCATTCTTGTGACATAGTCATAGTTGGCACACCCCTCTGGAGTGTTTTTAGCTGAAACGTGTAGTAAAAGTAAATGCAATAGAGACAGAGAAACGAACCCTGTTAGTTTAAGACTGGTGTGAAATGATGATAAAGGATTATTTAAAGTCCCTAAATAAAGCCCTTATTACAGAGGAACGGAGGCATACAGAATAGCTGTTTAGTATAGCTGGTAGTTTCGTTTGGATAAAATATGTCGGGCTGGCAGTGTTGAGGGCAGCACCACAGAAGCGCATGGTGGGTCGCTGTACCAGCACACAAGGACAGCTTCAGCACTCTTCCGAAGCATCAGCCTGCTGGAAAGCGAGGAGAGCAGAGCTCCTCAGAGGCTTTGCCAGTTCTCCTTCTGCCATAGCTTCCCATCGGCTGGTACGTGGAGAAAAGCAAGTCAAGTTAAACGCTTTTACAGTTCATGTGTCAGACCCCCAGTCGCTGAAATCTCTAACAGCTAAGCATTTTCCTGATATAACTCAATGTATATAATTCAGCAGGATTAAGACAAAGTTTTTCACTGGTGTTTAGCTGTTACAAGACTTTGCAGATGAGGTAATCCTAATCTGTGTGAAGTATGCTTCATTGCTCGGTTATTTCAAAAACATTTCTAACTGGCATGTTGTATAAAATCTTGCATCGTCTCCCTTCCCTTCCCTCCCGCAGGCAGGGCAGGAGGGCTGCCTCTCTCATTAGGGCTGGCTGTGCTCTCGCAGAAGCAGTTTTCATGAATGGGAGCAGGTCTGACGGAAGCAGGCTGGAAATCAGGCAGCCAGTCTTACCCTGAGTTTGCTTTAGACTGAATGGTTCAAAATGAGGCTTAGCTGGGAAGTCTAATAGTTAGGTTAATGACCTGTGCCTTCCTCGCCACCATTATTTCTTATAATCGATCAGAATTTTAAAAGCATATTTCTAATATGCATCAAATGTTGAATATTAATGAGTTGCAGAAATATTTTGCGTTAGGGACGTGCTCACTAGAATACCAGTGTTATCAGATGGCCAAGACTTTTCCCCCCGGTAATTCCTTTTCCCTGCTGTACCCTTTTTGCACTGATCAGCAAAGAGTTTTAGGCTGCGAGTCTGAAATGAGACCGGCATTGCAGACCAGTGGTTCTTGGCCGACTCCTCCGCCCCTTTAATTTTAACCAATTAGAAGAGCCAATCTTCCTTCGTTCAGAGCTATATTAAAAGATATCACATTCAAAGGCTGGGCGTGCACGCCATTAATTAGGGGTGTCCGGCGAAGGGGCTGCCCTCAGCTGTCGCCAGGGCTACGGCGGGCGCCCCTGCCCACCTGTTGTGGGCAGAGGGGCTCGGCAGCGGCGGCAGCTCCTGTGCGAGGCCTCTCGGTGGCCCGTGGGGAATTTGCGCTAATTAGAATTAGTTGTCCCTCCGCAGTCCAGCTCCTGACACAAATTGCATTCTGCAGCTTTTTGTTCCACTTGAGTTCACAGACAAAATAGCCCGTGCCATGTTTGAAATGAAGCAAGGCAATATGAAAGGGTTTTATGTAATTGCTTAATATACTTTAACATTTTAACTAATATCTTCGGTGTTGGTTTCTCAAAAAGAAACGTGTTTCCTTTCTTCTTCTTTTGCTTAATAATTATTTATGATCGCACCGTAGGTAATTTTAATATGAGCTTCTTCAGGTGTCATTAAATCATTGTCGGGCTTGACTGCATGTGTAAGGAAACAAGTGACCTTTAAAGATGATCATTTGAAGTGGAAGCCGTGGTAATGGGGAGCTGCAGAAGTACACACTGCGGTGGCAAGAAGAAAGAGACCTTTCACACTTATCAAGAGAATAACTTTATTGAATCATACAACCAATAAAGAGGAATTGTTTTTAAAAAAGTGGAAAGGGCAAGTAAAGGAGGTAAAGGGAACAGTCTGTTGATGAAAATACGGAGAAAGATAGATTGACAGCAAAAGTTGGGAAGTTTCACTCGTAAGACACTGGTAGAAATGAGAAATCCTGTGCACCGCAGAGGCTGACTGCATTAGAGCAGCTCAGCTGCCTGGTGGCACATCTGCCACCCCAGAGCCAGTGGTGACACCTCGAGGACCTGCCTGGGGAGGTGGTGCGATGGGTAATAGGCCTCTTGCCAAGCACTGGGACTGACTGGGACTGGAACTGGGACTGGGCTGAAAAGGACAATTAACCATCCTTGTGGGAATTCAAAGAAAGTCACAAGAACTGCACCAGAGAGGCAGTGAATCGAGCAGCCCTAAAGCACTCTTGGGTGTTGCTGGATGATGAATTTGGTGTCCACCTCTGCTACCCCCTGGGATGGCAGAACACACAGGTCGGGCTGTCAGGGAGTCTGTGGGCTCACAGCATGTGAGCAGGGCATGGAGGGCAGTAAATGACATGCCTACCATGAATACATGTTTCTGGAGAAATCTGGCTGCAAGAAATGAATGTTTGCTGTCCAGATGCACCTGAGGTTCAAGAGGAAGGTGGGCAAACACAGGGTTTGTAAGACTTGCTCATTGCAGAGTCCTAACAAGAGACTTTCACTCATGTCAAAAAATCTTTATCTTGATATTGGTGGTGTTTAGGTTTCAGAAGCATAATCAAGGCCTAGAATATTCTCTTTGGTGTCCAAGAAAAAAGGGAAGGGTAGAGCAGAAATGCCAATGAGTTTGCAGAGCTGGTAGAAGTCGAGCAGGTTAAATCCACATGATCGTGGTCTGGTCCAGGTTGGATTCCATATCCCTTGTCTGTACATGGATATTTTGTGGCTCTTCTATTGGTGGCAATACGTACTTTTGGATAAAATTGTAGAAATGCACAGAAATGCTTTTCAGATGCTGAGGAACTAATGGGCATGAGGGTCACTGTCAGCCTACTGATGATCCCAAATATTTTACTTAATGGATTTTTTTAAACTTCTCTTCATGTGTATTTTCCTTTGCAAAAGAATATCCCAAGTGCTAGTGATGACTTTAACCCAAGTAAAATATTAATAACCACTATTACATAGATATATTAAAGGTATGGGTTTTTAAATTGTTAATTGCTGGCTTGATCCTGATCTAATCAACATCAATGGTAAATTTCTGCTGTGTGTAAAGGAAGTAGAGTAACAAAGCAATAGGCCCTTCCCTCTGTCTCTATTAATGATATATCTCTGAAATTATAATTTTCTTCAAATTTATTCATTATTTGAATTTCATTTCCTATCTAGTATTTATTGACATTACATTCCACGTCCTGCTAATGCATCTAGATTCATTTATTAAGTTGTTGCTTAGTTATGATGATGGTATTTTGCCAAACCCATGCATTCAAAAAGCATGATTCAGAAACCCTAAAATTATGAAACTAGACTAAATCACAGGGTTTGTATTTTGGCTCTTTTTATCTCTTTAGTGTTTGTATACAGTGTGTATACACACAGTGTACACAGAATACACAGTGTGTGTGTATTCAGTCATTTTTTCAAACTTTCCTCTGTAACAAGGGCTAGAAATATGATTTTTTTAATGGCAGCTGTACTTGTTATCTTGACATGTGACTCTAGAAGCTCACCAAGTATCACAAGCCACATCAGTATTTCAGTAAAATCAAGCTCCCTTGTCCTTTTGTGGTTAGTCATATGTCTCACGCTCTGGTCTTCTTTTTTTTCTTGTTCTCAAATCACGCAAGGACACCCAGTATAAATAGCCCTACATATGAACACCACATTCATTTCCATGTGGCTTTGTGTAATTTTGAAATCCACCTCCTATAGATCCATACTGCAGAAATCCATCCCTGGGATGGCACAACGATGAACTTTTTATTTCATTTTTGAAGATCTGCTCCACTGTAATTTTAAAACAGGGAGGAAAGCTGGCTTTTAAGAAAGAATATCTTTGTTTACTAATCCTTGTCCCACCAATATTACTGTATTGTCAATGAGTAAAAATAGATACGGTATTTGGAATTTTATGCCACTTCAGCCCGCCACCCCTTTGTAATCTCTTGTCAAGGAGATTAGACTGGGGTAGATGTCTGTGTACTGAGTAAATTACTTTTGCTACAAGCAAACTAGGAGGTTAACCAAATGCTCAGTATTGGCACCAACTGCTGACCATGTTAGTCATTACCACTCAGGAATCACAACGTGTTACACTATCACAGCAGAGGTGCCAACTCAGTTAACTCCATCACTGCCATTCTACAAAGGGGATGTATCAGCTGAAACAGTTTAGTGGTCCAGCTTTGCTCGCCTATTCTGTCATTTCAAAATATGATCCTGACACCTCCAAAGAGTCAGCAGCTGCCCAGAGTTTTATGTACAGATAAGAAACGAAGAATTCTACGCAGGAGCAATCAGACTCTGCAAGTGCAAATCACAGAGGCAGACGGTGAGTGTACCAGGGTCACATGTGGTTCAGCCCCTTTGTTCCCTACTGCCTCCTTTTCCTAGTGGGAGATGCAACCCACGGAAAATCCAGACCCATCTTATTGCAAGCAATTTTCCTATTAGTGCCACACGTCCTGTTTGCTGTTTGGTAAACCTTGTGCCAACAAGAGAACTTTAGTTTTGCTTGGACAATGCACTGTATTAAAAGCTCTGTCAGTCCTCCCCAGAGGTTGAGATCTGCTGGGCAGAAAGGAGGAATTGCAGTGCTGAAGCAGCTGGTTCAAAAAGTATTTTAGTTAAGAATAGAAGTTGCTAAATGAAGCACAGAGCAGATGGTCTGATTCCAGCTTTGAAAGCACATGAAGAGCTCCCACTTGAATTCCTGCATTTTCAAAGATTTCTGGCCACAACCATGTCTCATTTCTAAGTCACCTATTTGGGATATGGTAAAATTAAAACGAGTACTGAGTCTCAGAGCACCACCAATGTGTCATGCTGCCTCTGTGTATTCTCCCTCTCCTCATCACACGATAGAAAGAGAAAGGGGATGATTTTCAATGGGCAAAACACATTGTAGAATTTCATGGGTCACACTTCGTCCATTTGCTCCCCATTGGCCACCTCTGGGTTAGTGACTACTAAAAACCATTCAGATTTTCTCTTATTCCTTCTGCTCCTCTTCTTCTTCTCCTTCCTCTTCTTTTTCTTCTTTTTTTTGTTTTTCCCCACATCTCATAATGTCACCTAGGTGTCTAAAGAACCTTACACCAGAGAGGAAAGAAAAAGAATTTTGTATTTGGTCAAATATGATGCTTGTTAGCTACAGTATAGCTAATTTTCTGTGTGTGACCTTTCTAGCTTGGTTTTCAAGTAGATGGCCATTTTTTTCTGAAAAGCTGTCTGTTACAAAACATGCTGCTAAAAGGAGAATAAAATCATTTGTCAAAATTGTATGAATTTGTAATTCATAATAAGCAACAGCAATTTAAGGAAATAGTTTTCTGATACTGACACTGCTGTCAAAATAAATGTGGGGAGGATAATTATAGTAATTAACAAAATAGTTAATTACACTTTGTTGTAAGATAAGGTTTAGTTTGATTTCTGATTAGGAGTAGATCAATACCAAATGTCTCACTGTACATATCTGATTATTACTGCAGGGCTACACCACAAGTCATGTATCAGTTTTCCAAATCATGCAAAGCAATGGGAAAATATTACCTCAACAGCCAGCTGTTCTGCAGTTCCCATCCTTGAATGTGCATCTTCACCCACATAGCTCTGAAGTCTTACATCGTATTCTGCTCTGCAGGACTTGGCATCCTGCTGCATCTGGGATACTTTTGATGAGGACAAGGGATGCTAAAAAGCATGAACATCCTCACTGGAAAGTAACACTCTCAGAGAGGTTGTATGGGAAATTGTAGCAAACCTGGGCAGTTCAGGCCTGTGTAATAGAGAAGGGAAAAAGTCCCTGTATGAATGTGTGACTAAAAATGAAATTCAGATAAGCGTGAGGTGATAGGGTATCAACTACACTTTTATAAGTGGTCATGAGAGTCCAGTATTCTTTGGGGACACCTGTCCCAGAGGAACACGTATATTTGTTTTCTCCTCAGCCCTCTGCAACGTATGCTTAGCCTCAAAGGAAGGTTCCAACACTGGGAAAGCATCCCAGGAAAAATCTGCGTACACAAAGAGATTTCTTTTACCAATTTCTGTACCATCACTCCGACATACAGCTCTAAATCCGGGCAATTGGTCTACTTTCTTATCTTTTGCAGGCCAAAAAGGCTAAAAGTAAAGATGAAAGGCAAATGTTGTGATTGTGTTAGGTGACAAGAAGTTGATCTAATCTATTGCTTTGCAAACCACGTCCACCCTCTTCTATCAGCCCGTCCTCTGCATTCCACAGTTCAAAAAGGACAAAAAGAGGCAGTTAGTCTTTCTCCCTGATTTTATCAATGATCATAAAGAACAGGATCTAGCAAATCATGTAATCTTTTGTATGAGAATCAACTCTCATAGCCTAGTAATTCTGTCTGTTCCATGTCTCAGTAGAAAATAGATTGGGGAAATACAATTTCTCAAGGGCAAAATACAGACTTCTGAAAGCACCTCAGTGACTCTAAGGTCTGGATTCCATTGAAAACCAAAGATATTTATGCTCCTAATACTCTTACATTTGGGACTTTAAATTTCTAAGTCATATGAGTGCTTTTGAAATGGATACTGCCAGAAGCCCAATTCTACTGATGTAACCCATACAGACTCTTTACCTGATTAAAAATTGGTTCCAGTAAATTGAATTTGAAATGTGTCATTTTTACATTTGCTGACATTCCTGGGTCCACTAATGGTTGTATGTCATTGATATTCCAGGCAACTGCTAGGAAATAGCCTGTAAATTGCTCTGGACAGCTGGGGAAGAGTGTTGACCCTCACCGTTACTCGCTCCACCCAACTCAGGGTGGCTGATCTAGATCTTGTGCAGTGCTGGGTGTGTGAGCATAGGGCAGTTAGCAGCCAAGACATGGCATGATGAACCTCAGGATGGCAAAAAGAATATTCACGTAGTCTATGCAGAGCATCCTAGCTCAGGTATGTGATACAGTACAGTAACTGGGAGGTTCTCTATGGTTTTGATGAAAAAGGAGGCAAGATTTTCCTTTACTTATTTCTCTTGTCCCCTCTTTAGACATATTCCACTCTGAAAGCATTCCACTTCCTCAAAGCACAGCTCTCTCAGAGGCTGTAATCCTAAGTGTGATCTGATCTAAGGCTTAAATTGAGTCATCGAACCAGCAGGCAGCTGTCAAAAGGGGTGTTCCCTCCCACCCGCAGCCGTGCCCTCCTGTTGCCCCCCTGCATGGGTGCTGTACCTCATGTGGCTGCACAACTGAGACAGATACAGCCACTGATCCTGCTGGAAACCAACCCAGCCCAAAGGAAAGGTTTCCCTCCAGCCAGGTCGGTTCCCTAATCAGGCCAAAGCATGGTTAGGTGAGCACTTGTGCCAGCATCACCAAGGCAGGGAGGAGGGGACATACAGCCAGGATCCTGGGGGAGGACAGGACTGCCTCAGCTTGCACTGATTGATGGTCTATCCCCAGTGAAGCTGCATTCTCTTTTAGCACCCAAAGGGCTGGTAATACATTTCCATACTTTCCCAAACTTGAAACTTGAACTTTTGGGAAAACCCACTGTCATTACAACAAAAGTTTTTGCTCATTTAATGCAGACTGAGCATATAGGTAAAGAAACATTATGGGTGGAAACAGATAGTGGGAATAACAGGAACAAAAATGTGTTTACATAGGCAAGATGTATGTGCGCCTGGATAGTTCCAAGTCAATTAAAATGCTTTCTTTTGAAATAAGTAGCAGGAGCATTGAATTCAGCGTGAGATGCGACATTGACTTCAGTAGGAGATGGATCTGAGCAATTGATCCTGTGGAACAATAGGTAGTAGTCAAAGTGGGGGTTTTTTTAATGCAGTTCTGCAGCCATAGAGTTTACCACATAATCCACCAACTCCTATAAAATAGCAGGAAAAACAGTCTTTCATTTTCATGAAGTAAAATTGGGTTTGTGATCTGCCTGATTTTCACAGATAGACTTCCAAACCAAAAACTCTTTCTGAATAAGTAAACAATGTACAAGAGCGATATACCCTTGTGGAACATTAATCCTGGAGTCTAATAACGGCAATGCAGAGCCACTCAGTGGGTACTATAGTTTGTCAGTATGCTTAGCCTTCATTATCAGAGATTTTCAGCTGCAGATATCAGGGTGGGAAGCCGAAGGGTGACAGATGCGACAGATGCTTGCTGTCAGAGTTTGCTAGTTTACAGATCCCCTCTGTTGTTCCTGACATCAGGGAAGGAAGTTGTGTCCATTCTCCATTCGAAAATTTTCAACTGCTTCCCATGCTGTACTAGGTTTCTAAAAACCCACCATGTTGCCAGCAAGATCTCCAAACTCCCTGGCTTGTCCAGTGTAGGTATAAGTTAAAAAAATAAAAGTAGCGTGACAAGTTTCTAACCAGGAATACAATGCGGCCATCCCAAAGCAATGAACCCCACAGAGCAGGAACTCTGACACTGCTTTTAGGTCCAGCTCGCTGCAGAGCATAGGAGGCCTTAGTAACAGCACTGTGATGCTATTGCAGCATGCAGCAGGGCTTAAATGGTAAATAGAGAACAAGGAGAACTTCCTTTTCCCTTCTGTCCTCTCCCCAGATGTACGGTGTTAGGTTACTTAATTAATTTTAACAAGGGAATGACATTCCCTCTCCATTTGTGCCTTGTCTTGAAAGGATGCAATGTACAAATATCAGTTTCAGCACATGATCCCCCGCCAAAAAGAATGCTGGGCCAGATCCCGCCAAAATCAGTAGCAAAATCTCTTCTCAGAAAGAATTGGGATTGGTCTTTGGAAAGAAATAGCACAGTTCTGGAGAACTAATTAATCTATGAGGTACTCAGTGTCTGCAAAGTTGTTCTTAGAAACTAAGAACTGGGCACCTTTGCTTGGAGGTGCTATTTATATCTTTGTATGCCTCTACATGCAATAAAAGCCAGCATAAAACCATATAATTAGAGCAGCTTCTAATTGGAATGGCAGGAATTAGGAGAGGAGGATAACAGCCGAAGTAAAAAACACATAGGGACAAAAGAAAAGTGCTCTTTAGTACACCACAAAAAGAATGCTGGTGCTGGAGTAAACTCTTATGCTGAAGTGGCTACTTAAAACTGATGGCCAAACAAAGGACAATGGAGGTGGGTAAATGAAAGGAGACATTGCAAGCTACAACGTACCAAAATAAAAAATCCTCTGCAAACTGTACTGCCTTTTGGGGAGGGTGAGGGGGCTGATAAGTTTATTTACACTTTTAAAAAGCACTGCCAATCCCAATTTATCAGTTACTGTCTTGTGACAATTTATTCATTGTTCACCGTTAGAAGCTAGAAGTTACATAGGAAGCATGATTGGTGATAGCTTCTCTATTTCAATATGGTATAATAGAGATAACACAGTGCCCAAAAGCTCTACAGCTGCCTTTTTGTCTGCTTTGTCTCTTTTCATTACTCTATCAGAATCTTCATTTAATATAATCCAAAAAAGCAAGGTAATTGCTTCACTTATCAGTTATCATCGCACTCGCATACTTATCATGTCAAAATTATTTATGTGGATGGCCAGGTTGATCTTGCTGCATTTAGAGGCTTAAAATTTAAATAACTGTTCTGCCAGTTAGGTTATCAAAATTGCAGCATAAGCAATGAGTTTCTTCTTTCTGGATCTTCAAGGGAGAATGGGGAGCATCTCATTGCAGGACTAGTTTACCCGTGGCTGAACACCACTCCAAGGAGACTTACAGCAATTCTGTAGCCTGGCACTCTGAGTGCTGGGGACGGGCTTTATTTGCTAGATGAACAGTAAATAAAAATGGCATGATATAAATAGAGACAATAGAGAGAGGCATAAAGGGGCATTGTCAAGGTTGTCATAGGTCCCAAATTAAAATGATAATTTACAGACCTGTGCAATTCTTTCTTGGTTTGTCCTTTCTTTTGAAACAAGTTTCATAGCTCTTTTTCTATATCATTTTTATTTCTTTATGATTTTGGTAGATGGTAACTCACCTGTTTGAAAACCCCGGAGGCTGAAATAAAACAAAGCATGCAAGTTCAGAAAGTCATTTTAACAACTTTTTTTTAATATAAAAGAAATTTCCTTCAGCCAAGCTCTTGGACACCTTCACAAAGGGTAACAGAGAAAAGCCTATCACAAACAGATACAAATAATATAAAAAGGAATGTGCAAACATTTTTTCCAACACAGGTGGTGAATTCATGGCATTGCTGTCCTTTCATCACATTACTCAGACAGCCAGGAACCTCTTCATGATAGCCCCTCACAAACATGTTGCAGACCACTGGACATTTTGACATGAATGACTTCTCTGAAAATTCATTATTGAAGGTGGACAATTTGTTATTCACCATTTGTCATTCTCCTAATAATGACTGTCCCAAAGGTTTTGGCTTTTCAGTAGGTGAGCAGAATAAATCCCAAGTGACTGAGGAGGCCAATCACCCACACTGGAGACTGCAAATTGGCCCATCGTGAGATGTTCAAGTGGAAGAGATCCTGAGCGATCCACAACACACAGAGTAGTATCTGTGTGAAAATTAGTTTGCATCTATATGAAAAAGAAGGGAGGGGCCATTTAACATTAAAGTCACTCTCTGTTTATAAATCCTTTGCATACAGAAAATGGCTAAGTTCGATGAGTTTTTAGTTATAGGATGTTTTCTAACCTGTGTATTCTCAGAGTGGTTTTGCTGCCTTGCTTCTTACACAGCAGCAATTGTGGCAGGTTGTGCTACTGGCAATGGCCAACCATGGCACTGTGAGGAGGGAGGGGGGCAAACAGCTTTTAGCTCTGCATCAAGCCTTGCACCACTTTCAACTGGCCTGTGTGTTACAGTTTGGGCATTTATATTCTAGACAACCTGCTTGTTATATTCCTCAGTTTTTAAGAAACTGGTTGGATCTATCAAGAGACTGTAGGTGTACCAGCACGTGAACAAGCTCCTGAGTCACAGACAGAAAAGACAAATACAGCACTTTGGTGGCTATTGCTGTGATTTTTTGGCTGGGTATGAAACAATTCTCTATCACAACTCCCTTTGGCAATAATTACTACAGCCTCTGAGACTTAGTAAATCTTGGGTAAAAGTCACAGCAGAGAAAAGGGCAGAGTTTGAAATCCAAATAGTAATTTCTCAATAGGTTGCAATACCAAAATTATGTGGGCTAAACAGAGATCCTGTGCCCAGCTCAGCACTCAGGATACTTTAACGGCTCGCGTTTCAGGGCCTCAATGTTTTGACCCAGCTATTTTGTGGTTTTGGAGTTCTGTGCATTTTATTTACCATACACCTTAACAGCAGGCTTCACATTCAACACTCATCTCATGTAATGATCACTCATTCAATTAGTGGCAAACAGCAGAGAGTAATGTTTGTGATTTTTTTTCCAATCTCTGTTCCCTTGGGGGGTTCTAAAATATATTTTATAAGTGTATCCAGGCAGTCATTATCCAGATCATGTTATGGGTTTTGTAACTTCACAATGTATTTGATTGAAACATCATAACTCTTTCCAGGACAAAGGCTTGTAACATTACAGATGCAGGGAACAGAGAGGTCAGCAGTTGACAGCTGGTGGTTGGAGACACACAATCACAATATTCCCCAAGTTATTACAAAAATATTTAACTGAACAACGATAGAAGAAAGTAAAAAACCTAGTAAACATTAAAAGTAAACATAATTGTTGCAAATTTAATTAAATTCTCTGCTGTCTTTGATGTGATGGCTGATTTGTAAGTCTTTCAATTTCTTTGCTTTAATATCAGCATTTCCTCAGTCTAAACCTTTTTGAGACAGTAGTGTTTTATCTCAATTATTGCTTTTTCTCCATCAGTCTTTAAATATAATCTCATTTGCCTTTATGGATACTGTAACCCTTCTGAACAGCTTTTAACCTTTTTAAAAATCGCCTTGACCTGAGGATGCCCAAAGTTTTTTCTTCTTCCTCCTCTGATTTTTTTTAATGCAATATTGAACAATAGAAATTGGACAGATGAGTGATTTCCTATCCAGAGACCTGCATGTATAGCTTAGGATGCTAGAACAGAATTTTTGTTTGAATAATAATAATAATAATAAATAAAATATCTCTACCTAGCTTTCTGCTAGCAAAGAACCTTCAGCTTTGGCCTCCATTTCAGTGGCAGCATTGTAGCCTGTGCCACCACAATATTAGCTTTATCTTTTCAAAGGAAAAAAAAGCTTTCTTTGTACAGTAGCACATTAGCTTCAAAGAGCACTTACCTCAAGAGTCCAGCTCATCCTTCTGGTAAATTTAAGAAATACTCAGCTTAAGATTGTCTGTTTCAATCATGGATAATGTAGATAACTTTGTGTCTAAATGTTACAAAGCAAGCTTTATGTCTGCTTTTTCTTTTCTCCCCACCCTTTCAGTTTTATTTTCTCATTTAACATCTAACGAAGATGCAGGCTAATGGAAGAATGATACACGAGTACAACTAACCCTCCTGGAATTTGATTGTAAATGTAAAAGTTGCTATTCACCATGATTTTGTAGCTCTGTGTGTCTTAGATGGCGGGGGTGGGGGACGGATCTCTCACACGCAGTACAACACCTACAGAGTCAATGGTGTGCTCTTTGCATCACCAACCTGGCCAAGCAAGTTCAGTGCTGCACTGGCCACAGCCATGGTCCCTACATCTGCCTGTCCCGTGTCAGCTGGCATTTCCTTTACTTGCTTACATGTCAGAAAGGTATATATACTTTCTGAACCAGCTGGCAGTGTGCACACCAGGCAATAACACTGTGGAAGGCTTTTCCCCGGTGAAACCTGCCATCTATACTGCCAGTCTGTGATAAGTGTGCCAAGTCAATGGCATAAGGGTTTTCTGGTATCCTCCCTTGAGCTATCATTGCAACAAGCATCCTCTCCTTCTCTTCCCTTCCTACATACACACACAGTTTGAGCATCAACATCCAGAAACTTGCTTTCCACTGTGATTACAATTACCTATCCCAAGCAGCGATGCTTAAAATTGAACTATGGTTCATGAGAGCAAAGGGCTATACCTGTGAGCACCCTAATGTGTTAAACAACCACGCCAGGTAGCATTACATGTATCTAGCAGCAGCTACTTAAAAAGACCATCTGCCAAAAGAGGTTGGCTTCCTATTTAAAGTTCTCATACCTGTAGTTTTAAGGGAAAACAGTGAGTTTACAAAGTTGATTATTAGGTTCAACTACATCTCCCAAGACCCAGGCAGTAGCATTATTGCTCAAAATAGAATGTGTTTAATAGAAAGCAAGGAAAGAGTAGCTGCAGTGATGTTGCCCTGGATGAACACACACAGACACATGTGTGTAGCTGAGGATTTATGTGGAAATATCTTTATGCTGTTTGTGAATTATTTCACTTGAATTATGCTTGCCTTGAATGATATATATTTTGAGAGTGTAACATTGCAAAAGTAAACTTTTAACAAAAAGGGATATTTATTCTTCAGATTTAAAATTAATTTCCTGTATTCCTCTGGTTTTTTATCCTATCTAAGCTGTAACCTTATGAGAAGAAAAATGAGAAACTATTTCTTTACACTGAGACCGGTATCAGTTGAAATATAAATGTAATGGTTTCTATAAATGTTAACCCACTGCAATACTCTATCCCAGAACTAAAGATCTGCAGACTGTTTTAGGTTAAGTTACTGCTCCTCTCCATGTTAGGTAATCCGATGTCATTTAAGTAAAATAAATTGGAACTACTCAAGGAATAAAAAGAGGTGAAAGTGCAAAATCTGGTTTGGATAAAAGTTTAATTCTTCAGTTCCAAGTGACATAGCCCTTACAGGAAGCAGAGCAAACTCAGACAGGAGTGGCCAAGTAATGAAGATGGATGCATCTTGTTATCAGCAAGCCATTTACTAGGGCTTGATGTAACCTTAAACATTGCAGATAGCTCAATGGCACTTGCCACTAAGCCTCTAATTAATGAATAGCAGGCCCTAAATTAACAATGTGCATTTACAGATGAATTCTGGGCACTCATTAAATGATGTTCAAATATCAAGCAGTAACTGTTAGGTTTATTCCTTCTGGATTACTGTATACAGTGTTTGTTTGCTGGGAGTTTTCACAGGAGGTTTTGTGTGCTGAAGTGCTGTGAGCCCAGGTGCACTTCAGGAAAGGGTATAGTTCACTGGAGGAGGGCAAGATGGAGTAGCTGTAAACCAGGCATTGTAACACCTGTGCAGCAATTTAAGGAGGATTAGAATGATCTTCTATTCAGCCTTAACTGCAGTGGGAAAAAGGGCTTGATTGCTTGGAGCTGTTCTCAAATCTCCATTTTATATTACCCTCCTTTGCAATATCCACACTGGTGCCTTCCAAGGCGACCTGGAACAGTATCCAGGAGGGTTCAATGGTGGGATATTGTTTAGAGGTTACTAGTTCCTCCACAGCTCACGTGACAGTATTGCTGTGGAAATGGTCTTGCACCCAGTGTCCAAGCTCCTTGGTCAAGGAGACAAAGAGATAAGGAGCTCAGGATGAAATCTGCACCTTAACATGTATGTGCCAATCAAATGGTATTTTAGAACAATAATAGCACTAATTATTTAGATTGTCCTATTGTACATGTTGTGCTTTAGGAGAAACAACAGTGCAGCTATAAGAAATGTAGCAGAGCGTGTTGCCACATCTGCTAAGTCATATCTATATCAAATCATAAGAAGTTTAAATCACTTGCTGTGCTGAACTATAATGCAAGTGAGGCAGAATGAGCCTTTCAGAAATGTTGGTGTAAACTGGGATTGAGGTCAAACAGGCAAAGCTGATTTAAGCAAAGCCAGAATTGAATCCAAGGTCCCTGAAAAATTAGACAGACTGTTCTCTGTAAATGGAAAGATAACTATGATTTTCTAGGAACAGATCCTTTCAGACCAGTAACTTCTGTATTCAGCAACGTGAGGTTTTCTGCATTATGAATGTTCTAGTTAATGTGCCATCCAGCTACTACCACATGATAAGTTCAGAGAGACTATCTGTAGAAAAAAAAAAGGGACTAGAGAATAAACAGTGCTTTTCTGAAAGGCATCTTGCACATCATCTTATCCCAGGACTGTTGTCCATGTCAGAAAAGTTTCAATGCAATACCAGTCTGCTCTGATGTAAAATTACTAATATGATTGGCATTCCTGTAGCATTACACACAGAAGAGAAACATCCGCTCTGAGCAGAGCTCACTTTCAACTGTGCCTGCAAACATTTGGGGTTTGTGCACAGGCTGTGTAAGCAAGATCCCATGCACATTCCACATAATCCCGTGCCATGCATCCAGTTCCATTTATGGGCAAAATGAAACACAGGCTCTTCTTTCTATGGATTGTTCCCACATCAGCCTTTTCAAAGTTTAATGTGGACAAATTTAGGGAAGGGACACTCCTATAGCTTCATGCAAGCACCATTCAAAACCAACATTTTGCAGATTTAAAATTTTTTAAAAAAGCACGCACAAAATTTTACTTAATAGAAGATTGTTCTGTAGAAAAGATAACTGGGCTGAAATTTTGTCACCTGGATCTTCCTTTGTGATTTGTTGATAGAAGATGGGAAAAGCAACTGTCTCATGCACCTTTCCCAGCTTCTTTTCGCTGTAGAGGACTAAATGCATACTATCTTGTACGTGTGTAAGGTGATGCTGTTGTAGTATCTGAGAGTTGCTTTCTTTTATCTTTGAACAAAAAACTTTATTTGAATGAGAAAACTGTATTATCTCTCATGAAGAGAAAGCTCTTCCTCCTTTTCTTTTTATAACTTCCTTATAGAATTATCTCTGAAGCTTTCCCTAGCATCCTCTCTCTTTCTCTCCGCAACTATTTTGGAAAAAAGGAATCCATAAATCAGCAACAAGTATTCTTAGTTACCAGTGGATAAGGTGACAGCAACTATAGGTGCTTTCCTGTGCTGTGAAATGCCAGAAAAATGCAGTGGAATTTATTTAGTAGGATGGCTCTTTTTTGGATCATTACTGCTTATTAATAACAGTGTGAGCATCTTGTGGTCTGAATGTAATTTGAAAAAAATGTGTAAAATCATAGTAAAAATGTTAGTATGGGTTTCTTAGAGTTCTGAATATTCATCCCTCTTATTTCTCCCATACGTGCACCACAATGTTAGTTGGCAGCATTCAAACTATAGTTTTGTATTTCTAGAACTGTCCTTACTCCCCTTTTCCAGTCACAGGAGCCAAGAACTGCAGCAGGGTTTGTAGGGGCACACATTAATTTCAGTTTAGTCCTGCAAGCTACATTCCTTTCCGAACATGTTTTAACCTGACATCATGTTCTTCCTCAAACTTCTCACAAATAAAGATGTGATTCATATAAACTTCCACTCTCCCCAAGCTCTGCCAACTCTTCATTTGCTTTTGGCAGACTTTGTGGGCACTTCTGATCCTAGACAGGAATGACAAACTCAGCACCTTCCATGTGCTGTACCACAGGCAGCATGACGGTGTCAGGGGGCTGCAGACCACAGCAAATCCCCTTTTTGAGTAGAATGCATGCCTCAGAGATTGTGGCGTAAGTTGTTTCATGAATGGCAATTATTCTGCACAGTACAGGTGGTGCAGGAGGCTCCCAAAGTTGGCACAGTTCATCATGGACCAGGAGAAGGAACGGCGGGTTTTTTTCTGGCAAAGAGCCATCCCACCCTGCCTGCTGCCACATTCCACCTGTGGGAGGAGTGAAGGGGCTCTGTGTTGTCCATATCAGACTTTACCCAGTTTTGTTGGGCATCTACATCCTTTGGAAAAGCATACCTATTGGTTGATTTTGATAATGGATTTATATTCCTTAATGCAATGAGCTACATGTTCTTCTTGAAAGAACAGTCATTACTACCCCTGCCGCTTTCGTCAGTAAAGACGAAGGAGTTTAAAGTTATTGTCAGGTTTATTTCTTGTTGTGCTTCTTAATGAGCCAGACTGTGCCATAGTTTTTGGTTCAGAGCCTGGTGAACGGGCTCTTCCCATGGGATTAATGCATGATTTTCTGTTGATTTCCCTTCAAGTTGTCACGTGTCCCTAACTGAAAAGCTGCCAGATCTCCCGAAAAAGCATTTGTGCCTTCTTTATGCACACATGAATGCCACTAAACAAGAAACAAAGCAGAGCCTGAAAGTCAGGTGGAGATAGTAAGTGAGATGGAGCTAGTGGCCAACTACGTGAGACCGTTTTGCTCCCAAAGTCATAGTGAAGAACCACCCAAAGGCCTAAAAGCTGCTTTTGCATATTTCCAAGTATAAAGACTGCAATAAGTTATCTACAAAACAAGTAAAAGAAGTAACGGAATACGCAGAAATAAGAGATCCCAAAGCTCTTGAAGGATAAGATCACAGAGTGAACCAAGACAGAAAAAGAGAAAAGAAATCAAAACTAAAACAAAAAAGAAGATGAAGAAAAGTGAAAAGGGCTGAGTGGTAGGTGCACCTTACAGAAGCTCTTCTGTCCTTGGAAGCAGTATATCATTTACTGTAGCACAACCACGATATCCATTTATCATAAAGCCAATATGGGGTATCATGCAGACCATCTGTGAGTCTTTCCAAGGGTGAAACAGACAGTATAAATTGTCTCCAAGTGTCAAGGCAGAGGGGCCACAACTCTTGCAATGCAGCAGAGCAGTCCCCTGGCAGCAGAACTGTCCCCTCCCCCCTCCCCCCCACAATTTGCAGGATGTGCTTAATCCAGTTTAATTCATTTGAACAATGAAGTTCAAATGCATGTAGCTATGAGCCGTCCCAGATCCAGATTAGCCACTCTGTAGAAATTCTGGGTAGAAATTCGGGCAGAAATTATAGTGTTTGTACAAATCCAAAAATGATGTGGAGAAGTGTGTAAATTAAGGTGTTTAAAATAACATTGGCTAATATCAGAACTCTAAAGATGTGGACGAGGTTGTCTTCTGAATTATGAGTTGGAGCGGCAATGTTGTTACACCTGTTTACATCAGCTGAGGGTATAACCTAATCTGTTTTTCATATATTTTTCCTTATTGCGGTTTACAGTGAACCTCGGAAGCCCACAAGTGAAACCTGCTTCCTTATATATGTTATTTTTTCTCTGTCAGACACACTCCCTGGCATGTTACTGTAGAACTGTTTCTGTATACTGGGCTCCAGGCACTGCACTTCTTTAAAACATATATAAAACATTAAAAAGGGAGACTGTTGTCCCAAGGGGTTGGTAATAGGACATAGAGGCCTCACCTCTCTGATTCTTTCCTAAAGTAGGTCAGTTTTAGGCTACAGTACTGGTCCAAATCCAGCCGAGATCAGTAGTGAGATTACAACTGGGCCATGAGTAATTTATTCGCTTGTTTGTATCAGAGAGCATGTCTGTGGGCTGATCACACCGCCTTGCGTCTTCTTGCCACTCACATTTGTTTAGCCAAATCTCTTCTAAGAAATGTTAATCCATCCCATTATCTGATTGCTCAGCCATTACTGTCCAGGTAACTCAGGTACAATCGGTTCCATTGCCAGATTGGATAAAACCCAACGCGTGTGTCTCATTTGGAAATGTGCTCTGTAGGAATTATGACTAGTACAGATGTTGCTTTTTAATTTGTGAGAGCACCATGTCAGCAAATTTGTTTAAAATGTAAAATAGTCCATATATTTACACTGTATGTTTTATGTTACAACCAATGGGTGAGGCCAAAACCACCCCAATTACCTACCCTTGGCCCAGTAGTTGGCATAAAAGACAATAACGATTTTACTCAAATTCTCTATTTTTTTTAAACTGATAGCCAAAGATCAAATAACAGCCCCCAGGTACAAAAGTTGAGATTGGGAAGTTGTGGAGATGCCATTAAGGATCTACCAGTCCTCTCTGCCCTTCCCCCCTGCAGTGCACGCTGGGCTCTGTCCTACACTGAATGCAGCCTTAGCTCTGTGCCGCAGTGCTTTCCGAGGGAGAGTCACCAAGTGTGGCCCCTGGAGAGGGAAGCCAACATGAGCACTGGGGAGAGTCTTCCTATCCCCAAACCTCTTCACCCCATCTGATTAATCAGTCAGGCTGTATCAGATGCATATGTGTCTAATATATTGCATCATGTCTTATTCATTTCAGTCCTGATTAGATCTCTAGCACAGGGAGGAAAGCTATAAATGTAAAGATGAAAATTGTCACCCATCTTTATTCTGGTCAGCACCTAGAATCCCACAGCTGGATACTGCAGAAGACCTAATAATATTTTCTTAGATTTTCTTTTATTTTCTTAGAAAAATAAGACCCAATAATATTGGCTGCATACTGAGTGTACTCATAGGCTCAAGGCCTCTTTTCCAGACCCTTTTTCAGGACTTTGGGCTACGGAAATGGTTTTACTCGGAGTTGGCATCCAGAGTGCCTGACCTGCCGCCTCTGGTGTCAGAGCCCCAGCAGAGGCTGTTGGGAGCTGCCTCTGGGGCTGAAGCCAAGGACAGCAGAGCAGCACGCAGTTTAGCCACAGCATTCCTCTGTGTACTTTTGGAGCTCATGTGTTGTGCTCATCAGCCCTGCCCAGGCACAGGTTCTTTGATGTGCAGCATGGAGTGAGTTTCTAATATTCATGCCTTCAAACAGGGCCTAAGTTTGCCTGACAGTAAGCGCTCAGCAGTCTATTTGACAATTCAAATGGAGTTGAAAAGCTGGTTCCCAGCTTCATTTCTTTTGCTCAGACCAACAGTTCTATTGTTCTCAGAAAAGAATTGTCTTTCATCACAAATAAACTACAAAATGTTCCTATGGGCAGTAGAACCGAAAAGCAGTTTTCAGATACAATTGGTGTTTGTGTGCTTAGTGCTGGAGGTGGCCATGTTGCTGAAAAATTATGTTGTCTGTGATGCCAACCATATGACAATTAACTCAGCAGAGGAGAGTGTGTGAATCTATTTCCAGCCTGATTTAATAATAGGGTAACAACCAAAATGCTTTCTCCAGTGGTTAAACCAATATTAAATTCGCCTAGAAACTTGTTTACGGGCTTTTCCACTGGCTTTGTCTATTGCCAGTGCCGTGAAGGACATCAATTTTCAGTAAGACAACCGCCTCCAGCACTGGGATTGGAAACACCAATTGTAATTAAATCTTTTTTTTAAGCAAATGCTTTTTGCAGTTTAATTATGGCAAGAAACGCTTCTTGTTTTGTGAGCTTCCAGACTGTTGAGCTCAGCAAAACTCTGTTTGGCATTGAGCAGGTGAGTTCTGTCCTTCCTGATGTCAGTGGTGCACTTACTACTCCAAACACAACACTGCATATTCAGCCTTAAATAAAATCTGAACAAACTGTACTGCACCCAGGTTAAATGTGCTGTAAACACTGATTATTTGTGACCCACATTTAATCCTAACCATGGGTTATGTATATTTTCCCTCTTTGATATTTTGCTGTAATCATAGTGTGAGTCACACAACCTATCAAAAGTGCAGATATACACTGCAGTTGTTTTATATGTTTCTAAACAATGAGAACAGAAAGAGAAAACTAATCTCACAACAGCTAAATGTTTTCTGTTTTCCAAAGGCTCTTATTGGTGACATTTCTCCCTGCACTGCTGTTTCTGCAATCACATAGCAACACAGCCCTTGAAATAACTTTTTGGTACTCAATATATAAGGTACAGTGTTTGGAGAAACTGATTCCACTCAAATGCCACCTGTTTAAATGCTAAATGGCATCAAAACCAAAAAGAAAAAAAGAATGACAGTCCAGTGGAGGAGGCCGCTCCCCTGTTTCGATGACTGAATTCCCCTATTCAGCTATTAGTCCTTTTTTCTTGAGTTTCAAAGCAAATGACAAGCAAGTGGGTGTAGCAGAGTTAACTTGGTACAGTGCCTGACCATCTCATAGCTTGCCCTCCTACAATCCTTCACAGGATTCAGGCTTGCTAAGACCCTATTCTGTTCTCTGTTGAGACATGCCTGCAGCCTTCTCAGACTGTTTCTAAATATTGCCATTTCAACTTTTAAACTATGCATTTGAGAATCTGCTTCTAGGAGGGCCCAGCTGGACTACTTTTTAGGAAGCATCAATATATTTTGAGTCAGAAAAGCAATGGAGATGAGACAAACATCTAAGATCCAAACACTCTCAAACTTGGAGAATTTCAGATCTTCATCTAAACTCTGTGGTTTAGGCTCCCCTTCCTTCAGGAAAGCATCTGCATTTTTTTGAGCTGCCCTTTTCTCCAAGTTTTAGGCTCTCTCTAAAAGCCACTCTGCTCCTCTTTTCTTCCAACTGCACAATAAATTGAGTGCAGTCCTCCTACTGAAGCAGGAGCCTCTCTTTGCAGTCTTTGCCTATACCACTTCAATTTCTCCCAGCCAGCAAATCCCAGTTCTCCCTGGTGCCAGAGCAATGAGGTGGTTATCAGCTTGCCTACCAAGTGCTGTCCAGGAGTGAATTTCAGATTTTTATCTTAAGACTTTGCACCTCTGTGTAGAATTCATGTCCGAGCGTGTGTAGGGTTTAACGCCTGGGCATGAAGAGGCCTGAGGAAAGACTGCCACAGCTATTGAATATCTACAGCAGCATCATTCAAGGCAGAGAAAAATTCTTATCCAGTCGGGAAATGCAGAGATAAAGGTTGACCTTACTGAGTGATGGGGTTGGCTGTCATGTTTGCAAGAGCAAAGCGGAAGTGGCCAGTGCCATACAAATCCACGTTTATCACGTTCAGGGTTATTCAGCTCTACAGCCTGTCTTGGGCTCAGCTCTAGAGAAAGTTCGAGGCAGGGGAAATATCATTAAGAAGGAGGATTCAGAGGTTCAAAGGAAGATGTTGAGAAACATGGAGCTGCATATAGTAAGAAGCAAGAGAAGGTAGAAAAGGGAATGCAAGAGGTTGTTATTATTTCTTCAATGAGCAGAAGTTCTTTTCAGGATGGTTTACTTTTCTGAGACTTGCACATTTTGCAGTTGTATTCAAGTGTGGAAAAGGGAGAGCTTCTCTTTTTCCTCTTTTCTGAGCACAACGTATCATTCTCTGTGCTTTCTAAGCTATAAAATTAGCACTAGCAGCTATAATACAAAAGAGTCACAAAAGAATTTGCAGTCCCAAGCCTTCTGAAGTCAGTATGGCCTATTATGGATAGTCCTTGTAACACAGCCCTGAAGGGAAGCAATACGCCTGACTGATGTTGTCAGCTTTCAGTGAAAGTTTCTTCTGTGCTTCCACAGCATGTACCACTAGATTGAGTATCTGGTTGAGATCACCTAGAAATTCTCTCATGACAACAATTATTTTTATTCTATGGAATTTCTTGCAATTTCTCACCACAAGTTTTGTGGCCACCCTAGCTATTAATGGTAGGGAAGTCAGCAGGATATACAGTGTGGTCAGATCTCTCTTCCACACCAGCTTTGCCCACACAAAGATTGCAGGAGAATATGGTCATTATGGGCTGATTTCGAACAGGTTTTCTATCTAGAAAGGCAGGGAGAAGTAGAAGATATTGTCAGTCAATGTTCAATGGCTTCAGTGACAAAACCCATTTCTTCACTGCCATGGGTGCATAGGGATATTGAAAGATACTGGTCATCATTTCCCCCCAAACAGAAGTTTTCTCCAGTGTCACTAGTGTACATCTGAAATACTGAGATGAATTATACCAAGTCAAGTAACATACAGGTTTCATTGTCATACAAAATACATGCGTAAGGTTATTATGATAATAATGCCGCTGTCTTGTGAAATATTTGCATGCCATCTTCCATTCATATCAGCTGTATAGGATGTCAAGTATGTTGCACTTGCAATAATTTTAGGAATGTAATATTTTCAAGTTCAAGAAGTTAACAACTTGGGCTTTTTGCTTTGCACATCGTAACCTTTTATGTTATCATTTGGTGAGATGAGGTGAAGACACAGAGGCGCATAAATTGGAGACCTCAGGTCTGTGATTATGTTGTTGCTGACCCTCATCACATCTAACATTACACTATGCAGCACTGCTCACAGGAAAAAAACTACCCAGAGAGAGGAGGCAAAGTGTAACTTGTTCACTTGAGAACAGTTATGTTTTGATACGTATAAATCAGGATAGTTACGCTGAAGTCAGTCTTACATCACTGAGGATTTGGTTACAACATCTTCCCAATCATCTGCTTTGTAGATTAAAAATATATAGAGATCCAAGTTCATTTTTTGCTGGAACACCTTATATAGCATAAATCGTACAAAGCAGCCCTAAAGGAGGGTGCCCTTCTTAATAACTTCAGACGTAACCCTCTTCCTGCAACCACCAAAAAAGGCATGATGGGTCTTCCTGATTTCCAGCTGCCATAACAACTCCCGAGTCAGAGCTCGACGAGTGATCCGAGCGCAGCCCACCAGCCGCTCTGCCTTGTGGCAGGACGTGGGCCAGCAGGCAGCTGGCCCAGGCTCCAGTGAGCGCAAAGGGGCTGTAAGGATGGCATTGCCTACACACAGACACCTTCCGGAGCCTGATGTGTGCTTCTTTGCCATGCTGTCTGATACCATGGCAATCTTTTAACACAAAAAATTGTTGCACCTGTGGTGCTGCCAGCTCAGAATATTTGGGGAAGGGATTTCCTACTTGAATTACATTTTCCAAATGCAGGACAGAGCTGTCTGTGCTGTGATCTGTCCTGAGGAGTTTGTGGGTGGTGGTACGCAGTCTACAGCATCAGCTGTAACAGGGAATGACTTTCCCATACACCATTCTAATTTAATTCATGAAGCAGATTTCATTCATCTGCTTTTTAAAACTAGCCAGGGAATCTGAAAGTTGATGCAGGCACACAAGCAGCAGCAGAACCGGGCCCTTTGAGGCTTTATCTTCAGAGACATGGCATCCCAACTAACCTTCGAGAAAATGAAGATTCACAGTGCCAGTGTCTAATAACTGTATCTCACTCCATTACAGGTATTTCAAGGCCATTCTGTGTAAACAGTGTGCATCACTTTGTGCCTTAATTTGTAAAACAACCAAATATCTCGCTTGCAGATATACGTTAAGGTTTAATGCATCTCCTGCCATAAAAGTGTTGCTCAAGACTAATGAACAAACAAATGTTTGCTTAAACCCCTTTGTGAAAGTCAAACAAGATTTCAACAACTATTCATGTATTTATTGTCAGATGCGAGTCATCACGTAGGTGCCTGGCCCTGTGCTGTTAGCAACTAATGCCAATAGTTTCACAGCATTTCTTCACTCATTTTTCCCCCTTTCCGCCCCCGCTTCCAGCACAGTCTCTAGCAAGAACCTGTCTGGAGAGTCTTTTGTCAATGGCAGAACTGGCTCTCCTTCGGTGAGGTTTGGGCCATAGTGACTGCTGATCCCCTTGCTGTCTATGAGGTGAGGGTGGCATTTTGGGGCCTGCCTCAGTCCCATGGTCCACACAGCAGCTGTTTGCTTCAGCACCACCCTGGTGATCTTGCTGACCAAGTGAGCACAAGCACAGCTATCTCCTCTTTTCCCTCTCCCTGGCTTTCCAGGGGAGCTAGCGGGGGCTTCAGGCTCAGTGCATATCCTCTTCTGGCTGTAGATGTGCCAGAAGCGGGGCTATCTTCCTTCCAGCAGCTTGTCACCACTCCTTTGCCAAAAGTCAGCATCTCCTTCCACGCTGCCAGCTAAGCTGTTTGTGTGGGCACTCCCTAACCTGTCTCAATCACAATGAATTGGTTTATCCTGAACATATGCCTCCATATCTGGCAGTGGCAATGGGCAGTGGCCATTTCAGGAGATGTAGCTGCAGCTGGAGGAGGATGGACATCTCTACCCGTAGACTCAACAGCATCTGGAAAGTTCCCATAGGATTTGCCTACCTAGTACATGCTGTGGACTTAGAAAGTGGAATAAGAACAGGGACTTACTTCTTGTGTTACTGGGTGGCATTAAAATTTTGCATCAATGCTTGTTTTATTTTTATTCTGCTACTAAACAAGCTGAAGGCTTTAAGGATATTTTTTGTTCTGCTGTGTCAGAGGGGTCTGCCCAGGATGGAAAAGAAAATCAATGTTTCAGGGTTGTGTAACTGTGGGTTTTTTTCTTGTGTTGCTTGTTTCATTATGAAGAAGGAATTAAAAATCCCTCCTAGACAGTACTTAAAATATCAAAGTCATTGTTTAATGCCTTTGAGTCACTGTACAACTAATTCAATTGCACAGTGTAGTGCAGTTTCATGGTATGTGAAACACAGATAGTAGAGAGGAATGATTGGAAAGTTGAATAAACACAGCATTAGTTTGCAAAGTCTGAAACTTTCTGATGGCTTCTTTTGCAATGATCCAGCACAACAGCTCATCAGCAGAAGTGAGAGCAGGGACTTGTAAATCCAGAGCCCCTACCTCCTCCACCTAAGCTAAGCCAGCTGGGTTCATGCTGGCAGGAGGCTCTTCTCCCTGCTCTGAACCAGCCACTGGAGGTGGATCAGGTCAGCACTGGCTGTTAGCAGCTTTTGGTGAGATAGACAAGGGTCAAAGCTCTGATAATGGCTGTAGCTTTGCAGGACCCACCAGGGAGTTCCCCACCAGGGAATGAACCTCAGGTGGTCAGGGGCCAAGACAGCAGAAGGCTTGGCCACAAGGCACGCAGGAGGGCCATGCACAGCCAACCTGGCACCCTGAACATTGAAACTGGTGCTGTGTTGGGCAGCCAGCAGCTTACAGGGACCAGGCGTGCTTGGTGACAGGCCAGGGATTGCAGCTCTTGTGGCACTGTCAGTAAAGGGTCGTTTCATGGTCAGCCTGGTGCATCTGACTTCACACCCAAACCTAAGAGGTGACGATGTTATCCCACAAGGACTTCACACTTGTGGGATAACAACGATACAGGAGGTCTTCCAAATATACCAGGGGTTAGTGAGGAAAGGTACAGATCCACCTGCCTGATTTGTGTGAGTCCTGTTGCCATCATAAAGGAGACCGTCCCAGATATTTACTGATTTATCTTTGCAAGGTAAAGCAGCAATGTTATCCTTGTTTTACAAATGACAGTCTGAGGCACAGAGAGGCTTCTTCAGCTTTGCCTCTCCTGTCACTTTAAGGGAGGTAGTAGCGGCGCAGACCTATGGGGGTTGGCTGTCATTTAGCTAGGTGTGGTAATATTTTGCCCACAGATACAAAGTTTCTTCTGATGCAGGCTTTATGCGGGTAGAAACAACCAGACCTGGGGCACTATCTGCTCTCTGAAAATACCGATTTGCCTCCTCATTAGCCTCACCAAGATCCCTGGAGCTACGATGCCTAAATTACACATTCCCTGCCCCAGCCTCCTTACCCACATGTAGAATTCCCAGTGAAGATGTCCACACCTGGGTCTGAGCTTGGTGTTCACATACATGTGAGTGCCAGAACCCCAAACCAAGCATCCCCCACCTTGCCCTTAAAGCCAAACTGAAGCTGCGTGGTTTGGGCATATCTGTGGTTGGTAAACCACCCTGTGGGAGTAAAACACACACCTGATCCTGAATTCCTGCTTTGGTTTCATTTATTCCCACATGAAAACAAACGCAAAGAAGTAACTATCTTGAAGCTATCATGGTCACCATTCAAATGTTGATGCTTAGTGTTTGGGACTGATTAGTATTGCCACTGAATTGCAGATATTTCCTGTATTAAGTGGCCCTAAACAGTGAATGTCAACATTTTAATGACAACAGTGTTGTAGGTAGTGGCAGTTTGGCAAAGAGAGAAGGCAGGAGTGGGATTAGTCTTTAATGAACATCCTGAACAGGCACAGATAGGAGAGGAAAAGAAGCAAAAAATGGGAAGGACAAAGAAGCACACACGTGCTCATAAAAGTTTCTGACAAGCTAAAAGCCTCAGAAACAAATTTTAGTTTAAAAATGCATTTGAGAAGTTACATACTCACTTTGGTACAGCACAACAATGGTGGAATGCTAATAACATTTAATTTCCCTTGACTTCTAACCTTCTTAACCTGCTGTGCTGCTAGAACAGTGCTGTAAATCAAAATATGCTGTATTGTATGGTGAACATGTGTATTGAGTCATTCCAGACTGCCTGGTGCTTTTTAAAAACAAAACTCACAATAGTGTTTGTGCTGTTTTTCATTTTTCATAGACCTTTCCCCTCAATCATGCTGCAACTGGTTAGGTTATGTATTAAAAATACAATATAAAAAAGGGAGGGAAGATGTAGGGGTAGACATAATACCACAGAAAGTACAGCACACATGAATAGGCCAAAATATCCTTGACTTTACTTTCCCCTTTGTTCTAAGTGTTCTTCCAATTTCAATAAAAACAAATTGGAATATTGCCTGGGGTCTACTAAATCATTAGTAAATTAAGAATCTGTTTTTAATAACATTTCACTTGTAAATAATGCATTAATTGACTAGCTTGAAAGTTAGCTTGAATGTTAGAAACTCTGGCACTAAATGCGTAATGAAAGAAGTGTGCTGTTTGAGGAGGCTGGATGGTAAATGTAACAAATTAAATATGACAGTTGATATTTGTGAAAATGGTGATATAATTAGAGGACACCTGCAGCTGTTTTCCAACCAAAACAACAGAAATTAAACATGTATAAAGTATGTGTGTCATATTTTCTCTTGGCATATTTCTTTTATTCTCCTTAGGGCTTTTTTGTGGGGGTCTTCCTATTTTTTTTTCTTACCTTTTGCCAGGTCATATGTCTAACCAAGCAACAAGTGTCTCTTTGTCTGATGCTACCGTTTATTAAATCTATAAGTTAACATTTTGCAGAGTAAAGACAAAGAACATGAATTTTATTTACCATGAGCTGGAAGTTACTAAAGCACATGACACATGCCCAAGCATATTTTAACCATGGGTGCTTGGGAATAGTCAAGAATTACTCCAGGACTCTCCCTGTGCAGTTCTCACCTGCAGGTAGCTCACTTATGTATTTCTCCACCCTGGTGTTGATAGTCTTAGTGAGGATTTCTGTAAACTAAAAGGTGATGTGACGTGATGTATAAGCATTGCAAATGTGTAGCTTTCCCTCTTGGCATGTGTGCAGTTGGAAAAGAATATGATGCTGCCTTAGCCATCTCACAAGGGTTTTGAACACCAAGTTTCTAATGATAAAGGAAAAATGTAAAGTTGTTGAACAACATAGATCCCCATGTCATGCCACTACTGGGAAATTGTGAAGCATATTGACCGAAGATGGCCAAAAATGATAAAATTTTGATCTGGAGCCAAAGATTGTCGGTATTTCAGTTCAGGGACTCTGTTCCATCTGTCCTTGCTCCATTCCAGTTGGTGTGCAAGAGAGCATCCTGCCAAAAGAGATAGGATTTGGACTTGTGAAAGCAGAAGTCTTTAGACTGACTCTCTTCAAAGTTACAGCAGTAACAAGGCAGTGGAATTGCTCTGGTATAAATAAACAGAGCCTATATGGTACAGCAAATTTTACTCCCACTTAAAGCCATGTGACCATTTTGCCTGATGTCAGAGTTAATGGGCATAGAAACTATGCTGTTGAGCTGGGTGTGAAGCTCACTGAAGCCAGTACCGCCCCTGTTCCCATGTACTCCACCTGAGGAAGGACTTCAGGTTCTCCCAGGGTCCCTTTTGCTAGGCTTTAACATAGAGCAAATTCCCCACAGTGAAAGGAAAAACAATACCAGGGCAAGGCAAGCAGTCCTCGCCTCGGGACTCGGCTCTCACTGGGGCTGCTCAATGGGGAGCTTTCTCTATGGCTGAGGCACACAGAGCAAAATTATGTGGGGAAAGTCCCACGGCACCACACAACCAGCTGTGGGTACTGTAAATCTTCAGCATGCCCTTTGTCAGCTGTCAGAAACACAGACATTCATAAACAAAGTAGAGCGGGAGACCGAAATTCACTTTAAAATAAACAATGTGGACTTTGATTTGGAATGTGCTAACAGGATAGATATGAGCCATTTAAATAAACATACCAGCCAATTGTGTCAACTTTGCTTTGGGGGCAGCAATACCTTCGTTACTGGGGTTTGTATCTGTCTTGATTAGGGCCATGTCAAGCAGCCGTTGAGATTGACTTAGATGACAGATAGGATGTACTGTACATGACACTGGAAGCATAGTATCATGGAGACAAATTGTGCAATGGCTGAGAAAATCTTCACAGCTCTTTCAAAAATGGCAGAATTCTTCCCTGTGGATGCAAATACATACATTTTATCTGTCTTAAAGTTACAGACTTAGGTATGGTAGGTACCTGTTGGTATGTAATAGCTTCTGTTCTCCACTGCCTCTACCCAGCCCAACAAGGGGTCTGTTTCCACCCTGCAGGTTCTGGATAGCACACTCTGCATGCTCTGTTTATTCCTATAGTGGTGTATATGATAATTATGGCAGAGAAGTCATTTGCCACCTCCAAGGACAAGGCAGTAATAACGTTTCACAGAAAGTGCTCCCTGCTTTTCTTGTTATAAATCGCACAAGTGCACAGCTGGGCTAGTCCCATCGACTTGCACAGCTTTCTAGATCTGTACCCCCTTAAGTTCATTTTACAGGTACTATTTCCTGCTCATAAGGTAGATGTCATCTGGCTTGATGGCAATTGGTGATGGAACGTGATACACAGGTGATATGGAAGAGGTGCAGCTCACAGGGACATGTTCCAAAGCTCTGCAGGCTGCTCTGTCCGCGGCAACTCTGTGTGACCCTCCTCTTAAGGAGCAAGAAGATCTTCATGGATTAAGGCTGAGGCGAGTTCTTTTTCCCTTAAAACAACAATTTTGTTGGCCTGCTCCTACTCCCTCTAGGCTTTTTCATTGCTCACCACTAGTTTTTAGGAGGCAAATGTATCAAGACCTATGTTTCCCAGGTAAAAGGCATGAAGTAAAAACAAACGATCTACCAAATAATATAATATCTACCAGAAGGATGGAGTTGCTCAGCCTCCTATTATCTTTCAGTTGAACAAGACCTTTCCCAGGTGTCATTCACAGATAGCAAAGATGATGATAATACAGCTTTATTTTGGCTCCTTTATAGGGTGTTTTGCAGATGCTGAGCTTCTGAGTGGGTGGGGGATCCATTAAAAATTTTTATTTATCACTATACCCAAACACTGCAGATATTCAACTTCCCTAAAAACCCTCTCTGATTAAATAGCACCAGCAACAGAGGTGGGGACTCCAGACGCTAATTGCTTTTTATGGTCTAAGAGGAACATGCATAGGAAGGTGGCCTTCAGCTTGTTGCCTGTAGGTTTGCAGTAGCAAATCAGAGAGCCAAATGCACAAGGAGTTTGACTACCCCTGCATTTGTTTTCCAGGGACAAGTTTATTGGCTTAAATTAAGCCAACTAAAAATGTGGCCAAGATTTGCCCTGGCAAAAAAAATGCCCCTGCCTATGCCTGTGTAATGTTACACTGACTTGAAGGTTTTCTTAGCTATAGACAGCTACAGATCAAAACACAAACCTATTCATTAAAAAAAAAAAAAAAGAAATTAATATACCCGAACATAAGGAAGATGTGCTGGCTTAGTTAAATAAGGCGCAACTGGTATTATTTAATTAAAATCTAGAGTGCAGCTGTTAGGGAAAAACCTAGCCAGTTTCAGATAGAAAAATATGCCCTAATAATGTGTTTCAAAATCATTTTGACACTAAACTCAAGAATAAGGTAGGGATGAATGTTTTGTATGTGCGTGCATACATATGCATGCATATACATCTGTGTCTGTGAGAGTAAGAGAGATGGGGGAAAGATAAATGTGTTCAAATACCTTTTCTTTATTGAGAGAAACTATAAATAAAACTAGACTTATGTGAGCCAGTGGCCAGGAGGCTCCGAGGATGCACAGTGTGTGCTTAGAGGCTGAGGACAAGGGGAGGTGGTGCTGTGAGCTGCTTTGCCTGTGCACGAGCCAGGGTTTTCTGTCTTTTACCACCCAGGTGTACACAGTGGACATCTCACAAAAGAAAATGGCTTTGTTCACTGAGTGAGAAATCATTTCAACTATGCAATTTTTCAGTTTTCTCCAAGAATGATAAAGATGCATTTATTTTCGATAAAGAATAGTTACAGTTAATTGCATTGCTGCTGTTTCTAAAACTTACTGGGCTAACATCTTGTTTTACTACCTAAAACAGAGCATTTCAGCTTTTCAGAGAAATAATTGTATATATTAGACTGGCAGAAAAAAAATAGCAACTTTTGGAGGATGTTTTTGAGGAACCAGGCAGTTATGTAAACGAAGGAAACAGAAACACAATACTGTGAGAAGTTTCGGTGGCATTATTATTTTTTATTTTAGTAACTATTTATCCAGCACTGTAATTTTGCATGACACTCTTCAGAGAGTAAAACAGGCAAGCGGTCAGACCTGTAGTATACTCTGCTACACATACCCGTAGCCATACCCTGCTACACATAGCGTCTGACTGAGGAAGGGCTGGGAAAACAAAGTTTGGCTACTTTTCTCCTCTTCCAATCCTAGGGTTGGCAGTCCAGGTTTCTGAAGCTGTGTCTTGTCCTGTCCTTGCTATACTGCTTTTGCAGGGGTAAGAGATTTTTGAGCAAGATCTCACAACCCAAGGAGTCCTCAGGCAACAGACCTGTTTTTTCTTCTGCTCTTCTCTTGAGCAGTGCAAAGCTGCCAGAGACAGGGCTGAGGATCAGGCCTCATGGTAGCTGTCACAGGGAGCTTGCAGCAAGCAACAGATGGATATAGGAAAGGAGGAAAACAAGCAAAAGGAGAAGCAGGGAAAGGAGGTTAAAGGCTAACATAACTTAAGATCATTTTATTCATTACATCTCCAGTTAGAAAAGTACCATCTATTTGTAATGAAGAAGGGTTTTGATCATATTTTGATAACAGCAGTCTTTTATTTCTGTTCATGAAATAATTGACATTTGTGGAATTGTACCATCCTTGTAACATTTGTCCAGAACAGGTATAGGTTTTCTAATATTTTCTTCTCTCTCTGTTATTTCATGGTCTCTGTGTACCACTTGTTTGGTCATTCAAAGCAAATAGTTCACCTTTTCCTAGTTCACCTTTTGTCTACAAGTGAAATTCATGTCATGTTGAAATAGATTTCATTTGCCGAGACGGTGGTGGGTCGTCTGCTTTCCCTATGTCCACGGTCCCCATGTAGGAGCTTTGGGTAGCAGTCCCTGGGGGAAAACCACTGGTCTTTCCCTCCCCAAGTTGTTCGGAAAGAATATGCAGGATCACTAGGCTAGCCAGCATGCCAAAAGAGGAAAGTAAGGTAAAATGGACTTCCAGGGAGGATCTGAAGGGAAGGTGGGGGGGAATATTTGAAGCAGAGAAAGGTAGCTCTTACTCCAGGGATACAGACTTAAGTCTGAAAGTCACAAAGATGAGAGTGGGGAAGAGAAATCAAGCCACAAAGTCTATTTTTTTCAGTGGCTCTAGTCCATACAAAACAGCAATACTGTATGAGGGAACTAAATACCAGAGGAGAGAAGGGGAACCAGAGAACGAGACAGGCAAGGGAGGAGGGCTAGGTCAGTCATAAATGGGAGCAGGGTGCAGGAGCCCACAGGAGGAGGGAGCTAGCCAAACAACGGCCAAGTGGGCATAGCAGAGTGCAGGCAAGGGAAAACTCGCCCTCCAAACTCTTCCACAGTCATGTTGGCTTTCCTGCTCTCATCTGTGAGACCTGGAAAAAGAATTGTAACAGCTCCTGTTCTGCCCTGCCTGACCGTGTGCCCTCAGGGATCTCAAACCATGAGGGATCCACGTGTTGCTCAGAGTCATTGCACTGCACATGGGAGGCTGCCATCAGGAGCTCCTCGGGCTCTGAGTAACATCCCTACCACGCCTCCTGCTCCTCCCGGGCACAGTGGACTGAGCTGAAAAGCCTGAACGCTGAATGTGTTTCCTCTGAGCAATTTAAATTAGACCCTTGTATGTTATTTAAGGCATGTTTTTGTATTTTATCCACTGCCTGAATCTCAGATACTGAAATATTTGCACAGCTCTTCATTCTTTGGGGAGCAAGACACGGGTTTTCCCCAATGGCACAGTGATAGCTTCTGATCCGCCAGCCTCCCGCTGTCCACTGTCATTGCAGCTCACAGTCACCAAGTGGCCCGAGGAATAGCTGGCACTCAGGACCCCCCTCCAGTGCCCATAACTCTGAAACTACATGACATCTTAACCTTTATGAAATTTCTTCAAGACAGCATTTAAAAACACCCAAATCTTTCCTGACCTTTACATTTTAGTACAGGGTTTTTTGTTTTGTTATTTTTTTAAATTGATGTTCCTATAGTTTTTTCTTCAGCTGTGGCATTTTTAAGCTAGTTCAAGAGGAACTTTGCTTTGCCTTTCCCATCCTGTCTGAGCCCAATCATTAATCATAAAGGGAAAGCACTCCAGACTCGAACCTAACTTTATAATGTTTTTATGTTTGTGACATTTTATCTCTCTCAGCCAGTGGGAAGTTCTTATCCTTTTAATTTATAATCTGTTAGGTTCCAATTTGAGTCTAGATGCTGACTTCCTTTGTAGCCTCCGATCCCCATTCTCACCCCTGTTTCACCATGCTGTGGCTTGGTGATTGCGTATTGGGTGTACAGATCATTCAGAGAATCTCCCAAGGGGATCAGTGATTGCTTCCCTGGATCATCAGGAAGCTGAACCCTTTTCATATGTGGGAAATCAAGGCATCTTCAACAGAAAAGCCAATGGTGCAATTTGACAGTAGCACACTGCCTAAATCTAGAATTAATCTGTTGAGTACTTCAGCAAAGCTGACTTAGTTGTAAAGCTAACACAAGAGAGGAATCAGTCCTGGCATCTTTACACAAAACTGTGAATATTTGCAAAGAAAAACTGGAAACTTGAAAGGAAGCATTCTATTTTTTTCTACAGCACTTGCTCTTTTTAAGGTAAATAGAAACTGTGTATCCTGCAGTGCGCAGCATTCTGCTGTAAGACCTGGCTCTTTACAAAGGGAAAACTTTCCACATTCGTATATAGTCTTTATCGAGTATAATCTCATAAAATCTTCCATGATATCAGGCAATTATAAGATTCAAGGCTCAGAGTCTAAATACTCTCTGGTGGTGCTATTGGATTTGTTTATATAGTATTGTTCTGTTGCAAGTAGAGTACAACACTGCCACAGCTTTGTAGGCACAAAGATGAGTTCTGCTAAGCCTGTGTAAGTCTCTGCTCTTTAGCCCAAAAAACTGAAGGTCAGTTCAAAGCTGCTTGTTGAGGGAAACTAATCCTGCAAACAGTACATTCGTTGGCCATTATTTCCAAATCCAAACTATCTTATAGTCATGAAATGGAAAGTTTATGGGGAAAACAAATGCTGCATTTATTACTGTGATGCAACATTCATAAAATATATTTCATTGAGGGGGAGTTTACACAGGGGGTAATGAGATTTTTCCTTTATACATTATTTATAACTGCTTAATCCAGGTGCTGTAGGTTATTTTTTTATCCCTCAGTTTCACAGCTACAAAACACTTCAGTATTTCTAATTTATTTCTGCTTACAATACAGATGTTCTCAATTGTGTCTCTAACTACATTTCAACTGTTATGATCGCTTTTATTTGTTTGTGTCACTGTACACTTAGAGGTTGAATGTGCAGTACACAATAGTCAGGTTCCAAGCAGCCTGTAAAAAGCCTCTGGTGATTTAGTTACCAACAAATTAAACTATGCCTAACAGTAATATCTTTATCATTAGTGGTTTTAATCTTCAGATGATTTCCCTGCAGTTTATATTGCTCTATGCATGGGCTCTTATATCTTCACATAAAGGTTTCATCCTTTTAAACAGCATTTTTCAAGATGACCATTTGGAAACAACATTTGGAGGAACATTTGGGTTGCATCCTCTAACTAAATTTCCAAGCTGTTGGTAACGGACTAAAGAAAATGTGGTCTGCACTGAATACTAAAGACCTGCAAATGTAAGAGCCTTGAAGGTTATGTGTAAATATTGACATTTTTATTTTATTTAGCATACAAAAATGAACTTGCAATGTTGCTTATCTGATCATACAGCAATGACCGCATCTGCATCATCTGAGATCTATTCCTCACACTTCTGACTTTCATAGATGTTCCAGAGTTTTCCCATTGAGGATGTTATTGATGTCCCTGATTAGGCAACAGATATCTGGGGATTGAGTGTCCATATAGGAACATGTCAACCAAGAGGCAACAAATGGAAGCAGAGAAAAAAAATCCTTTCATCTTCAAAGGCCATGTTATATGTGCAGATATAGGTCCCAATAAAACCATTAAGGTCCTTTCCTGAGATGTGTAATGGGACTTTAGGGCATTCAGCATCCAGCAAAACAAGGTCTTTGGTTCATCCTAGAGGAAGCACTGAAAAATAACTGTAACATTACATATACCCCAGCTGTTTTTTGCACTTAGCCATACTGCCCTTTCCCCTTGAGTGTGAGTCTGTTGTCATTTCTTTTTTAACCAGAGGTTTCTGTGGAAACCTCAGGGTCTGCATATTTACATGCTTTTTTCCTAAAACACTGAAAAAGACTCCGATGTGCAGATAATAAAGCTTGCAGTTCTTCAGGGCTGTTGTTTATATTAAGTGCATTTATATGTTAAGTACTAAGATGGTCACTGCACAGTTTGTAATTCCAAGGCATGAAACATGAGGGCCCCACAGCATTCCCCTTAAATCTAATCAGAAAGCCATGAGATCTTGGCTGTTAACACTACAGATCTGGGTAACGGCTTCATGAATGGCACTACAGTCACCGAAAATCCCCACTAATGACTCGAGAACACATTAGTTCTTTCCCTGGGCAGCCTAACCTGAACACCAACACTATCAGGAATTTTTCTAAAGTATCTGCTTCCCCTTTTTAATTCTCCTAGTTCCTGCATGAAACCCTGGCATGCTGTTTGCATCAGCTGGCTGCCTCTTGTGCTCCTCTGGGGGTGTCTCAAAGATTTATTTTTTTTTTTTATTTCCACATGTGAGAGAAGGATTTAATAAATTGCAGAATCATAAATTTCATTGAGGGAGAGGGAGGAAGAACAGTAACTTCTTTGTGCTACATGGAGACTGTGTAATTTACATAAATATTGCCTGTCTCTTTAGCAGATAAAGTAATTAAGAAGTGACCGACATGGATCTTGTTTGGTCATCCTCCCTGTTCTTGTATAAACTTCATTTAATATAGTCTTCCTTTTACTTATTTGCCAAAGAGTTTATGACTCTCCCGGTCCCCTGTTTTTATTGGACACAGAGGTGAGCCTTACCAAGAAGTGCAGTGCTCTGCCTACAGAGCTACTTTGCCCAAATTAGAGAATATGTCCCTGATTCACTTTTCTTGAAGAAAGCCAGGCATCAATGTACTCAGGCCAGCATGCTTTTGGCAGCTTATGCAGAGTATGGAGAACACATGTAATTCGTCCTTTTTATTTTATTCTTCTCTTCCCTGCAATAGAGTAAGCAGCCTTATCCTGTATTAGTCAAAGCTTCTGAGAAGGCTCCCTCTGTGCTTCCAGAATAGTCCCATAGTGACAGCGTAGCACTGTGGAAATAAAAGACAAGAGACATATGCAAATGATGAAGTCTGCTTCTGAAAGGAATGAACCCATTTCCCTCGCCAGCACAACATGACTAAGGGCGATCTTGTGGTGGCTGGTGGATACATGTGTCTGTATCCAGTTTATGGCTTCTCGTTGGGCTCGTAGAAAGGCTGCATTGAAGAACTGACAGAGCCATGTCCCATGCCAGCCAGCCAAGGGACAGTGGTAGATTATTAACCTCGATGATCATCTAGTCAAATGGGCTGAGAAAATTAATTCCTCCTGCTTCTCCATTTGGGGGGTGGGGGAGAAGTGGAGAGTGGAAAATTCTGCAAGGACTAAGGAAAGGCTTTAAAAGGAGCAATAAAGACTCAAGCTTTTGGAAGAATCAGCAGCTTTGGACATGAGAGAGGATCAGGACAGAATGCTTTATAGCAGAAAGGTTCCACTTAATGGTGGGACTAAGGTCAAAGAAAGCTGATGTGATGGGAGGGACGCTCAACAATTAAGAGGAGAACTCTGAATTGCAGGCAGAAAAGGATGGACATCTTAGAGGAACCTGATGTTACCCAAAATGTTGCTGTGAATTTGGAAAATGAGTGTAGAATTTATTGGGTTTGCATTGACCTATGTGTGTCTCTGCTATCTAAGCGTAATTTTGTTTGGGGAGCTGAGTGCAGCTAAGCTGCATACTATCATATTGCAGAAGAGATAACAAGCAAAGATCCTCCACCCAGTAAATATGCCAGAAGGGCCTGGAGCAGAAACAGTGCTGCTGCCTACCTATATCTAATAGAAGCTTAAAAAGTCACTTGATTTACCGTGACCTCCTTTTGGGGCTTGCATTTCAAGAAATACAGTCCAGCTGGAGAAGAGAGCAAAAAGAATAATCAGAGGTCTTAAAAAAAAAAAGATCTGTGAGGAAAGATTGAATGATCTGGGATTGTCTAACCTAAACAAGAGGAGTCTTAAAGAGGATAATATACATTTTCAACTACATGAAAAACACTGCTCCAAAGAAAAGGAGAATAATCCTTTCTTATGTTCCTGGGGGAAAGTAAGTACCAATAGGCTTCAATCGCAGTAAGAAAGATGTCAGTTATTCATTAAGAAATACTTGGTATTCTATGTATTCTATTAGGAATCTGGTGGCATACTGCAGTAGATCAGGAAGGGGTAGAGTCTTTGTCACTGGACATTTTTATTAATAGGTTAGACAACATCTGAAAGTAATGACAAACACATAGTAGGGCCTGCATTGACCTTGTTAGCCTGGTCAACAGGCTGGTCAGCTGAAATCCAGTGAGCACCTAGTGAGTAAAGTCTAGCAAGAGACAAATGGATCTGGGTCCCTTTTGTATCTGGGACTCCAGGATGAGGTAGGAGGTGGTAAATTCCTTGTGCATTTTGACAATGGGAATCTCCCTCAACTTTGAAAGCAGATTTTTGCCAACTCAAAACACTTTTCCCTTGCCAAACCCATACACTACCTTCATCTTATCTAGAGAAAGCCTCAGCCAACTGGCTTTCATCCATGTCTTATCTCTGCCAGACATGAGGAAGCTGTAACATATGGCTTCAATGAAAAGGAGACATAGAGCTTGGTGTCATCAGGATATTGATGACATTGTAGCCTATGCCATTTCACAATATCCTCTAGTGGTTTCATATGGGTTTTGAATAAGAAGGGTAACAGCAGTGAACCCTTTGGTACTTTAAGCTGCGAGGCCTGGGAGAGAAAAAACATTTATCTGTGCTTCTGGGATCTTCTTGACAGAGATTGTCAGAACACTTCAAAGATTCTCTTCTCTCTTGTCAACCATTTTGCCATAGCAGCAATGTGTAACAGCAAACAGGAAGCAGACATCATGTCTGGACTTTGGTTTGACTCAGATGCAGTGTCAAAGCACAGGGATAATTAGCAATATTAAGTTAAAATAAAGTATTAAAGAATGTATGTGTATGTATGTGGATTTGTATGAAGTCATGTAACCATATCGTGACAGAAATTTCCCACCTTTCCTGTGAAATTGCTAATGTCACTAATCAGAACGTATAATCTAACTATTAACTGGAAAAATAAATTTATATGTAATTTAGGAATTTTAGTCCTGAGAGCTGTAGAGTGAGAACATTCTGCAAAGCTGATCATCTGCAGAGGTCTTGCAATGAGATCTGCCCTAATAGATCAGGGGGACAAACAGGTAATCACTCAGTTGGTTTAATCAACCAGTGAAAGTAACAGGTGAAGTGATGTGACCCCTGTGTGAAACAGGGAGGGTAGAACCCATTGATAAAGACGCAGAATGGGGGAAGAAGATATAAAATCTCACTTCAGTGTTAACAACTACTCTGTAGGCAGACATGTCTTTCCCCCCAGGCTTAGGTCCATCTGGAGCTCCAACGTGCACTGTGCCAGACAAGATTTAACTTGAACGCCCAGCCATTTATTTGGAGTGTATCGTTGGTATACATCTTTGGTTGGTATAGAGATTTGCTAATAGCAATTTATATGGCATCTAGTCTTGAAAAGTCTTTGCTTCTTATTTAAAAAACATATCCTTGTATTGTTCAGGTTTCGTGTTCTTTCTTTTCTGCCATCAGTGATGAGAAAACCACATTGAAATGACTATATATGCCTGTCATGTGCCTCAGCTGTAATAATAGAAGTAAAATAAGTGGTCCAGAATCTGCTTAGCTCACCTTCCTCAGCCACTTCAACATAACCACAGGGAGGGTGTCGTGGAGGCCCTAGATGCACCACTGGAAGACTTTTCAAAATAAAGCCCTATTGGTAAGGCCATCTGAACTTTCTCCCTTCCCTGCCATGAAAATTGGTGGACAAGACATAAACCATTCCAGTGAAATGTTCAGGCCTAAAAAATGGTGCATTTTGCACCAAAAACATGGGCGCTGACAGGTGCCTAAGCAGAGGAGGAGCTGGATGAGTGAGGTGTTGAAGTTGGCCCACGACTACCATCCCACCAACGTTACAGAGAGAAAGGGGGTTATACATACAGGAATTGATGTAGGGTAGGCGTGAAGCAAATTAGTGAAATCCATCTTGTTTTCTCATAACACAAATGCCAGCTAAGCTGGAGTGATGCTGTGCAGTAGATTGCAATGAAAACATGCAGCCTGTGATAAGCTGACAGGAGCTGGACTGAGCATAAATAGCTTAGAAACATCACTGGATAAAGGCAAAGTTTTTGCTTTTGTGTTTTAAAAAGACATATTTGCTATGCTTTGCTTTTCAGAATATAACACATTGTATTAATGCCAGCAACTATATTTATAACACCTTACACTTCCCATGTGTCAATTTTCTGTGCTTATATACGTATGTTCTTGGTTTTTTGACCTATGGACCCGTTATAATTATTGTTAGAACTTTGTGACTGAGGAGGTTAGACTTTCTCAGCATAACTAACTTTTCTCAAGACGTCCTGGCTACAGTGGAGTGACTGTGCTGACATTTGCACAGATGGGCAGATGGTGCCTGGGACATGTGTGGTTGCAGTGCAGACCTGAAGGTCCTAGTTGAGGAAGCCGAGCCATTGTGTTTTGGCCTGGTTTATAAGAAAACTGCCTCTCAGCAAATGTAGCCTGTGTTATCCATTCTGCTAGATGTAATGGAAAAAAATGGTTAGCCATAGGAAAACAAGCCCACAGCTAAAACATATGTTTTGGCCAAAGGCCATAATGATTTATATCAGATATCCATGTGTGTTTGTTCCATACCAACTAAACCCATTTAAACTCCTTGGGAAATATTGAAGAGGGCAAACATCCACAAGTCTGATTGACTATGGGAGGTTATAAGATATATCACAATTGATAAATTGTGCTTGAAAACCATGCAGTATGAGAACAAAAGCTGAAATGTCGTAACTAGGAAATGGTCTTCTAGAGATGGAATCTGAATTTTGATTTCTCCTTAGAGTCAATTGTAAATGTGGAATAGTTCCCTTGCTCTCAAGAGAGAGATTTTTCATTGAGGCTACCTGTGGGAGTCAGGAGATGTTGTTGGGTACACTGAGAAACACAGTCCTTCAGATAGAAGGAGAGGGAGAGTAGGCATGGCATGCTTTGGAGTATTTGGGACCACAGACTGATTCAGTGAAATCCAATTGTTTCCTAATTCCAATTCTGAGAATGAATCACATAATTTTCTACAGATAACTGGCTAATGTCCACAAACTGCTGAGAAGACCTTTATGTCCTACTTTGTGACTGACAGCTAACTAATTAGAGTGGTTTTCAGCTGGGGGAGTTGTCATGGTCTGGCCTGCTGCAGCTAGGTGCCAGGACCCTTGGCATACTCTTTGCAGCTCTGCTACTGACTTCCTGCTATAGACTTTGTGTTTGACTTCCATTATTTCACTTAAACCTATTTGGGAAAAACTCATCAATGTAACGCTGTTCTGGAAGTGGCTTTTCATGGATACAGCTAATGGAATTTATGCAAGTAAAATGCTACTCCAGAAGTCCTCTGATAAACCATACAGACCAGAAAATTACTGATTTAGGACATAAGTGGGTAAGACAGCAAATTTCATCATGTTTGAAACTGGTTTATGCATATACTGCTTTTTTATCTTCGGTCCAGAGCATTACAGAAGCCTTCAGCAAATATAGCTCTCTGTTTTAAGTCCCAACATCATAACAGTTTTTACATTCTTGCTCTGCTCTGCACTTATGTAGTCCTGGAAGAGCTCCATGGACTTCAAGGGTCAAGGCAATACTGCAATTACATAGAATTAGAATTCTTTTTCTTTAGCAAAAAGATTTGGTAATGTAGCAAAACCAATGGACCAAGGCCAGCTGTGGCGTAAACAGTGATTTTACTTCTCGAGCCAAATTCTTAAATGGTCCCAATGAACCTGCTGTGTTCTAAAAAACCCTTTTTTGATCTCTTTTGTGTCAATAGCTTAGACAAAAGGGTTGGAGTGGCAGCAATAAAAAGAACTATTAAAGATCTTATATGCAGCACAACTATTTCACTTTGTCTTTTCTTGTTAACTGCTTTTCCTGCTTCATGCCTATTTCTGCACTACTTATACGGGAGCTGAACATAGCCAAAGACTGACTATACTTACATCAAGATACATATGTAAAAGGACATTTGAATCAATCACCACTTTGTCTATAGATTTCAGAAGTTTAGATCTCCAGCTAGGGCAGATGTAAACTTCTTTGAGGTGTAAAGGTAGCTGAAGCAGGGGGGTTCAATGAGTTGGGTGTAGCAGCTGGGAGCAGAGCACTGACATAAACAGGCATGTTCTGGTTCTTGTGATTAGGCCAGAAAAGCTTTCTCAGTGTTGCCCTGTGCTGTAGAGACATATCTTGTAATCAAGGAATGAATGTCCAAGTCTTCCACCACACAATTCTGTAATGAAACCCTTAACAGGTGAGATTACTGTACCTGCAACTAGGCTTTCTTGTTCTGTGACTTTCTGGGATCAGCAACTATCTGTACGATGCCTGGGGAGCAAAATCTCGGCTGATGCAGCTCCACCATTGCAGGTTGCTGTTGTTCAGGACTGTAAGGAGTCCCAGGTCTTTCCAGTTCTGGAAGCAATGGCTAGGAACTGTCCTCAGCCTCACCTCGTCACATGTCACTGCACTGGCATGTGCGAAGAGGAAAAGTAAGCAACAAAGAGGGCATCTGGAAAAGGGGAGACAGGAGGAACTCAATCTGGCAGATGCTGGAGCACAGCAGGTTTTCAGCAGTTTATTTTGGAAGTAATTGTTTGCTAAATAACCATGCTTTAACTGCAGTGGAGTATCTCCAGCTTCAGCAATATTGTATTATTATTACTAAAGAGAAAAGTGTACAAAAGTTATAGGAGCATGGTGGTGCTCCTAGCTAAGATTCACTGCTCCTTAACCATTCAGACACTGTGTGATTTTAGAAGGGCTGGGCTTTTAAGTGTTTTTTCCTAATTCTTGTTTTTCTCAAACATACCCATTTTAATTGCCAAGAAATTAAACTGCAGGAAGAAGAGTAGTGTTATCTGGTTTGTGCATAGGCTGCCTCCATCACACTAGTGCATAATCAAAGAAAATATAATTACAGCTCTGCGAATTTGAGGCCCAGTCCTGCAGTCTAGTCTGTTCATCCACTGCTCACATAAATGGGCGAGTCCTCGGGTTTTGCTTGGCTAATAAGTACCATCCTGTAATAACAAAGAGGAAATCTATGCTAGGATTTAGAGCAGCTGGTTTTATTAAATCTAATAGACCAACTGTCACCTTGGTATCAAGCAGGAATGATTCTCTTGAAATGACTGGAGCTGTACCAGTCTTACATTTCAGGACTGAGATCAGAACCAGATCCAGTCTGCTGAAAAATAAGGCTGTTCTGGCACTTGCTGGTAGTGAGGAATCAGTTACCCAAATCTTAAATCTCTCTATTTCCAAGCTGAATTTGTACACTATAAATATGTTACATGGAATCCATGGGGTGCTCTTCTAAATATGCTCCACAATGTTTACTAATAAGAATCTTTTTTCTTCTTCATGCAGCTTGTCCTCTAAGGGTGATAGATGTTCCTGCACTAGCATTTTGTTCCATTCCTATTAAAACCATTTTAAGTTCCAGGAAGAATTTTGATCTTTTTTGTCTTCCAAAACGATTATAAATATTCACACGTTCAGGGTCACGCTGTCTGTAATCACAAACCTTTACATCCAAATATTTGAGGTGGGATTTATGGGAGGGAGGGGTTAAGTTTACAGCAGGGTTTCCCAAACGGGGATATGAAGGTGCCGGGAGAGAGAGGTGAAAAAGCAAATGATTAATTCTGCCTCCAACATGGGGACATTGTACCAAGGAGGGGAGTGGATGAATGGAAGAGTTCACTGGGGAGAGAGGCACAGGGCAGAGTCATTTGCAAAGTGCTGGTTTACAGAACTTCAAAAGGTAAATGCACTTATTTGCAGGCAGTAGACTAAGTTGTATTGTTTGGCATGAGCTGGCTTCTAGTTATACTTGACTTCACGATGTTTACAGCATTCTCCTTAAAGCTATCAGGCAAGGGAAAGAAGAAATCCCCATTCTAGTAGTGCTGCCTCAGAAATCCTTATGCCATGTGTGAAAATGCTGTGCACTTCTTGCTTACCAAATGGCTTAAGTTAATATAAGGGGACTCAATGTTCTAATGTTTAATGCCAAGGGAGCAACACCTGAAAGGTCTGAGGCTGAAGCATCGGACTACACAATTTCCTATTTACTATAGATGGTATATTTCGTAATTAATCATCCAACCTAATAATCTAAAATAGTATTTGACAAAAAGGTCAAGTGTTTAATATTAGGGCTAGGACAGCCATAAAAATCTATGAGGAGAATGCTCCATGGAACAACCAGCCAGATGCAGCTCCCGGTTCTGTCATTGTATATCTCAGTTCCTCCTTTCATTCTATAAAAATGTCACAGTCTCTTAAGCTCAAACGATTCCATACGTTTTCTGCTTCTGGAGGACGTAACTCTACAGAAAGCTTAGTTCCTGGTTGCCAGTCTCTGGAAGTTTCCTCTCTTGAAGTCTTCTAGACCTTTTCAAAAAGTGTCATGGTTTATGGAGTAAACAAAAGTTCCCAGGAGAATGTGTAGGACTGTATTTTATGGAAATCTCATTAGAATGCAATGAAAGAGACTTTTTAAATTAAATAATTGCTTTATAAAACTGAGCACACTTTATGTTCCAGGTCTGTTAGCCAAATGGATCTCAGCCAGAGGGGCGAGAGGGAGTGAACCAAACTGAAAGCTGGGGTAAATGGGCCCAACTTTCACACCGTTTTTGAACTTGACTAACACGTGCAGGGGCTAGAAGTAGCCACAATGTGCTGCTGATCTATAGAGCAACCTGGGCAGCTTCAGACATGTTTCAGAACCTCATTTCCCCTATAAAACATAAAAACAAAACAGAAAACCACAACTGAGACTAAATGCTGTACTCAGATCCAGACTGCAGGACACACAGATCTGATTTTATTGTTAATACTGTCCTCCCTTAGCTCCCGTCTCTCTGATACCATTCCCACACTCTGTTCTTCAAGACTCTCTTCATGACTGTTGCAGTTTATTTTTTCTGTCATCTTCTTATTTGCCTGCAGAGACCTCAGCTATTTTACTTCTGCCCATGGGATCCCACCTCAGTTGCAGCTGTTTGAATTAACACGCCTCCTTGCTGCATCTTCTGGCTGAGGAAACTGCAAGGAGAAGTGCTGTCATGGCCAGCAGAACAAACAGATGATCCACTCGGTAACTCATTGCCGTGGCATTTTTTGTAAACCCACATGGTTAATAGCAGGTTTCTCTTTTTTTTTTTGGATCAGCAAATATATACTACAGGAATGGGGGGTATTTGGAAGAAAAAATGGGACACACCTTTTAATTCTCGTGAAAGCATTATCATGGAAAGCCTTCTTACAACAACAGAGTGAGAACAAGTTAAATATTTTGTTTCAAAGGGATTATCCCTACCCAGCAGGGAACAGCTGGCATAAAGCGTTGATCCACCTCCCATTGCAAACATGAGCCAAACTCCCGTTGATTTCATTGGTACAGAATCAAGCCCTTATTAAGTCCATGACCAGCTTTGCACAACTTCTGTCCCTGTCTGCTTCCCCTACACTTAGGCCTGACCCTCTCCGACCCTGGAGAACCCAAGCTGAGGGGGGCTGTAGCAAAACTGAAAGCATTTTAAGAGGTAAATGAGTAAAATAGTATAATGGCTTTTTCCAAATAAGTTCAGTTGTGGAGTACATCTCAAACAGCCCCTCTAACTTCAGTCTAGTCCTTCTGTCTGGATAGCCAAATGACAAGCGGCAAGATGTATCCAGCATCTCGACTCGATAAAATGAGCCAGTTCCTTCTTTCTTCTGGATTAGCATGGTTCCTCTCTAGGTTGTGTTTCATTCCTGTGTTGATCCACTTGAAAAGATTTGTTTTCTCATGGTATTTTCAAGTTTTGTGTACAGTTACATTGCAGTATATTTAGTAAAAGAGCACCAGTTACTGAGATGTGTTGAAAAACGTCACTCCCAGATCTAAGAGCAGCCACAGACTTCTTATTCTCGTTCCAGAACATTCACATCAAGACATATATGTATGTAGAACTGTTTAGAGAACATACATTAGCTAGAAAAAACCATAGACATTAGTTAGGATCCTAATCTCTGATATCGACAGGCTTCCTGTCACCAACATCCAGTCCTTTCATGGTTATATTGTTTGAATGCGTTTCTGCTAAATGGCAGACCAGGCTGAAACTATTAGTGCCTAGGAATGGGGAAAAATGTAATAAGTGATTGGGTTATTAAGAGCCTTATTGTATGTGACAGTGAAAAAACTGGGGTTGTACATTCATATGTCATCTAAAAGTTAGTACTATGAACAAGATGTTTTCATATCCTTTCTAATACTTTGAGATAGATCAAAATTTATCATAGCTATCTTCATTTTACTCAGTTAATAATGAATGATCAGTGAAACATTTTGGAATAGGAAAAGCTAGATGATTCATATAACCTCTGCTGTGAAAGGTTTTCAAAGTTTAAAACGTACAAAGAGAAGTAAAAGTAGCTATATCTTTTGCACAATATATAAAAGCCAAGGAATTATGTAGGAGAGCTGAGAAGTTTTAATTGAGTAACACAGTTTGTGAGATGGTCATACAGGTTTGATTTTTTGATAATCAGATTGAGTTTCATTGTTCAGCATTTGCATGAGTTCTCAAACAATGAAACTGTCTTCGTGGACATTTCTTTTCACTGAAAGTCATCCTTTGATGTTAGTAGTGTGACTGTGTGACAGTTGCATAACTGCAATTTTTAACTCCTGGGGAAGGTGCTGTGTAAAAAGCTACATTTCTTCTTCTTTATTAGAACTGATAGAAGGTCCAAGATGTGAAAAAGAGTCCAAAGTCTTGCTCAACTGTTTATGGCTAACAAGGAGTCCAGAAACTTTGCCATAGCATTCCTGTTATGCACACACCTCTAATAAGTCTGTGCTAAGAGTAAAGGGCTACATTATCTGCTAGAATAAAAACCACAATTTCTTCAGTGTCTGTTGATCTTCCACTACCTGTTTGCACAGACCTTGGTTACTAAAAGCTGAAGTACAGAGACATGTCTTTACCCCTCCAAATTGCATAGTCAGTGTTTAGAGACTTTTTTTATCTTTGTGCCAGTGCACAGAAAGAAGTACAATATGATGCATGCATGACTTCTTCATAAAGCTTAAACTTTCAGAGCCTGTGAGTGGGGAATTAAGTGTCCCATTCAGGTAGATTATTCTATAATAATAATTGTCATTCCTATTGCATCATTTTCACAAGTGTGTAAGGCTCCTGACTGTGAAAGACTGGACATGCTGGACTACTGTTCTGGACCGGTATTGCAGTCCCTGTGCTTTTGTATTCTTAGAGCTACTTCTTTTGAAGTTTGTGGCTAGCTAAAAATTTGAGATACTCTAGGTTATTCTAATTATGAGGAGAAATTGTTGGTGAGAGTCACATACTACTTTTATGTAACTCTATATATTTACAAAAAAAGGACAAAGATCTGTTTTTCTGACCACAAGACAAGTCAAACAACTAGAAGAACAGAAGAATTTTACCCCATTGCCTGTGAGACCTCTTTCAGCCAGAGCCCATTCCTTATGCTCACACTTGGCCTCTCGTAGGGATGCACTGTCTGCATGTCCTGCCACCTTTCTTCATTTCTGCAGTGCTTCTGTGGCTTTTCTTCCCACCCAGCTCTGGTGGTCTCTCAGTGCAATACTCAGAAGATACGCTTCTCTCATAGTTCAAATCTCTGATCAGACTGGCCTTGCCTTTGCTGTATGCAATGACACGTGCCTGCAGTTTGCTTTGAAGGCTGAGTATCTTCACAGAAGAGTTGAGTTGCTCCTTCCCAGCTAGCCCAGCTGAAGGGCAGTGACTACAACCACCAGCTCGGACAACATTTCATCCATCCAGTCCTAACTCTGTTTCCTATCAAAATTATTCCCGTAACTCCCTGCCATCATAAAAAAGCAAGCCTGAAAAGAAGAGGAGTAAACATAGAGTGGTTTAGAATTGTATACTAGGAATAATTAAACTTTTACTAAGAGGCTTCTGTCATTTCTTTATTTTTACTCACCATGAGGAGGACATGTTCTCATCTCTGTGGAGTCACATAAATGACTTGATTAAAGCACATGTTGCAGAGCTGAATCTGGGCAATGGAACTTCCTTGCTGTTTTCTTAAGGTATTTGTAAGGTATTTGTAAGGTAGAAGGGGAAAAAAAAAAGTCCTGTGCTTAGTTCATCTTGTTGTGATGTAGATATATTTTCCACACATTTTCAAATAGAGTAAAGAACAAGAGTTCTTCAGCTATTTAAAGTCTTTGAAAGAAGAAAGGCAGTTTAGATTACCAGCAGCCTACAATGTGCGTGGCACAAAAATGTCAGTTTTAATGGCAAAGTTCAGGACAAAACTGTGTCAGCTAATTTAATCATTTACCATGAAATACCAGTTATCTTAATCTTACATGCAGTCCTTAAGACTGCTGCATATTTTTGTGTAATTGAATCCTGACCCTAAAAGGGAGGAAGCAAGGAATTTGCTTTTTAGTGAATAGTTAGGCTCTAAATGTTCCTGTTTATAAATTGTATTTGTGGCATTGTCAGATATTTTAATACTGAGCAGCTAATATTTTTGATGAGTCTATTTTTTCTCTGTTTCATATTTGTTTTCCATGCTGCAGAAATCATATTAGTATTCAGTTTCTATGGAACTTAACCAAGTTCTCTGGAAAAAGTGCAAATATTGTTCCCAGAACTTAAGGCAAATAAATTAGTATCTAACCCAGATGACACATTTTATTCATGTGGTTTGCTTTCCATCTAGATACCTGATGTATTACTTCAGCAGCAAATTCAACAAGGCCAAGATGTCTTCATTTTCCTTCAGAGCAAGAGCAGTAAGAGCAGTGTGATGGAAGTATTGGTCTTCTGTGGCCAGCCAGCGAGAACCCATCAACAGCTGTGATGAGCAGAGCAGACATGGGGAGACAGGAGGCAGCTGAAGCCAAAGAGGACCCACGCCTGGAGCTGTGTGTGTGTGATTGGAGCAGAGAGAGGCCAGGACCCAAGGAAATCCCAGCAGCAAGGGAAAAAAAACAGATTGACTCTCTGACTCATTTAGCTCCTGGATTGGACAGATCTCTCCCCTGCTGGCAATTTGGCTGAGCATCAATGGACAGATACCAGGATGAATAGCTTAAAATAATTAGGGGTTGGGAATCTGCAAAACTGCTAGCCATCCAATTCTTTACTGTGCAATGTGAGGCACAAAAAAGAAATTACATTTAGGTTATTAAATATTAAGTCAGTGGATTTACCTCCATTTGGTCCAGAACAGGAAACTGGCTAAAATTCAACATTTATATCATTGTGTTGATGGCCTGTTTATCACTGAACAAGTGAGTGCCTTTTGGCAGGTCAAGCTCTTTGACACATGGGGCGAATGTGTGATTAATTTCTCCCAAACAGAAGAATTAATATAATAATAATTAACACAGATGAGAACAGAATTAAAATTGAGTACAGTCAAGAGTTCAGTTTAATGCCAGTCATCTCACATTCTAGATGTTCTAGGGCCAGATTTTTTCTTGTTGAATGTAGTGAGGATTTTGCCATTGGTGCTGATGGGAGCCGGAGTGGGCCTTGAATGCAGAGAGACAGGATTCCTGTACTTTCTATTTAATGCTCAAAACCAGAAGCAACAGGCTCATTTAGTATCAGTAAAGGTCAGTTAAAATTATAGAGACATCCTTTGGAGCAAATCCTCTGCCTTGTATTTGCATATTTATGAACTAGAGATTACGACAGGCTATTCCATTTATTAGAGCAGCATCGCTATAGTTAATAGTCTGTCAGTATTTCCATTATAAACCCCGTTTTTCAGTGTTTTAATATCTCAGCCATTTAAAATCACATCAGGAAGCAAGTTGGTCTTGTGTTGTTGGCCAGGTGCAATTTTTTGTTTTGGATTATTTTCAATAATGAAATACTGTTCATCATATATGCAAATGAGCTACAGCATTTCTATTGGGGGGAAAATAGCAAAGTGCGTAAGTTCATTGCGGCTTTGTTTTTCTTTAGGAAAGAAGGGATTTGACCAGTCATGTCAACTGGGGCTCCATGTTTGAAGAACAGTTTCTCAGGCAACTGCTCTCAGAAGAAACACTGGCTCTCAATGTGAAATCAGGTTGCTGCATGCTTGCCAGTGGTGACCAAGGTATACAGGTGAGGATGGTTGCCCTGTCCCTCAGAAATTTCTTGTCTGCCAGTGATGGGTGAAGCACACCAGGTAAGAAAGCAGTGAACATAAAAGAAGAGCCTTTAGAAGTAACAGAAGCCCCAGTTACAAATTCAGAAAAGCTGGCCTCTTTTTAAGTGTCTTCCAGATCCAGAGGAGTGCACTACTGTACTGACTTTATTGCTGATATTTGGGGTACAGAAAAGGGGTTGCTGGGGCTTTGGGGAGGGGGCAGTTGTGAAACTACCGTGCATGTGTCCCTGAACTGAGCAGTATTGTTTACTTCATCAGTCTCACATCGTGCTCTTTCCAAACAGCCTCAGTTTGCTTTCATAGAGGTGTTGGTTCACCAAAAAATAACTGCCTGGCAGAGGCAAATGTTTAGACTGAAATGCCAATATTTAACTTATTAGGGCAGCAAAAAGTTGCTCTTCAGTAAAGAAGCTGGTCTTGCACTATAACCTCTTGCCCCATGAAAAGAGAAACAGTCCAATAAGAAACTCCTGGGCAGTCATTTGTTCTCAAGGCCTTGAAAATCACTTGCCACCACAGTAACTGAAAAGTTAAAAATCAAATTCATTAAGAGAAAAAAAATGTAGTTATGTGCAAAATGTTTGTTGCTCTTTACTGTTGCCCAACAAACACATAGTTGGAGGTGGGAACACAGTCCATATTTTCCATCTTTTCCATCATAAAGGTCTATGTGCACAACTGGGGACTCCAGGGAAACTAACAATGGCAGGCCAGAAACACCATTGAAACCTCATATACAATCCACTTGGTGCGTAGCAGCTAATAAAACTATGCCCTGGGCAAGACCCAGGGCTCGGCCTCTGTGCCTTCTTCTGTGAATTTTGACTGAATTAAGATTAACAACAAGTTTAGAAGTTGTGTTACATAAACAATTTTTTAAGTACATGTAAGACATGGTTGCAACAAAAAGTCCGTGATCTTAAAGCCCCCAAATCCAAATGGTGAGCCAGACTTTGCATTGGGCCTCCCATCTCCATCATGAGAACCAAGAGCCCAGATCAAGACATTCCACTCAAGCTTGTGGAAAATCTGTTCCAAATCCAAGCGTCTCAGGCTCATCAGTAGCGCTTTCTTAAAACAACAGTATTTGGGATATTTTTGTAGGTAATTGCTAACTTAAAGTGCATTTTCCAGATTCCTTCCAGAATTGCCATTGTAAAGAACAATATTCCTTCCCCAGGCATGTCACAGTGCTTTTTCAGCCAAAAATTATCTCTGGTCATGATAAGTGATCATAACTCAGAAGTAGGCAGACTACAGAAATTCTAACTGTGTTGAATACAAAATTACTTTAACAGTTTTATAAAGCAGGTGTAACCCAGAGTAACAGTGGGGAAGGGAGGGTCTGCCAAGCGTGTTTAAAATATATGAAGTATGAAGTATTATATGCTGTCTTCTGGGAGATAAGTCTATACTCAGTAAGCTATCTGAACAGCATTGTTCACTACATATATTTGTTATGTTTTCTTGTTAATTTGCAGTGACATAAAATCTTGCATAACCAATTTGAGTGCATCTTTGAATATTAAAAATACTAATTATTATGTAATTAGTCAACAGGATGTGTGTAATTGTGTAATACCAGCATTCCTGGGTGTGGTTAAATATGTAGGTAGAATGCCAACACTCATCTAGATGTAGTATTATAAAATACACAACAACATACACCCCTGGGTGGGTACTCATAATTATATCTTACATTTAAACAATGGCTACATTAGCAAAATATAACTTATGCTTTTTAAAAATATCTTCCTGCAGGCATGGATCATAGTAGATGATGGTGATAGTATTGTCCAAATAGAGTATATTCCATCTCCCAAGCGACCCAGGCTTCTTCATAGATATACAAATAGGAGACATAAACCAGGCATAAAGAGCCCTTCATCCACTCATGGCATGAAGCCACCCCAAAACGGACATGTGACAATTGCTGAATCATGCACCAGAATAACTGAATGCAGAAAATGAACAGGAAGAACTTTTATCTCATGAAGAATCACATGAGATTAACCAGAAATCTGACTAGAACTGTTATATTTTTATGACTTAACAGACATCAGGACCATCCTTAGACCATGGTGGAAACAGAACCACACAGTGAATCAGATTCTTCTTTGAACCTACCCAGGAAGATCTAGGTTACAGCCATCAAATGTCTTGAGCATTTTAGTTAACTCTGATCTCTGCTAAGACTTACTGCCAATGTGGTACAAAAGTCTCCTGCACTCCCAGCCAAAACCTCCCTGCCTAGTCATCACTCATTCTTCCTATGGTACCTCTGCAGTGACTGACAGGCATAGACTTCACTGGGGCCAGCACTACAGAGATGGTAAGATCTGCAGTACAGACAGAAAAGGTGGATGGTTCTTTTACATGGCTCACCAGTATTATTTCTCTTTTGATATGGATCGACGGTGAAAAATCCAGGAGAAGAATGGAAAGATGAAAATTCCAACACCAAAAAAACAAAACCCCTAAGCTGTGACTCATTATAAATGTTGGAGCCTAAAGCTGGGGTTTTTTCATGTGTCTGGGTGGAGAAGGGTGAGGTGCCCTCTAAGAATGATTTTATCTTTTACTTTTGAGTCTGAAGATCTTGGATGTGGTTTGGCAAGTTCATAAAAATATTTGTGATAAAGTTGAACTGCCGGCTGGAAATGTTACATGCAGAGATGTAAGAAAGCTGAAGGAGAAAACTGCAGATGCTGGAAGAAGAATCAGCAGTGCACATGAATGAGGTTAAAAATTGCAGACAATTAGCTACTAGATGACTCCTACTAAATAAATCATCAAAGACTTGACTACTGCTTCCAGGTTTCCACAACAATATTGGCTTGTTGCAGCAGCCAAAAAGATGTTAATTTGGCCAAAGTTTTAGGAATTTGCTATTCTTGTTTGAATTAACTAATCAACCCACAAGGCCAAGGCTATAAAGCAGGGCCTTCATGCTTCTAGGGAAGATACTATATTTATTGCTGAGGATCAAGGGCCCCATGATATGGAAAATAAGCTTCTTTGTGTTAAATGAGAGCTACATGGGAAAGAAAAACAACCTGAGCTTGTCATGGAATCCTACATCTTCTTTCAGCACTCAGTAAAGGATTTTGCTTGTCCAATTTAATAGAGAAGCACAATTTCTTTTCCTGTGTGCCTCCACAGATCAGGTCTAGCTCTGATCTCATTTAGTGCTTAATCCAAGATCCAAAGTAAAGGGAAAATATTCCCATTGTTTCCAACAGGCATCTGGTCAGTCTTGTACCGTGGTTTTACTTAAACATAAATTCAGTGCTGAGTTTCTCCCAAGAAAAAGAGGGGCAAGTGATAAGAGACGGGAGTCTGTACACTCAGCTTTCCACCCTCCTGTTATTTGCTGCTGATAGGACCACTCCTTTGACTCAGCAAAAACTTCTTAATTTGTCTGGCCTTTCTGCAGGGTTGACTGGTACAAAAAAGTTCTCACCCTGACCTTCTGTATTGCTACATCTGGGCAGCTCACCAGCGTTGTACTCTCTTTTACTCCTTGAGATTTACTTGTGTCTCTGGCGTGTTGTGATAAGCCTCTGAATGTCACTGCTGTGAAGGTTTTGTTCTTCCCAAACACTCTCCATTGGTTCAGCGAAGGCAAGTAGGGTTTGCTTTGGTTGAAAAGTAGACTGTATCTGTCACTATAATAAATGGAAATATGCAAAGTGTTGGTTGAATTTAACAGAAAATTGGAATGTTTGACTTGTCACAAGGCTAGTTTATACTATGTGGACTTCTGACATTGCTCGTAGTAGGTGAACCTCACGCCATGTTGAGGGCCAGCTCAAGGCCTAGTTATCACGTACATGCAATTTAAACTATCTTCAGAATAAGACTTACGTGGTGCATAAGCCTCACACTCTCTCTCTGTGCGGGAGTGTAAAAAAAGGAACCTGCTTTGGAAAACACTAGGGAGAAATGCTGAAGTTTTACACATCAAAAGGCTAATTAGAAATGCTTTTCTTTTATAACAAATAAGCCAAGCATATTGACATTAATTATATGAAATACTCAAGGTTTGGAATAATCTATTGAAGAGCACAGATGTATACCAAATCCTATGCAAATGAGTGTGTGCAACTATTCTTCAGGTAACACATTTATTTATAAAAATAAGCTGTGTGTTTGGGTTTCTTTTTAATGGGTAGAACATCATAAAAAGTCTCTCTCTCTCTTGCTTTTACTCAATGTAGTGAGATAGTTATATCTGTTCAGCACAGCCTAACATGCATTCCAGGAGCTCGGAGCAGATTCTTCCTGTACCCGAGTTAGTAGTACTCTGTCAGCTTTCCTGGAATTACATCACTGTAAGTAGGAGCAGAATTTGTTCTCCTCTGGTGGTAAATTTCCTTTGGTTTCAGAAAAGCTAATGGAATTCATAACTGCATTTGTATTTTTCAGTCTGTGTCCCTGAGCTTACTAGTGACAGAGGTGTTTAAAGAAAATGCTGTGACTGTGATTTGCTATGTTGCCCATTAGTGTTGTCAGTAGAGACTCTTAATAACATAGGGAAGAAAACTTCATCTAACCCCTCTTTTACCCTGGCTGGCTGCGAAGAAATCCTGTTACTTTTGATAGCTTTACTTCATGGTGGAAGAGTTCTTCTATGTCAGGGCCATGACAGGCAGGGTCAGCAGGCTGAATCACTCCACCCCAAATGCTCCTATACCCCTGCCCCATTCCCTGCTCCTTCCATCTTAGGCACTGTCTCTATACAGGTGAAAGGCACTTCACCTTCCAGGTCAAATTTCCCTACTGAATCTGCCAAATATTTGTCTAAGGATACCCCTTAAATTAGATGAGATGTCTAGCCTACGTAGGAGCTGCTCTGTGGTCATTGTAGATTGTCACCTGGCTGGGCTGTTTTGGGACTGGCAAGCTTCCTGGAGCCTGCTCCACAATCTCCAAACCATCCAACAAATGCCAAGGCTTAGCACTCTTGCTTAGAAACACCCATCTGCAAGCACAAATGTTGGTAGTGAATAGTTATTCTCTCTCATCACCAGTAGAGAATGTTGATGTTACCAGTGCTAGTTCAGGTTCCTTGAATTCTCCCAATTTACCTAACAATCCTCTTAACATTTCACAGGTGTTTCCAGAGCTACTGTGTCTGCACAAGTTCCAGAAAGCTCATGGTAAATTGTCTGCTTTCACCACTCAGCCCATTAAAGGATTTGAGGAAAACTATTCAGTGCTGTGGGCAATGAAGAACAAATATGATCCATTTAGATGAGTTGCAGGTATCATTTCAGACCTCTAAAAAGTAGGAAAACAATTATTTGTACTCTAAAATGATAACACCAATCTCTAGATATTCTCAAGAATTGTCAACAACTGGCCTCCAGTCTAGCTTGAAGACTTTGGTAACCCCACCAGCTACCAGCAGGTCTGGACAAGATTGCCTAAACCACAGATTGCTGGGAGGGCATGTTAACACTGGCAAAACTGCAGCCTTTGACCTGTTCTTACACTTCCACTTCTGAACATCCACTACTGGTAATTAACAGACATAAAATATTGGAATAGTCGGATTTTTGTTCAAGCTAGTGTGCTTAGTCTTAGGTTTTTATGTTTACATCATTTTTAGTAAGGGTAGAAAGGAGACAACTTCTATACTAATTGTACTGTCATGGAAAAGCAGCAATTTATATTGACCCTGGTCACCCAAGGGCACCCTTTTACAAAGAGGCACCTCGGAGGCATGGATCCATTGAGCTGGCTGACATGATAGAAGCAGCACTTGTAGCAGAAGCCAGCTCGGAGTTGCATAGGTTTTAGTGGCAACTAAATGCAGAAAAGAGTTGCAGGGGTGGGAGCAACAGGAGACTTATCAGTTGGTTGTGAAGTTGGAGTGAAAGCTTTTATATATAATTTCAGCTGTTGGAGAGGCAGATGGTTCTGTTAGTAACTTTTCCTTACATATAGATCAGCCTTCTAAACACCTTTTTGCATCTGCTTTGGATAAAAATATATAAAAAAACCCAAACCCCTGAGCTTTTGCCTTCAGTGTGCAGTCAGTAGATTAGAAGGAAAAGGAGCTGTTACACCTGTGAAATTAAATTTGACTCAAAGATAATTTAGGGTGATAATAAAGGTGAAAGTTCAGAATCTTTCTGACCTAGTGTGATACCCGTACAAAGCATATTGACCTGTTCTCTAACTTTTTTGTTCTTGCTTGAAACCTAAAATTTGGTTTCAAATAAAAATCAATTCCTACCAGGTTCATATAATACAAGTACTTTATTGAATTCTGACTGAAACAGTGTTGCTCAGAGACTGGGGGCCAAGTCCTGGCCTTGTGGCATGGGGCCAGGAGCATTTTGCAGGATGTGACAGTTTCCAGACCACAGGCAACTCTGACTTCAGGGGAAGGTGAAGAAGGTGGGCACTTACCCTAGAGAGATGTTACAGGCAGCAAAAAAGCAAAGTCACACATGGAAACTATGTATTCCCTTCTAGCACTAACAGTTTTCTGATGAAATTTTCAAAATCTGTTGCTGGGATGAGTGGCAAATTTTTCAGCCACTCCAAGGGAACCTGAATAGGGGTGGTCAGCTTTGCAAGGAGAAACAAAGGCACCAGGGAAGATGACAGCCAGGTGGGAGAAGAAGAGCTGCAGGGGCAAGGGGCAGGAGGAAGGCAGGCTGGCTCATGGACGTGGCCTGACTGGCAGCAGGGCATGCAGGGAAGGGGGGGACTGCTAGTGGGAAGAGACTGGTTAGGATGTACCTGGATATACCATAAAATTGGTGCTGAGGGGTGAGGTGCTGGAGTCTCCTGTCTGGCAAGAATATGGCAGAGGAGGAGAGCAGTAAAGCTCCTGGGGTGGCATTGGCAGGGGGGGCACAGGGAGGAGCAGGGCCCCTTCTGCACTCGCCCCACCCCGGGGTGAGGTGACCTGGCCACGGCTCCAGGACTGAGGGGGGCATTGCCCCTGGGTTCGTGGCATTATTTCAAAAAAATGAGAGAGAAGCCTAGATCTCGTACTGTTTAACTGGGGAAACAGGAGCTTAACAGTGAAGAAAAAGTCCTTCTACCCTCCCCCCCAAAAAATTGGCTAAGCTCCAGTCAAAGGTTTTACCTGGGGCTTTTGTGGAGGCCACCTGTGCCCCATGGGTGACATCCCTGTCTCTGCTCGAGCCTGGCAGGGCAGTGAGAGTGCCAAGCACCTCTGAGCGATGGGGGTGATATCAGGGAGGGAGGTTTGTGGCAGTTAATTAGCAGCACTTTGGTGGTTTCTGCAGCCCACAGTAACCTCCACAAGACCTGCAGTGAAGCAGAGGTATTTGGGGATCTGTGGTGGAGGCTGGAAGCTGATTTATTTGAGCTCCTCTTTCTCTGAGCATCGAGTGCACTGCTTGTGTAGCTCCCTTTAGAGACTGTGCCATCCACCGTCCAGGCTGGGCAGCCCAGTGTCAAAAGGAAAGGAGCCTTTTGCCCATCACTGTCATTAAATCAGGCCCCAAATCTGAGCCCTGTAAAATGTGAGAAAATGAGAGATTCGATTATCCATATGGATCACTCTGGATTTATTCCAGATTGCTTCATTAATAGCAATCAAAGACATCACTTTAATGGATTTTTTATCCTCAAAATTATGATCATGAGGAATTTGTTCTGGCTATTGATTTTGAAAAGGCTTTTGATTCTCTTCAATAGCCTTAACTTATTTCAGATTTAGGTAGCAGCAGGATTTGGTCTTAAATATGTTAGATAGGTCAATCTCCTTTATTCAAATCCACAGTTATGTTAAAACTAATGACCATAGTTTGAAGATGATTTATATACTGGAGCTTAGGCAGGAGAGTCCTTTTTCTCTGATACTTTTGCTGTTACAGAGGAGCCTTTGTTTTGGGAGAAATCAGTGTTTTTAAGGTAAAAGTCAGTGATGTTTTCCATTCTGCCCTTAGTTGGAGAATATGTTATTTTTTTAATGAAGATTTTTAGATATTATGCTGGAAGTCACTGAATGTTCATGTTTCTTCTTTGTTAATTGGGGTAAAACTCTTAAGGCCATTAGGCGATTTAAATGTAGCTCTATTTGAGCAATATCCTTTATTGGATCCCCCATTATCCTTTAAACATCTTGGTGTGCAAGGGGATAAAATTAGAAAGAATTTGTTTGCTTTAAATTGCCAGCCTCTGCTTGATAAAACTATTAGCTATTTAGCTAATTGGACTGCTCTTCCATTATCATTAATTGGCAGAATTGATACAATTAAAATGGGGGCTTTATCTAAAGTGTTTGTGTTTTTTCTGAGGTATTCCCATCAAGTTCCCTAACATGTTCAGGGAGCCTTACATTCTGCAATTAGTTTTGTTTTCAGGGTTAGAGGTAAATTTAAGATTAATTTTGAAACTCTGCAGCTTCTCATAGTCAGCTGGACTGGCTCCTGCTAATTTTATTGTTGTTTTTGGCCGCCCTGGTACAACATGTTGTTTCATGATTTAGACAATCCCCAGCATTATGCAGCTGTGGAGTGCGTGGGGCAGTGCAACCACAGGCTGAGCAAAATCAGGCCCTCAGAGCACACCCCCCTACTTTGCAGAAGGTCACGGCAAGGCTTGCTCCCAGGGCTGTGTCCTGCAAGGTGCTAAACACCCATTATTCCCTGACCCACCAAAGCATTTTAACGCAGCCATAACTTTTAAGCACACATACAGGCCCAGTGACGCCAATTAGCTTACTCATACTAGTAAAGTTAAACAAAGGCCGTGCTTGGTTGGGGCCACAGTAATCATCACCTTGTCGGTTTGAGACTCCCACATGAATCCATTGCAAAATAGCACATGTTCTTCCGCTTACACCTTGGCTGTGCTCTCAGCTGATGCTGCCCTCCAAATGAGCAGGGGGAAGGCACTGGGTTTTGACAGGGAGGCTCTGTCAATCCTTCTCTTCCCCTGTGGTCAAAGCATCAAGAAACTGTACCCTCTGTTCCTGCCATCCCTGGTGGACATGCCATCTTTTTTAGGCTGCTAGTACAAATCATGCTTCTCCCTCCTAACACTATGATTCATGACAGCCATTAGCCTCAAATAAATGAATGGGCAGCAAGAAAATGAAAACCAAATCACGCCTCTATCAAGGGGAGGTTTCATTGACAAGTAGGGCCTCTATTGCCAGAATTAGTCATCTGGGTCTGCCTTTTGTACCAGAGGCTAAGAAAACCAGAGGATGATTAATTGCGCAGGATGAAGAGGATGTCACCCCTCCCATACAGCTGGCCAGTGTGGGCAGTTCCTGATCACACCATGATGGCAGTGGCTACGTCACTGAATACCACCACTACCTCTGCTTCATCTCCATCACAATTTTATATAGTGCTGGGGTAGCCACATTTGTTCTTCACCACCCAAACGTGCTCTTATACTGGGACTTCCTTGTCTTGCAAGCCATGTAGGGCTGGGTCTGTTGCCATTTAAAGCTGCTTAAAATAACTTTTATCTGAAATAAATATTTTTTTTAATGCAAAATAAATTTTTAAAATGTTTTATCTTTAAAATATATGCAAATATAATTATATATAATTTTAACTAAAAAAAAATCAGTCAATTCTCATAGGCATGACCCAATATGTGCGTAACAGGTATGAACACTGGAGCAACCTTGATGTGATACTGCCCCGCTTAAATCGTTTGAGTCATTGTAGTTTTTAGGCTATACCAAAGTCATTTCATGAAACACAGCACGCTTCATGGGTTAATCCTGATTTAGCTGTGATGCTTTGCTTTCAGGTATTATCTAAATTGTTTTGCCCATCTCTTCATTCGTTTTGTCTATCACGAATATCATTCTACATGGGTTTCACTCATACATTTATTTGTATTTAAATTATACATCTCTTTAAGGAGATAGACCCATCAAGTGATACAATACCCCACGGCACAAAGAGTGAGGCATTGTTTACTTTTGCATAAAAAGCCATGAAGATTGAGCACACAGTTTATAGGATACTAATGAATTATTTGGATGTTTGACCTTAAATCAGACTCAATCCACCTAAGCTTGGTAGCCAATGGAACCGAAATGTAACAGGTAATAGCCCAAGAGCCAACCATATTGTAGGTCTAGCTTGCAGAGCTTGTCCCTTATTGACAACCTCAGCTGAGCACCTTTGCACTGAGTGGCTGAGGAAGTGCCTCATCGCAGAGTCATGGGGCTGCCTTCCCACCACCTCGGGGACAGAGCATAGCATGGACTAAGGTTGAACTGCTGCTCCAGGTCTTGGGACACTCTTTCTAAGGAGAAAGAGAGCACCTGAGTCTCTGGGGCTAACAACCTGGCATGTCTCATGAGCACTAAATGCACTGTAATGAAAGTCACCTTGGGCTGAGGGGCCTGTTGCAGCTCCCTCAGGACGAATGTGCACTCCCACCAGTGCCGTTAGAAACCCCACACTCCCACTGACTTCCCCATGGCTCAAGGAAAGAGGAGGGAGGGAGCAGAAACAAAACCCCTTAGAATAAGAGACTAAAAGACAACTACCTCACAGTACTAAATGCACTGATCCTGTGCTGATTTATATTTCTGGATTAATTGCAGTAAATAAGGAGCATCACACTGGTATAAAACTCATGTGAAGGAGATGAGAATCAAGCCCAGTGGGAACAGAGGAGCTGCAATGCAGGAGCCAGTCCTCTCTATGCAACATTTAAGGTATATTAGGGCCAAAACCTCCTTAATGCAAGAAGTGCTGTTTATTTGCTTCCATCAGGTGTGAATTTGGCTTATTGTCCACCAGTACAAGAAGAGTCCAGAATAAGGGACACACCTGGGCTGAAACATTATTGTGGTATAGCAACGCCTTTTCCTCATTTGAAAGTAGAGATATAACTCTGTATATCATTAACAAAGACAATAATAAATTAATACAATAGCCAAGTAATAGTACTGTAATGCTTTCATGTATGAATTGGAATGTGAATACTGAGCTTTTCATTTCATGGTTGAAAAATACATGAGTTGACCCAAATATTAATTTCTGCATTTCAATCATTTACATATCATGGGTCAATAATCATTTCTTGCACAAATGACTTTTCAAATGAGAAGCAGTATATTGTAATGGTCTATCATATTTACAAATATCTCATTGTTTTCCCAACTTAGCACTTAGTATTTAAAATATACTGGACCAGATATTGTTTGCCAAATACAATACAAAAATGGCTCGTGTAAAATGCAGAGACTGTTTTCTTTTACTATTATCCATAATTTATAATGTTCATAAACCATGGAGTGGCATGCCCCTGCCCCTGGCAGGCCCAGGCCCCCACTTTGGCATGGACATAGTTTTCCAGCAATGGTTCAGGAGACCTGACACCTCTCTCTGCTCTTTCCTGACCTTAAAAATCTCACCCCTTTGAGGAGCAATCCCTCTGAAGATCCAGCACTGTCAGAAGGGCTAATGGTGTTTTTTTTGAGAAGTTTAATACATCCCAAGATTTCTTTACAGTATGCAATGACATCCAACAAAATGCCTAGGGTGTCTTTTTTCAATTACTTTACAAAGCTAAAATAATATAAATAACCTTGCTTTTTACTTACTGGTATTGAACTTAGTCCATCATTTCTGGCTGTTCATTGTTTCCTCATATTCCACCCCTTTATTAGCCAACATATCCCAACAGAAACCTTGTGTTTTGGAGTAAATAGTGTTCAAGTCCTGAATTAATCAGGGACTAGTGCAACAGATATACGCTGCCCAGCAAGATGAATTTACACATCTGCCTTTTCCCCTAATTATAATTCCAGAGGTTGAATGTCAACAGCATATGGGTATAGAGGCATGCAAACACACACATACAGGCGCACACACTGTACATTAATCTCTCTTGGCTTATCTGTTGCTGTCTTTAATTTGTATACTTCAAAATTGAGTGGTGAGGTCATTTATTAGACTGTTTCTGTGAGTTTTATGTAGTGATAAGAAAGCAGTAACATGCAATTTGTTTTTATAGAACTCACTTTTGTAAGTATGATCTAATATTTCCTTTCTTTAACTGAACAGTGAGGAAGAAGAGCTTTCAGAGCTAACTAAGAGTTAACTGGCTACATTTCAACTGTCACCATTGTCTTACATCTACATAGAGAGTGGGAGAGAGCCAGAGAGATGTAAGTACAGCAGGCCACTGGGAAAAAACATTTATAAGTAGAAATTTCTCCTCAGAAGCCTCAGAGCAAATCTTTCCAGTTTGTCTTGATTTTTTCTTTCCCTATTTTTTAAACACAACGTGTGGTGGAAACGATTGTTATTATCCAAAGGACCTTACTTGCTGGCTCGCTGCATCTCTGTTTATGAAATGCCATAACAAAAGTGAGCTCACGCTTGTGTGCTTCCAATGCGTGATGTTCCTGTGTGCCAGATGGGCACTTTCATGACTGTATGAGCGTGGATTATTTCATTTCCTACATCTGGGACTCCAAATGGCTGCACAGAATGCCACAGGAGAGAGGCACAGATCTTCAGCTGGGGAAACCTACCTTCACAGGGGAACTGGCTACATCAGAGGGGATGAGGCAGAGAAGCCCCGAGTGATATCTGAAAGTTCACATAAACCAGGGCCATAAGGGAAACCTTTAGAACCAGGAACAAGACAAAAATAAACAATAACTAATGCTGGATGTCAGCTGCGGAGAGGGGGGAGGGAGAATAAACCATAAGCACTTTCTTGTCTGGCCACAGAAGATGTGTTTGGAATGCTGTTTTGTATTTCAGCTCAGAAACTCTGCTGTGACCTTCAGATATCGCTGGGTATTACAAGTTCTACAGATAACCAGAGAGAAATATCCCAAGGAGAGCTGGCATATACCATGCCATCCTAGTTAACGTTGACTGCATATTGCTCACAGCCCATTCCAGAACTGTGACCAGGCAGCCTTGTAAAAACACTGCAGAATCCTACAGTAAAAGTCAGGAATGCTGCAGTTTGTCATAAAGCTGTTGCAGGATTTGGGATAATTACTTGTTTGTTTGTAGGATAAAAGGGTGCTTTCCTTTTTTTTAAAGCCCAAAACAATGAGAGCAGATCCTCAGTATAGTGAGGGCCTGGCCCACTACGCTTTTGCAGTATATGTTGCCTTTCAGAGCCAGCAAACAGGAGGAGATGGTAAGAAGAAATGGAATAGCCTGTCCCATATGTTTGATTGAATTAGCTGTAGCAGAAAAAAATATAGTTAAGCCAGTGGCTTCCTTAAGATGAAAGAGAGCAAGCCCCCCAAAAGAGAACAAATGGAAAAAGTAACGAACAAAAGAAAGTAAGAGCTTGTGACACAAAGTAAGAAAAATAAACAGCAGTTGACTTAACTATTTTGCATAAGATATTTACAAACCACAGATATTACTGTTTGCTTTATGCATTTTCACATCCTGCTCAGTTTAAAGCAGTAATTTTCTGCAAGGACAACAGAGGGAAAAAAAATGCTTTACACTGCTTATATTAATTACATTTTTTCATTACCTGTCATGTTTTCTACAGGCTTGTGTATTATTACTGTAAAATGTAATGAAACAGAAAAAGAAAAAAAGAATGGACTTCTGGGAAATTTTCCAATTCTTGAAATGCAATGTTAATTGAGTGCTATTTTTAGGTCATCACAGATAGAGCTGAACCCATTGCCATCAGCACACAAAATGGGGACAGCCCAGGTGCAGCACAAACGGGTGATGGTATCAGTTTCTACTGATGGAGAAAAAGGGAGAGAAACTAACTCCCCAGAGGGGTGGTTCTTGTTGGGTTTGGGGTGGTTTCTATTTCTCTTTGTAAAGTTCTCAAAACAGAAATGAAAGGGAAGGGTGCAGAGCTGGCATGGGTCCAGGACCCACCGTGACCATGGGCGCTCCTGAAGGAGACCCATGACTCCTATGACAGGAGGGCAGAGCAAATGAAAGTGAGAATCTCCCTCTGGTTTGGTGGCTGACTTCCAGCTCTGGGAGGGAGGGCACTCTGAAAGTCAACATAAAATAAAGTCCCCCAAAATGTATCAGAAACATGATCCCTTTAATTTATAGATCTCCTAAAAGGCTGCCAAAAATCAATTATTTTAATTTGTATATAGTGCAGCCATGGAGTGATTCAAGTTCTTTTGAAGTATTTTTAAACAGCCATTGCACAAAGCCATCCTCTTTCCCATATGCAAAAAATGAATTGAAAACCACAATTTCTCACGGTTGCTTTGATTGCGAGAAAAGACACACAGAACTCTGCAAGCAAATCTGAGGCCCCCCGCTAAGTCCTTTAACTGGGTACCTTTACTGTTAATCCCAAGAATCAGTGTAGCTCTACCGCTCCCTGTATTATCTGCCTCTTCTCCCAAAGAGTGCAGGGAAGGTGTTTGAGCCCATAACAGTTTGTGAAGACCAGAGGAAATAGTTATTGGTACTCGTGGGTGGGTGGAGGTTCCCTTTGAAACAGGAGAAGTGGAAAATCTTTGGTGTGCGCTTACCAAGGCCAAAATGAAAGGGGAGAGAGCATCCCACATGGGGGAAGCCAACGTTATCTCCACAAAGCTGTTCATTCTCTGTATTGCACAGCACTACTATAAAAGCAAGAGCCTAACACAAACATTTCAGCAGCCATTCTAAATCACCAGGTAGCATGTTTTGGAACAACTGAGATGATTAACCCAAACAGTTTTCTGCCCACTTTGGCCCCATGTGTGTAACAATCTCGAAAAGCATTCATGACCAGATGGTAGAATTACCAAGATGGTACATCCAGTTCTTCTGTTTGTTTTTGTGCTACTGGAGAGTTGGTAACCAACCTGTAGGTGTAAGAGACACCTCTCCACCAATATTGGCCCAGGTTATCCAATGCATTTTGGGCAGGATCCTAAACAAAGACACTTAAGCACCCAAATTCCTGAGAAGATCTGGCCCCTTTTACCGTGGAACAAATAGCTTGCATTCTGGTCTTTTCTTTATTCACTACAAGTTTCTTTGCTTTTCTGTGGTTCTGTTAGTTGCTTGAGGGCCCAGGCTCATCCTTTTTCCAATCTCAGCTCAAGAATCCTGAATATGCCCAAGGGCCACGTGAGATAGCAGGCATCAGTGCTCCCCTGGGTGTGGCAGTGTGGCTCTCCTTGACCTATGCAGTAGCATGGGCCTCAGCTATCCATCACGAACTTGTCATCACTTCTTGCCTATCTTCAAATCTCTGCCGTCCCCTTAAGTCACATAAGCTGTGACTTATCAAAAATACCACCTCAGTGCATTCCAGATGTGTCTTCCTACTTATTCCCCATCAGATTTGACACTGGTATAGATGCATTACGAATTTGCCTGGCAAGGCTTAGATGGATGCAAAAACAAAGCAAAGCAAAACACAAACTGAAGAGTGAGTTTGCTCTCCAAACATCTCTAGTGCTAAGATAGAAGTGATAAATCATAAATATAAGCCAATATTATTTTCTCTTATCTGACACATGGAATTAAGACTGTTGCGCTCAAACACTTACAGCAAAATTGACAAACACTTCCTTTTAGGAATGCTGCATCAAAGCTATTAACTTTTATAGTCGGAGACCATTTAAAGCCAAGGCAAGGCATATGCATTAGCACACACTGCCACGCACCCGCACATGACATGTATGAACTGTGATACTCTATTTGCAAATCAAGAAAGAAATCCTGCTCCTTTTGACTACGCTTGTCCTGCCTCCAGCAGTGGTGCCAGCATTTGGACTTCAGTTAGCCAAGCCAAGTGGCCCCAGCTTGTCGCAGCCTTACCGTGGGCCTTAGCTCATTATTGGCTTGTCAACACTATACTTCATCAAGACCAATCTCGAGCCTGACAGCTAATCCCATACTTTGTATCTCACCATGACAGACTCCTTTTTGTATTTAGGTTAGAGTTATTCCCCTTTGCTAGGATAATTGATCTGGATCCACAGCCCTCCAATTGAGAGTCACAACATTTTTCCACAAAGGACCCAGTTTTGTTCTTTCACAAGGATTCAGTTTTCCTCAGCATCCCAAGTTGTTCTTGTAGGCAGCAGTCCAGAAATAGCAGGGCTCCTTTGCAGACCAGAGCAGGTAAATTTTTTTGTAGTGGGATGATAGAAGTAAGTGGTGGAGGGTATGCAAAGAGCAAAGGGAGCCATGAAACCACAAAGTCTCCCAGAGCATGGACAGTCTCACCCAAGCCATCTGGATCCCACTACATCACCCCTAGGGGAACGGCTCCCATGTGAGCCAGCCCCTTCAATGCTCAAGCTACTGCGGAAAGGGCAATAAATTAGTTCACTCCAAGTCAAACCCACTGCATAAATCAGGAAGTCAGTATTCAAACGGCAATTCAGACTTGAGATAATGTCCTAAGAAGATACATGTAGCCACTGATTTCCATGGGAATTTTGCCATAGCTTTCACCAGGACTGGGATTTCATCTCTGGGAGTTTTCCTTTTTCCACTTGATTAGCCGGCACCTGTCCTCTATTGAAAGACGGTCACAGTGCACCTGAAGAATTGCAGTAATAAGCCGGTCAAGGAGGCTTTGTGGGATGGACCCATGGAGACTGCAGTCATTTGACTGGATCAATAGGTGGGATTTCATCAGAGAGAGGGGATTCAAATGTCACTTTGAAAATTTCACTTCAGTGTGTTCATTTTCTGTTTCAGCTGTGTTGGGAATGGCCTGCAGATTTAAACTCTGACTCAGAGCAGGAGAAATGAGGATCCATTAATTCTTATGAAAAATATGCCATTCCAGGCCATAGCCCTAACATAAATGAATTTGGCATGTTTGGGAGTGGACCATCACTTCTGTGGTGAAATCAATGGATATAATTTAAGCTTTGGTCAGATGAGGCCGCAAGCTTGCAGACCATGCACCAAATGTTTATTAGTGTTTAGAAGGTCAGATAGGTACTGACTGCAGCCCTGTGCTTTCAAAGAGTTTAGTTGTCTTGATCTGAGGAAGCAATAGGCAATGTGCTTAAACATGTTTCAGGCTCTGGGATTTTCAAAAGCCCATGTGCTCCCAACTCCCAACGGCAACAAGGAGCCTGGAAGCTTTAAAAATCTGAAGTAGGCGCTGATCTGCATCCAGAGGTGCTCAAATATCTGTGGAAATCTGCCTCTAATTTATCCAACAGTCCTGTCTTTCCAGGTCACATTTGGAACCATGAGCACTTTACACAGCACTACTCTGCAAACTCTGCTCCTTTGCATAGCTGTGGGTAAAAAAGGAAGGAAAATGTATTATGGACCTCAACTGACAGGAAAATGCCATAAGCAGTCATGTCCTAGCCAGGATGTTAGAAGATGCCATTATATACCTCAGATGCAGAACCCAATCAAGCTGGGGTAATTACATTTTCTGATTTAAAGGTTTTGCAGATGTGAAGCTTCCCACCCTGCTTCCCAGACTCCGTGTCCCCCCTGTCGAGGATCTACACTGCTGCAGGTGAAGAAGCCCTGCTAGGCAACATGGCCCGCATGCATGGACTCAAAGGCTTTGACTGCTAGTGTTGGCACCCAGCTCACATCATTACACCCAGGAGGACCCAGATGCCGAACTAGGTGTCCATGCTCACATATGAGCCTTTGAAACAGGAAATGCAAGTGGGCCAGCTCCTGAATACTTTTGTAAATGTGCCAGCACATGACCTGTGTGGTCCCCTTGCAGTCCTACCCAGGCTAGATTTGAGAGGAGGCAGTGTTCTCACCCAAGAGGATGGACATTTGTGATCTAACCAATTATCTCCATATTATCCAGGAGGGTGCTCACAGCCAGACAGTGAAATGCTTCTAAAGAACAAATCCCCGAATGGCCTGTGCTGCATACATATGGTAATGCCTCTAACCCTGCACTCCTGTGAGCCTGGGGAGGAGAGGGGGCTTCGGAGCCATCAGCTTTGGGCATCAGGGATTTTGAAGTAATACTAGAAAAAGGTGGCTGATTCTCCACTCCGTTTTACCGGTTGTATGCCAGTGAAACGCTGTTGAAGTCAGTGGATTTGCACTGCCATAAAACCTGACACAACAGAGCAAGTATCTGGCTCGATATATTTAATGTCGATGAAGTTAATATGTTAATGTCAACAAAGTCCAGAGCAGCAACCAGGACTGACCCCAGCCTCTCTGATTTGCCTTAGTAGATCGCACCTTAACCCCATTATTTTCCTCAAGATTTTTTTACCTTGTAATCTTCCAGGGTATCATCAGAATATCATCAGAATAAAGTTCACCTCCCAAGTAACTCCTCAAACCCAAGCATATCCTTGTTTAAATATTGGGATTGGGACAAAGAATACCTTGCTTAAATGGTATCCTTTGAAATGGGGCACTGTGCATGAAGAGGCCTGCCAGGTTCCCATCAGAAGGGTTAGATGAAGACTGGGGGACTGGAAACACCAACTGCAGCCAATTTCTTTTTTTCTATTTGTTAATCCACTTTGTCCAAACAATATGAACATTTGGTGCATTTAGCTCTAAATATGTCAAATGCTCCTTTAGGAAAGAACTTCCAAAACCTAAAATCATCTCTTAAGATCAAATTAGTTGCCTGAGCTCAAAATTATTCTTCTCTACACAAATAAAGACACAGTTGCATACTTTGTCTGCACTGCAGGAATTGTCCTGGGATAGCACTGTGCTGTCTGTGGAGCCCTGCTAAAAAGCCTGGCTTTCTGATACCGAAAGAGCACTGCAAATATTAACTTATCATTGAGAGTGGGGAAAAAAAGCAAGAATCATTATCCCAGAAAGTAACAAATCTAAAAATAAATTGGCTTCATTTTCACCTATTGCAGACCAATAGGGGTAAAACAACTTTAATTAGTGTAACAGGACAATAGGAATGAAATTGGCTTGGTCACAAGACTTTTGCAGGATGACTCTGATGGTATTACTATCCAACTTCAAAGATTTGGAAAGATGTGGCTGCTAACACTGGAGAATAGAAACCTGTTTTTCATCAACTAGGCTGGCCTGACAAATTAAGTCTGTGGAGTCATTAGATTAAGATAAGAGCTTATCTCCTAGACTGACATTTATTCAGAGGTTTTTATGCTGCTCAGATAGTAATTAGTGCAGTTGAATTTTTAACACTGCTTTGTCCAGTCATTTGACAAATTTGAAATATATACAGTTTTGATTAAAAAATAACTAAAATCCAAGAATACAAAATTATTAGCTTAGAAGGGTTTTAATTTCTGGAAGAGTTGAGATGATGCTAAAAATCTTCAAGCAGGTCAGAAGTGCTTCTGCTGTTGACTCATTTCCATATGCAGATTGAGAGGCCCCTTAAACTAAATTTTTAGGCACTAAGCAGCAGATATCTGTAGCAAATCTGTAATTTCTTTCATGCCCATCCATTTTGTAATTCTGCTGCTTTACAGGGGCAGGAATACAGTGAAGACTGCACTCCTGCTCATTAACGCTTGTCTGCCTCCTTCAGCACTCAGGTTGGGATTTGGGGGGGGTAGTTTCAAAAGGATTCTTCTCTCATATGGCTGATATCATGGGATAAGGTTTATTTTTCCTGTCCTAATTTTCTTGTAATAACAGATGGATTGTTCCACAGTAAACCAATGCATTACTTTCGGACACATGTTTTAACATTGCTTTAGACTAACAAATCTCACTTTTTTTAAACAGCTCATTTTCAGTAACTGAAGATCAGAATTGGATTAATAATTAGTGTTTAAATGGATGAGTGTTTGTTTATGAACTTTGACAGGTTTGTTACAGCTACATCCTGTTATTGCTGTTACAGCATTTGTTTTGTCCGAAGTGCAGCCATCTCAGCATCTATGGTTGTTACCTTTAGAAATACACAGGCAAGGAGAGTTCATGGTAGTAAATTATGGTTCATTCAACTACTTTATTCCTATGATTACTAGCTTTCACAGGAAAAAAAAAAAGCACGGACTCTGGAAAGACCCAGACGATCTCAGACTGCCTCTTTGGAAAATAGACCATCCTTCTTTACATTTTACACCTTACTGCCAAGACTCCTGAAGTCCTGGACTCACAGGCCTAGGGCAGCTGGTTGCAGAGGGTGACCGGCGTTGCCACTTGCCTGCACTCCTGAGCTCGAAGTGGCAGTGGTAGAGTGGGACACGGACTCTCAGGCCAACTAGGACCAGGGTCTGCATGCTGGCTTTTCATGTCCACTTCTGTGGGTTTGGGTTTTCCTGGCATTTGTATGACCCCAAAGCATGAGAGGAGTTAAGCATCTTGTAAGCACAACAGCTCTTCTGTGGTGCTGTGGATGGGAAGGGAGGCACAAGGCAGGGAGTGATTTCAGAGTTTTGCATAGCCAGGAGTGAAACGCCGCTCCCCTCCACCTTCTGAGCCAGACCCATGACCTAGACCTGCCCCGACTCCTGTTTTGAAGCAGATGCTTTCAGCCCTCTGTGATGGTAAGACCCCTGATACTTCCCACTGGAGGTGTGAAGCCCTATATAGTAAATTTAAGCTCCATGGCAATCACTGCCACTGGGCACCCCACCATCCCTGGTCTGCAGGTGAGACCTCAGTTTGTGGTCATAGAGGTCAGAGTGCATAGAGTGCATAGAGGTGGAGATGGAGACAATACATGTGGCAATGCTCATAAAATGGCCTGGAAAGAAATTTGTGTCAAGCTGAACCACTTGCATCAATCCCTCAAAAGCTTCAAGTACTGTTTGGCAGACAAATTTTTTCCCTTCTAAATTCTAGCTGTGAATGCTGCCTTTGCTGTCAACCAAGTCAAAAATCCTACATAACTCTCAATGTATAACTCGCTTCCTGGGTGGTGTGGCCCAGCATAGAGAAGTGGAACCCATTCCTGGACCTTGGGTGGCCGCGAGGGGAAGACCCAATTTCTGATGTCTCTAGGGAGGAGCATGGCCTGAGCAGAGGGATCTGTGGCAGCAGCATCCCTGTTTTCCTGCGTTTGTTTACTTTCCTATGTTGTGCATTGCTACGTTGTACATTGCTACAGAAGCTGGATCTTGTCAGCACTACCCAGTCAAGCTTCAGTCTGTTAGGCTGTTAGATAAAAGGGGAAAAGTTGCCATCACCCACACACACAGAGGCAGACACGAAACCAAAGAAAGCCCACACCTTTGGGACAAAAAAACAGATAATATGAAACTATTAACAACTCCTTTTGATGGGCTGTGGAGATAACGGCATACAGGTGTCTTGATGTTGTCTGTCACAGCTGTCCATCAACAGCGCTGGCTCATGGGGCAGTTCCCTGGCCCCAGAGCCATTTCAGACACCTCCTAGCCTGCTGCCTATCCGTGGGGTTTTGTCTTACAGACTGCTGCCATCCTTCTGTATTTCCATGAGAGATACCATTGACCTGCACCTTCGCCTTGGGTCAACAACTTAAAGACAACTGCTGCTTGATGGTGCACGCAAAATGAATTATTGGTCTTGGTTCTGGCCTAAGTGACTGGAGACTGAGACCTTTGCTGGCCCCACATAGAAGGCCAAGGGCTGACAGAAGCACTAGCAAAAGAGAAGCCCCAACAGGTCAAGGGAAGGGGCACTGCAGACTAATAAACTCCGTTACTACGAGGAGAACTTTGTTCAACTTCTGATGCCAGAAAGGACAGCCTGGACTGGCAGGTAAATCTCCCTGAAGATAGTGGAAATAGAGGTTAGAGCACCATATTTATCTCAGGCTACTTAGTAAATAGTGAGATACTGCAAAAAGAGAATTGGAGATTTAGCAGCAGGAAGCTGTCATTGAACAGCAATAACAGTACAACCATGCTTTACTCTGCCTTCCATTTGCAGTGTCCCGCTCTCAGGTGGATGATTGCTCTTCAGCATTTGGCCAAGGTCAGACAGGTGAGAGAATTTTTTCTCAAGTTTCTAGTGTTCCTAAGCAATTTTTAAAATGAGAGAAAAGGGCAATAACTTTTTTTAAGTGGCAAATATGTTTTCAGTGTCACCAGAAAATGCTGCTGGTCAACTTAGACATTACTCTGATTTTGTTTTGATAGCTTTTGGCTTCTAAGTTTGGTACAAGAGGTACTCATGTCCCAGAAAAAAATATGCTTGCTCTTTTTAACTGGATTCCATAGACTGAAATTTATCTGTGGTAAATGTTTCACAGTACAGTAAATTATGCAGCAGGTTCCACACAAACATCCTTTACTCTCTGAAATGAAGGCGAGCACTCAGTAGACCAAGTACATGGTGTAGCCATCCAGCTGTTTGTGTTTCCCCCAGGCATTCAACACTTCTCACAAATAAGTACACTTTGCACTTCTGTAACACACATCCTGTGACCCCACAGGGCAACCCGCAAAGGTGGGGTAGATGCTTCTATTTCTATTTTATAGGTACTTAGCACTTCCGAAATGCAAGCTCAAGGCAGGTTGTGTTGAACATCTAGGCTTGCAGAAGTCTTTCTGGAAAGCTGATGGAAATTATTTGCTCAAATAGTAGTAGTAAGTCAAGTGGTCAGTGGTCAGTGTGACTGTTGGAAGGTGGGTTCCCTCGCACCGTGTGGAAGTCCCTCTCCAATAGCCCAAGCTTCTCCCCATTTTGTTTTTCTGTTGTACAGTATTCATTAAACCCTTTGCCGTGACATGCCATTGCCAGTATGCCAAATCCTGAGCAAATCACATCCTCTGTTCTTCAGTAGCAGATTTGTGAGATAATCTATTATAGATTAATCATTTCAGTCTTATGGTGCAATGTCAAAAATAAATTGGGGTTATGAAGCTGGAGGGGAGCCACTTGGGGGATGGTATGTTCTCATTGACGCTCCTTATTTGACTTTGAAAACAGTGTCACGATGAGTTTTTCGAAGCTGATTGATTGTTACCCCGTGGAATCCAAATCACAAGGTAGAAATGCTGTGGACTAAGTTTTCATCTCCACAAATACCAGCTCAGTGTTGAACTGTAGATAATTTTCAGGCTATTTCCCACCCTCTCCTCACAACATGAAATGTATCTGGGCTGATCCATTACATCTCTTTAGCATAATAGATGGCAGAAGAATAAATAGAATAAAATAAAAGCCAATCCCTTTTAAGGACTGAATATCTGCTGGAGATGGAGGTATCCAACCCAGGAAAATAATAGAGGCCAGGAATACAGCCAAATATACTGTATGAAAATATTCATTTACATAATTTTAAATATTCTCTAACATTTTATAAGCTCCCAAATGTCAGGCAGTGAGTAATTTGCCTACTACTGTAGTCCTTGTTACACTCCCAACTGAATCACAGCACGTCCTTGGTGTCTCTAAGCCAGAGCAGGCGTTAATGCAGAGGGAGAGGCTATTCTCCCCCTTAGCTCCCTGGTCTCTTCTGCAAGACCGGAAGATCCACAGTCCTCTCTGAATTGGGTATGAACTGAGAAATGCGACATTTAGTTCAACCTGTGCTGCCATGTACCATCCACCTAGACAGCAAGGCTTTATCCTGCCATCAGTTCTGGAATGCAAACCTACAGTGACTTCATGACATGCTTTACCTTCCAAAGGACGGTAGAACATCACAGGGAATACAAGGAATGGAAAAGCACTATTTTCGTTTCAGTTTCTTTTGCTTGGGTGCAAAGTAAATCAAACCAGGCTCCATGCTGAGTGATATATCATATAAACCTTCGATGTGATATGTATCCAACGATTTGTTTTTCACTCAGTAGCTTTTCACAATCCATAAGTCAGATGGAACGTAGAGAGATTTCCTAGTTTGAAATGCAAAGCGTTTTTTTAAGATATGCTGGGGCTTTTTTCCATACCAAGAACAGTTGCTGAAGAATACAGCTGCAAATATGTGCCAGAGCATATTCACTAATGATTTACTCGAAAGATATGATGGTAACTAGAGTTCCTTACAGAGTTCTTCTTAGCAATTAATGCATTAGAAGTGTGCGTTCAAGCAACATTAAGACTGTAGAAATAAAATAACCAACAGAAGAAAATGACTAGCATAGTGCAATTCTGAACTGGTTTGAACTGATCCATCTTCCACTTGTGACCTATCGTTTGTATGCAATGGGTAAGTATGTGTCATATGCAGCATCATGCGCTAAAAAAGCTTGATGCATGAGGTGTGTGACCCTAGTTAGAGAAATACATAGCCAGATAAATGGATAGCATGTCAAAAAGAAAATATGCCTTTAAAATAACATTAGAACATTGATATGATCGACAGATCATAACGGTATGTTACTTAAAAAGGGATGGGCAGAAAGCCTTAAAATGCTTGCTACTTGACCCTGAGAAGGAATTTTCTCTCCTTGCTTTCCCAATGGAGGCGGTCCTATCCCACCAGCTCTGTTTGCTCAGCCGCTCAAAGGCCGATTCCTGCGGAGCTGTGAACACTCATTTCCCTTGGGAACAAGGATAAGAACCGAGTTTATCCTCAGTACCAATCTGGCATGGGTCAAAGGATGAGCTGAAGGACCAGTCTGGCACCCAAACTTGTGTCACTGGATGTCAACATAATGAATGCCACTAGGGCCAGCCCAGGGAAAATCAGAAGTCAGAATTAATGTATCCTGGGGACTCATTGTGAATTGATATTTAGGGACTCAACATGCTGCCCTGGGGACCTCTTTCCATGTCTTATACACCAGAAAACCCACACTGTGTTTATGTGCATGGACTATCAGGGGTTTTTGAGCACTTGGGGGCCTCACCATCTTTTATCATGCATCCCATTTTAAGTAATTTACAGTTGTACCTACTGAGTATAGCTTGCATGTAAGATATAAGTGGTGGCGGAAGTCTGATTCATTGGCACTTAGCCCAGGTGTAAATACCACATGTGTTGGGAAGCAGCAGATCAAGTCAGTGGTGAGATGTGCTGTTTTCCCAAGATGTGAACCTGGGTTGATCAGCCAGCTGAAATCACCTCATATCACTCCAGCTTTTAATTCACTAACCTGAAAGGTTTCCAAGCAGCTTGTCCTTACATGGTAGCTCTGCCTGTTCACTAATGGCCCAGTCCTGCACAAACCAGCTGATGGGCTATCTAAAGGTACCATGCCTCCTAAAACTGTGTCCCAGATCAGTCACA